>NW_019154172.1:405310-557889 GCF_002288905.1 Enhydra lutris kenyoni | reverse complement strand
TTACCTATAGGGGTAGTATTGATTGGGGAAAGGGGATTACTTTGAAGTTTAACTCTATATGAATATTAGAAAATAAAAATAAAAAAGGAATAAACTAGACTAAACTAAACTAAAATTAAAAAAAAATTCAAAAGATAGAAATGCAAAAGAAAAACACAGGTGTATGTATCAAAAGGTTCAGGTTAGAAGGTTATTATGGAACTTGATGTACTGGACAGCTCGCTGGGATGGTAAATAGGTTAAAAATTATCTATATAAAAAAATGAGCCAGAATAGTGGGAAAAATTAAAAATAAAAGTTGTCCTATGAAGTAGTGGTGGTGGTTCTCTTGTAGTCTTTTTTTTTTTTTTTTTCCTGGTTGTTTTTCTGGGGGAGGGGCCTGCCACATGGGTTTTCAGTCAATGATGTTCCCTGAGTTAAGTCCTCCAGTCCCCCTCAAGGGGGTGGGCTCTGAGGAAACTGTTTTTTTCAGGCTTTTGTTCTCTGGAGGTTTTTATGTTTGTCCACTTTTTTTTTTTTTTTCCTCTCACCTTGACTGCTTTTGATGGTTTTTGTAGGTTTAGAGGAAAGCAAACTGCACCCTGACCTCCCTCTCAGAGAAAAGCCTCAGTCTGTTCTTCTGTGGGTGTTGCAGAGCCCATATAAATCCCCCCTTGGCTGCTGGCAGAGCAGGTTCCGAGTCACGGTCCCTGGGGACGCGGGATCTTCTGCTTGTACCCAAAACCAAAGCAGCGGCAGCTGTTTGGCAGCTCCAGACCATCAGAGAAGTTCCAAGCAGCAATCGCACACTGAGATTTTCCTGCTGGCCCGGGCTGGGAGTGCCTGGTCTTTCTGGGTCTAAGAGCACCTGGCTTGTGCACACCATTTTCAGGGGAGGCTGTGGGTCACCCGCGCATCTCTGGCACTGAGAACGGGACACAGGTCCGAAAGCACCAGGCTGGGCCTTCGCGCACCTCTCTCAGGGGAGAGTTTGGGGCTCGTGTCTTAGGCTCTGAAACAATGGCGCATGTCAAAGAGCGCCAGCTGGGCCTTTGTACCTCTCTCAGGGGAGGATGAGGGGCACGTGCATCTCAGGCTCTGTAGCAGACTGCCATCCAGCGTGGCTCCCATCCCCTCACAGGGGCCAGAACCCACGCAATCTCGGGCTCTCTGGCAGCTCAGGGACCAAGACCTGGTTTCTCAGCCGCACTCTCTCTGGCTCAGCACCAGGGGAGGCTGTCCTGGGACCGGGGACTTAAGCCCCTGTCCCTAGCCGCCCTGATTCCCACAATTCCTCCCCCTCCCCCACGCGATCTTTTGCTCTTTTGGAGTGCTTTCAACCAGTCTCCAAGTTAATGCTGGTCCCCAGAGGCAGGGCACTCTCGCTCATATTAGGGGTATTACTTTCCAACCTGTCACCTCTGGTGGCTCCCTCCCTCTTTTGTTTATCTTTGGCTATCAGTCCGCCTTTCCCACTCTGCTCTACCTGCCCACTGGCATCTTCTGCTCCTGTAGAGATCCAGATGTTTATAATTCTGATCTCAGACTGATTTCCTGGGTGATCGGAGTTCTTTAGTAGGTAATCAGCTCACTTTAGGGTACAGGTTGAAAAGGTGCCTCCTCCTACTTCCCCGCCATCTTGTCCCCCCCTCCTGTATGTTTTCTCCCTCTGTCTAGAATCAACAATTTCTTCAAGGAGACTTGTTTCACTTAATGAATGATATTAGAATCCAAGACCTGAGAGCACTTGGTATGCTCACAACTACTGGTTTGTCACTTCTTTCAGGACTTCTCAGCTGACGAAGAAAACATACTGAATATTCTAACTTGTGTATGTGCGTGTATGTTTCTTTATGTAACCAACTTTATGTAAATCAAGGCAAACATGAGTTTACACTGATGTCTCTCACTGTCCATTACTACATGGATCATGCTAGGCTTGTCCCTTTTCCCACCTTCAAACTTTGACTCCAACAGTGAGAAACCTGCTACCCACCTTCCACCACCTATTTTCCTATTCATTCATTCATTCCAGTACACACATATAGTTGAATCAGAATTATTAATCTGAACTCTTTCCCTTTTCCACGGATATTAGTATCATTATCAGCTATGGGACAATGCCTATGAACAGTTCCTTTGCCTTTAGTCTTACAGATCCTTCTCATTTCCAAAGTTATTGGGGTCACCTCCTCCAGTGAGATTGCTTCATACATTGTAATGTAGATTCTCTCATTACAGTCTGCATTGCTCTCCAGGATTCCTTTACTTCTAAAATATATTTTTTTCAACTTTCATAAATCAAGCTTCACTCTTAACACTGTAAAATTCTATTGGCTTTGACAAGTGCATAATTATATATCATTTATCGCCAATGAAGAAGTTCTAGTCTCTTATGGCCAGTGAGTGAGCCAGTTACAGAATCCCACCATTAAAATCTGTTTCCTAAAACCACAATAGGTTTTCCTTGTTAGGTTCCCCAGCAGCACTCCCTGAGATAAGAATTTGTTTGCAAGTGATTTATGAAGGCAGTTCTTCCAAGAGAAACTAGTAAAGGAGTAGAAGAAGCAGGACTGAGAAGAAGATAAAATCATGCAAGTGTGTGGTTTCAAGCAAAGACTTATGGAAGACAGCTTCCACCTGCTCCCACAAGAGAATTTTAGACCATAAAAGAAGACTTAAGGATGTGTTGATGTGAAGCAAGAGAGCCTAGCTTCCACACTCCAGTGCCTATAAGTCATTGGCTAAGGGCCACTCCAAGGAGACATAAAATCTCAGGCACATCAGGTTTGTGCATGTGAGGACAGAACAGATTCCATTGCTCATGGGAAGTCATATGAAGAAGTATCACAATATGAATAAATGGAGGCAAAACCATACCATGACCTATGTGATGTTGAAGGACAACATGAGGACACAGCCAGCAAAATCCAGATAAAAAATTCTTAAAAACAAATAATGTGATTTCTTCAATAAAAAATTTCGAGGAGACAAAAAATGGACAGGGAACTTTATAGATTAAATTAAACTTTCACAGCACCTTTGGCTCAGGTCATGATCCCAGCATTCTGGGATCGAGTCCCAAATTGGGCTCCTTGCTCAGCAGGGAGCCTGCTTCTCCCTCTGCCTCTGCCTGCCACTCTGCCTGCCTGTGCTCTCTCTTTCTCTATCTGACAAAACAAAACAAACAAAAAACAAACAAACAAAACTTACTTAAAAAAATAAAATAAAATAAACTTTAAAGATATGTTAACCAATAACAGTGGAGCTGTTATTTTGATCTCAATTCAAATAAATTCTTAAAAAATAATGACTTTTATGAGATAATTGGAAATGTGAACACTGAGTGGATATTTCATAATAAGAGGTTTTTTGGTACTTTTAAGATAATATTTAACATAACTCCTGGAGGAAACAGAATCATCCTTAGCTTAGAGATGTCTATAGATGAAGGGACATGAATTTGGAATTTTCTTTAAAAAAAAACGGGGGGGGCAATTATTGGGGATATAAACAAGACAAGACTGGTCATAATTTGATTATTATTAAAACTGGATGATACACATGGGACTCATTCTACAATCTTGTCCACTTTTGTATATGTTTAAAATTTGCCATAAAATAGTAAAACAATCATTGAAAAATGCTAATTATGACAATATAGAAATTGTACCCTATTTTATAACTACTTAAGTATAAAATAAAAATAAATTTCAACTTAAAAATGTAAAGAGGAGTGCAGAACTTTTAGAACATTTTATAGAGATGTCTTAGCTTGGTTTTCCCCTAAAAAAGTTGTGATCTAAGACAACAGAACGCAAACAAATAGTTTACTTTGAGAAGTGACCCCAAGTACCTAAAGTCAGGGACAGCAGAAAGAATCAACAAAACAGGAGCAAAGTCAATGCAGGGGTGTGCTGTGAGCTGTGTGCCTCTGTGGGCACCTGTTGCTAAATCCCACTCCAGACCTTCTAAGGACCTTGCAGAATATTCAACAGAATTGCTCATCTGAGACTACAAAAGGATGTCCTCTCCTTATGGACTCCTGCCTTCTAATACTCAGTGGTTGCCCTAAGGGATGTTGCCTCCCTCGCAATTCCGTTGGCACCAACATGATGAGGCAGGCTCCTTGTGAGTGTTCAATGTGTGGCAGTCATGAAGCCTTGGGACAAAAGAGCCACCTGAAGTAAGGTGTTGTCAGGTTAGCTCTGAGCTCGGTGCTTGCCATAGCTTCATGCCCCTAGGCAAAAAGGGTAGGTTGAGAAGAGGGGAGATGGACATAAAAGTGTCAAACTGTAAGCATCTAAAAAACCTGACAGAGACTCTCATCAGAGTGATCTCTCTATTGTTATAGTTACTCTCTCCTCTTGCAATTATCATTTTGAATAGTCTCTCCCTGCAACTACTACTAGTAATAATAAAATTTTGAAGCAACTGAATTATTTTCCCGGTATTTTTTCATTCTCATTTAAGTTTAATATTTATTATAAATTTATTTTATGTTGTAGTTTCTACTCTAACTCTAGTGTATGACCCTCCTTTTATATTTTACGTATTAACTTTTTTTTCTCTTTTTACCTTGGGCTTAACTATTTTTCATCTTTTCCAAGAATTAATTTGGTTTTGTTGCTTCCCACTCTGTTGTATATTTGTTTCCTATTTCATAAGCTTCTGATTTTATATTTAGTATTTCTTACACCTACTTCCTTTGGAATATTCTAATTTCTTAAATTCTAGTTTAGGTAGATTTTTAGATCATTAACTTTCACATTTCTGTGAAGTTTAAATCTTTCATTATCTCATTGTGTTGCTTTTACTGCATATCCCATGAGTTCTGGTTTGCAGTATTTATGTTACATTTAGTTCCAAGCATTTTCTAGTTTCCTCCAGATTATCAAGTATAATAGTATAAGTTACTGTAATTCCACAGTGTGTCATTAGATCAATACCTAATATCTCCATATTCTATAATAAAGACAACATTGACTCTTATCTCTCGGAAATAAACATTTGTACCACTCTACTAGGTAACAGTAATAACAACAAAGAACCAACCAAACAAATTAATAAATAAATAAAACAATCTAACCAGGCAAGATACTACTGCGGAGGTTAAAAAGATGTCTATTATGGACAGACACGCTTGAGATTGAACCTGGTATAGTCTAGCCAAGAGGAAAAGCATCCAAGATTGCCCGCCAGTCTTCAAACGCCTGTGGTCTCTTGCTACCCTCTAGTGTCATGATGCAGAATTGCAGGCCTGGAAGAGAGGGACTCCACCCACCCCAGGAAGGCTCCAAAAAACAAAGCTTGGGTATATCCATGCTGTTTGAGACACCTCCATGGAAATGGTGATGGATAGGTTAATTTGTGCCCTGAAGGATTCAGAGTGAGCATGGGTATAAGACAAATGCACAGATGACTCTACTGTAAATAATTGCCACCATTTATTGAGTTTTGGCCATAGGTCAGTCCCAGGGTCTTTACATCGATGGTCTCATCTCCTTGGCACAACAATACTGTGATGTATGTGTGATTACCCTCCTTACCCTAGAGACTTAGAGACAAGGAGACTGAGGTTCAGAGAGGACAAGTTATACACCCAGGGTACTCAGAGAGTCACTAAGAGTCAAACCCAGATTTGTCTGAATCTAGAGTCCACGCCCATGCAAATGCTCTGAGGACTCAATGATGAGAAATCTCACAGAAGCTTAGAGGATTCTCAGAGCACCTTCCTGGGGGAAATGACATATGATCTGGGATTTGAAGAATGAGTACCAAGAGTTGG
Organism: Enhydra lutris kenyoni; assembly: GCF_002288905.1. Classification (NCBI taxonomy): domain Eukaryota; kingdom Metazoa; phylum Chordata; class Mammalia; order Carnivora; family Mustelidae; genus Enhydra; species Enhydra lutris. The sequence continues at coordinate 552,122 of NW_019154172.1, read as the reverse complement.
ATGACAGAAGGGGATGGAGCAGGACTGTAGAGGGAACTACCTGAGTAAAGGAGAGATGGGAAAAAACATTGTGGGTATGAAGGGATTAAATGGTTCAATTTGGCTTGAGTGTAGGAAGCAGAGAGAAATAAAATAAAAGGGCTGGTTGGCTTGAGACTATGTTCTTTGTTCTTCCTACTGTGCTCTTCCTTGAATCCCTTGCTATAAGAATGGGATGGCTGAAAATGAAATAAGACGTGTGAATTCCATCCCAGAACCTTGGTGGGTTACAGCCCATTGGCCTGTATGGCCCTTACTGAATTCCGGGGGACTGCACAGTAGCCAAGAACTCTGAGCGGTGAGATATGGAGGCCTAGATGAAGGCCAGGTTAACAAATACAATAGGGCTAATCTGAGGTGGTAGTTCTGCCTGTAAGAAGGTCAGTAGGAGGAGATTCCTTTAGTAAGAGGCCACTTGTTACAGTGACTTCCTCCTCAAATAGGAGTCAGTGGTCTAATATGGTTGAATGTGCTCAGCTGGACCAAGATATACTTTTAAAATCAAGACACTTTTCGGGCCACCTGGGTGACTCAGTGGGTTAAGCCTCTGCCTTTGGTTCAGGTCATGATCTCAGGGTCTTGGGATCGAGCCCCACATTGAGCTTTCTGCTCAGCAGGGAGCCTGCTTCCCCCTCTCCCTCTGCCTGCCTCTCTGCCTACTTTTGATTTCTCTCTCTGTGTGTAAAATAAATAAATAAAATCTTAACCAAAAAAAAAAAATAATAATAAATCAAGGCACTTTTCAGGAAAAGCTACAATATACAATATAGTGCAAAGAGACCTATACTTAGCATCAGTAAGTATATGACTGCTCCCTTACTGAAACTTGATTTCCTCTTAGCTAAGTTTAAAATAAAAAATTAGCATAAAAATATGCTTTCTAGGTTCTGATAATGATACAAGATAAGAGGATAGGAGCCTTGACTTGTGCTTTGGCTTAGTCTGAGGTCAGAGTGGCCTTTCTCAAGCAAAACTCAGATCACTTCACTAATAGCTTAGACCCTTCTACAGTCCTGCACTCCATAGAATATGGTCATGGTCAGTACCCAGAACTCACCTGCTCTTCATCTAACATGCTGTAGTCCTGCAATACTCATCAAACACATCAAAACAATCCCCATCTCAGGCCTTTCCCCTTGCTCTTAGTATGTCTTTATCCACAGACTTTTGTATGACCACTGTGCCTTCGTGGAGCCAAGCTCCAAAGTCTCTGCCTCAGAGAAGCCTTCCTTAGCCACTCTAATGAAACATTACCATGTTGTAGTTTCTTCATAGCCCTCCTGCCTTCCCTGAGATGCTGCTGTCCACTTATATGTTTCTTGGTTGTGTGTGTGCTTATCATCTATCTTCCTCCCCACCCCCAACTGGATGTCAGCCCTGAAGAAGAAACTGTGTGGACTCTGCAGTGCCATTTGCTCTGTGGCCAGAAAGTGGCCAGGGCAAGGTAGATATTCAGTAAGTGGTATTTGTTGCTGCAAACAAGTTGACTCTCTGTAAACAGTGTTTTCCAGCTATGGGGTGTTCTTAATGATTCTTGCCTTTCCCACCTAATTAGGCCTCAAAAAGACCCCTGAGGTGTAGAAAGAACTGGCCCACATCATAGAGCTTGTAAGCCTGGAAATCGGTCAGTGCTATGGACTAATTTCTAGACATTCCTTCTAGATGTCCAATTCTCAGTCTCGTTTGGGTTTTTGTGAGAATGATGGTAGCAAAATGGAATGGTTTGCCATAGAGTTAGGTGGAAGTGCAGAGGCAGTGGGAGGCGAAGACTTCTCAGAACTAGAGGGATGAGTAAAGTTCTCCCTCAAATCAGGAAACTTCTGGGGGAAAGGGAGGGCATCCTTGATCTGCATTCACCATGAGTGCCTTGAGAAGATGACACTGAGCCGGGCTCCCTCCTCTAGGAGGCCTTTAGCAATGCCTCCTGGCTGGTTCATTTTCTTCCCTACCTCACAACAGCTTCCAAATAACTCCACCGAAGTAGTTATTATATATTGTTGAAATAATTTATACAGTCTGTTTCCTGCTCTAGTTCTCATGACTTGTGAGACAGACACAAATCCTTAATTATCTCTGAGTGGTACTTCAGTGCCTAGAACATAGTAGATGCTCAGTAAATGTAGAGTCCATATTTTTTTTTTAGGTGTGCCTAAATGAGTTGTCTGTTTCTACACCACACCTGAGGTGGCCCTGAGGTGGTCTTAGCATGCAAAGAGCCACTCAATGTCATTGGCATCCAAGACCACACCCCTGCATAGACGCATATTCCTGAGCAGCCTCACAACAAAAGGAGGAGCCTAAAGAAGGAAATCTGGAACTTGCATCATGAAGATACCATTCTATATATACCCTTCCTTGAAGAGAAACGGACATATCTGTAAACACAAAAGTTCTTTACACACGTAAGTCTGCAAGTATGCATGTGGGAGTTGGTGTACACACACACACACACACACACACACATACATCCCTTTTGGGATAGAGGGTGAAGAAGTTGTTGTCTACATGACTGTAGCTCTCAGCTCAAACTCCTATAATCTATTTAGACCATACACTCAAGAAATATTTATTGTGTTTAGCCCCACATTCATTTGAGCTTGCTAGTAGACAACCTTGGAAAATTGGTATGTGGTTGCTTTGTTCCTTCAGACTGCTATTTACTCTCTCCCCAAGGCAACAATTCCCTTAGCCCCTGGTCTCATCCATGGAACAACATGACTTCAGTCCACAGATCTAGTTATGAGGGCTCTGTGCTGGTTTTTGGGAAGACATTTGTGGCTCTGTCCTTCAGGGTTTGACACTATTAAGATTAACAAATCAGATGCCCAAATGTCTCGAGAAACAAAGGGAATATTCTACATATCCTAGTAGATGTGGGAAGAAAGGCTGTGTAAATGAGAAAGAGTGTTTATCTTTAGACAGAGAGGACACATTTCTTGGGGATGAGAAAGGCTTCATGAAAAAGATGCCATGTGAATTTTATATTTTAAGAGTATTTTTTTTCTTTTTTATTCTATTGGAATCTCAAAATGTTGGACACTACTCATTTAAAATGGAAATAGAGGGGTGCCTGGGTGGCTCAGTGGGTTAAGCCTCTGCCTTTGGCTCAGGTCATGATCTCAGGGTTCTGAGATCAAGCCCTGCATTAGGCTCTCTGCTCAGCAAGAAGCGTGCTTCTCCCTCTCTCTCTCTCTGCCTGTCTCTCTGCCTACTTGTGATCTTTGTCTGTCAAATAAATAAATACAATCTTTAAAAAAATAAAAACTAAATAAAATGGAAATAGATAACTTCTCATTACATCTTCATCCCCTTCCTCTTGGGATGTCTAAGTTTTGTTTCCAAGAGCCCTAACTTGTTTCTCAGGTTAGCTTTGGCCTCCATGCTGGATGGTACTTCTCTTCTCTGTCACTACAACTCTGCGACCACTGTCTCTGGAGAATCTCCCATCACATCCTTTTTGTAGTCTATAGGGTTTCTACCACCTGCCTCCTTCCCCCAGGCTGGACCAGTCTTCTGTTGCTGGTAAGGCCTTCTTATTAGCCCCCATGAGGTCCTCAGCCAAGATCAGCCCTCATATATAGACTTACTACTGCTCCTTTTGGACCTATGTGGTGTTGGGGAAGTGCTTAAGTACATCACTGGCCACTCCAGCCCATTCATCCCAACTGGCTGCAATTCTGTTCTCCTCTCTTGAACAGAATCTTCGGGTTTTGTCTTCTCCCAGAGAATCTTATTTATCTGTCCACAATCTGATTCTCAATGGAAACCTAGAATTCTATACTTACATAAAAATTGAGCTGCCCTTTTGTTCATTTTCATTTTTCCAGTTGCTAGACTCTAAGCAACTTAAAGACAGGAAATGCTTCCTGTCTTTGGATACCATCAAAAATGCTTCCATTTTTGATGGTATCCAACTCTGTCTTAAATACATGCTAGGTCCTCAGCAAACATCTAGGGATGTATTTTATTTATAGGTACATCCTTCACTGCCCAGCAAGGACACTGCATAGAGAGACATTCCCCAAACTAGTGGAGACCAACTGAGGGTGCATATGTGTGTGTGTGTAGTACAGGACATAGAGACCTACACCTACAGAGCCTTTGATATGTCTCAGAATTCCAGACAGTGGTTGATCTGTCTACCAGAAAGCAAACATGATACCTGATTATCTGGGTTCCACATGCCCGCTTGCCAACACCATCTCAACTGAAGGGTATGCATAGAAAAGTAGGTGAAGGCAGGGAGGGCGTTCTCCACTGCCTCTGTCTACCCTGCCCCTGCTTTACTGCTGAGAGCAGAAGGAAGTTATCCAGGAGGGAACCAGGGGTAGTGGGACCTGAGGATCCTGGGACCCATATTTGAGCTCTGCACTTCCATGCTTTGTAGCATTGCCATGTCTTATCCCAAAATGGTGGGAGACCATGCCCCAGCCCTTTTGCCTCATTCTTTGCTACCTAAAATGAACTAAATTTCAAACTGCTTATTTAATGCTTTTCTCTTTAATCTTAAGAACCAGCTAGTGAGGGCGCCTGGGTGGCTCAGTGGTTTAAAGCCTCTGCCTTCAGCTCAGGTCATGGTCCCAGGGTCCTGGGATCAAACCCCACATTGGGCTCTCTGCTCAGCAGGGAGCCTGCTTCCTCCTCTCTCTCTCTCTGTCTGCTTCTCTGCCTACTTGTGATCTCTCTCTGTCAAATAAATAAACAAAATCTTTAAAAAAAAAAAAAAGAACCAGCTAGTGAGCCTATATTTTAACACTGTAAGAATGTATTTTACATAAACAGTCATATATTTATAGATTTCCATTTATCTGTGATTAAAATATGCTTTACCTACATATTTTTTGAAACCTGTACATCATCAGTAAGTGTTCTTATAATAATATTCTTATTATAAGTATAATAAGATATATAAGTATATAAGATATAAGATATAATAAGATATATAAGATATATAATAAGATATAATATATAAGTATAATAAGTATAATCAAAGAAGTACCTCAGAGAGAAATTAGATATTTAAGATCACTAGAAAAATACCAAGGAAATTTTCCATTAATACTCAGAGCAAAACTTCTTTAAATCACATTTCTTTAAATCACATTATCTAGGTATAGAAAAATAGATACATGATAAATAGATAGATAGATGATATATAGATAGACAAAAGATAGATGATGGATAGATACAGATATCACATAGATAGAAATTACCACCCTCAAAAAAAAAAAACTCTCCTTCCTTTCTAAAACTGCATAGAATCTCTACCACCAAATAGATGTCCAGTAGGTATGCATACTCATTTCTTGTCCCCTCTCTTCTATGATCCATTTCTTAATGTAGAAATCAACTTAGCCTTCTCTTTCTTTAGTTCAGTATCAGTATCTCTCACTTATTTCCCTGTATTTCCCTGATTCTGAACAATACAGAAAATCAAGTAAGGGTCCTCAAGTTTGGAAGAGCAAGATGGTTTGTATACATGATTCTGCTTTATCTTCATCAAACCTAAAGCTAGAGAAAGGAACATGCCCTCCTAAATGCTCCTGAAAGAACAGCAGTTTCCAGCTCCAAGTGTCCCCCACCAGGTCAGAGGATGTATAAGTGGCTGTTACATCCTACAGATCTGGGTGTTCCAGGCCAGTAGACGTCCTTCCTCCCCATCCATGGGACCTTAACAGAATGCCTTCCTGCTTGGGGAAGGGGGTGTCTGACAAGTACTTTTTAAAATTAGATATGATAACTGGTTGGCATCCCTAAGGGCAAGGTGAAGGTTAGGGTACTTCTTGGCAGAGGAAAATTGTGCCTTGTCTACCTCTTACCTCTGCCCTTACCACAGCAAACAAACACACAGGTATGGGCACACAAAAGCCTCTGGCTCCAGTTTAGATTTGCCTGACACAGTTCACAGGGGACTGGCTAGAGATTTATTTATCTCTGTAAAGAGAATCAGGAGTGGAGCAGGACCAGACTTCATGAAAACTGTCCTCTCAATTGAGTGATAGAAGGTTAAAAAAAACACACAGATTCAAGGGTCCTATTGGGAGACTTTTGTCTCCCCAGAGGCACTACTCAAGTTTTCTGCACCTGTCTCTAACCCACTTAAAACACAGGCTATGGGGGCACCTGGGTGGCTCAGTGGGTTAAAGCCTCTGCCTTTGACTCAGGTCATGATCCCAGGGTCCTGGGATCGAGCCCCACATCGGGCTCTCTGCTCCGCAGGGAGCCTGCTTCCCTTCCTCTCTCTCTGCCTGCCTCTCTGCCTACTTGTGATCTCTGTCAAATAAACAAAACAAAACAAAATAAAACAAAAAGGCTATGCCTCAGAATCCTTTGTATCTGTATTCTAAGATGAGGGGAAATATCCACAGCAAAAAAAAAAAAAAAAAGGAACAACAAACCATAGCCATCCAGAAAATGGAAAGTTTATCCAGCTCCATCTACCATTCTATGTGTTTGAATCATTTCTCTGACTTACCCAGTAGCCAGAAAGGGGTGAGTGGGTGTTGGGGATTGGGTCAGAAAGATCACATGAGTTTTGCAATGAGAAACAGTAGGTTGTCTGCTAGGAACTACAGGAAGGTCTTTCCTGATGGGGCAGAAGCATGACCAGGGAGTGGTGAGATAAAGCAGGAAAGGTAGGTGGGCTGTGTTGTGTCAGAACTTAGATTCGGTCCTGTAGGAAGGGGCTATAAGGAAACAATGAGGGATTCTGTGTAAGATAATGACACAGACTCTTTACATTTAAAATGAATTTATTTAAAAATTATTTATCTTCACACAATTTCAGACTTACAGAAGTGTCAAAACAGCATAAAAAATGTCTAGATATCCTTCACACTGATTCACTGAGATTCCCAAATGTTGATATCTTTTCCACCCTACTCTGTGTACATGTTTGTATATATATATATATTTTTAAACATTTTATTTATTTGACAGAATACAAGTAGGCAGAGAGGCAGGCAGAGAGAGAGGAAGGGAAGCAGGCTCCCTACCGAGCAGAGAGCCCGATGCGGGACTCGATCCCAGGACCCTGGGATCATGACCTGAGCCGAAGGCAGAGGCTTTAACCCACTGAGCCACCCAGGCACCCCTGTTTGTATATATTTTTATAGAGAGATACATTTGTATGTATGTTCAGGAAGAAGATGTGTGTGTGTGTGTGTGTGTGTGTGTGTGTGCATACACAGAGAGGAAGAGAGAGAGATCCATATGTATATATAGATATATGTATATAAAGCTGGTATACATACATACAGATACACATGTATATGCTATATGTATATAGATACATATCTATCTATACAACCGTATATCTGTATTTATCTATCTTTCTATCATCTATCTATGTTTTGTTTTCTTTACCCTGAACATTTTAAGAATAAGTTGCAGATGTGACATCTCTTTGCTCCTAAATACTTCAGTATATTTAATTCTTAAAGACAAGAAATTATTTTACATTTGCCTTTCAGAATGATCATTTTGGCTTCTCTGTATAAGACTGCTTGCACTAGAGAGACTGCAGACAGGGAAATGGGTTAAGGGATCTCTTTGGCAATCAGGCAAGACCTGATGAAGACCAGATCAGGAGGGACTTCTTAAAACACATACACTGTGGGTAGCATACATTACTTATCTAGGTGATAGATCAGTAGGACTTGGTGAGCAGTTGGATGTGGTTAGAGATGATGCTAGGTTCTAGTCTGATCTGCTAGGTGGATAGTAGGGGTGCATAGTGGTACTGTTCACCAAAATGAAGAGCGAGCATGAGGAGTGATGACAAGTTTGGTTCTGGAACCATCGTTGAGAACAACATGTCCTTGAGACAAACAGATGGAGATATTGAGGAAGCTACTGGATATTCCATGGATATGAAGCACCAGGTTGCAGGCCTGGTCTCGAAATAAAGATTTGTAAGTCGTTAGTATAAAGATGGTAATTAGAAGCACAGGAGTGAATAATACAACCAAGTGAGACCAGAAGCCTGGAGGCAAATCCCTGTGGATTCCCAACCTTTCAGGGGCTTCATTCTACATCTTGGGGCCACACAGAACAAAGTTAAGCTCAGTCCCCTGGGGCAGCAAAGCATCCCAGGACATCCCTATCCCGATGATGACATCATTTGCTCTGGGCATGGAAAGCCCGGTGGGTAAAAGGCAGCATGGAGACCTTGGAAGTAAATTACTTCTCACAACTAGGAATTTCCCCAGAGTCCAGAAAGGAAGAGGTGGTTTGAAGGGATGTGAGAGACTGGATGAAGGCAAGGGAGAATGGGTTCCATTTCAGTGAGGTTACGAAGCAGGCAACAGCATGTCTCCTGAGAACAGGGTTGGGCCAGAGCCTTGCACGGTGTCCTGGAGGTCTGGGAAAAGACAGGTGTGGGTGCCACACAAGTCTGGTCCTGCCATCATTGCAAAGGCCTGGCTTTAAGGTGGATGGTGGTGAGGAGCAAACAAGAGGGAAGGAGAATTTCCTGCTGAGATTTTGACATTGGCCAAAGTATGGTTTCGTTTGGTTGGTTTTTGTTTTATTTTGTTTTGTTTGGTTTTATTGGTTTGGGTTTTGGTCATGTATCCAGAGTTCAAGTCCTCTCTCAGGCATTTGATAAAATACCACCTCAAGTAAGTCACTTCCTTTGTCTACCTCACCTTTTCCATATTTGTTAGTGAAAAACTGGACCAACCACATTCATGGTACCCAGACTTTTGGCATTTGCTAAAACTAAGATTATTTAAAAAAAAATAGCACAATTGCTAAAGAGGGCTAACTTTTAATTTTCCCAAGTAAGGGCAAAGGCCCTTTATAATTACTATCACTTCAATAAATAAACTTAATTTTAAAATTAATGACTCTAGAAAGTGTATAGTCTCAAGAAGAGAAAACAGAAAAAAGACCTTCCAAAGAGATGGAGCTCCACAACCTTATACCAAACTCCACAAAGTATGGTAACATTTTCTCATTCTTTGGTGATCTGTTAAGAATGTCACCAACTGCTGACACAGTCCTTGGACCGCGAATTGGGAATCTTTTGTCTGACTTTGGGCTCCTTCAAACTCTGGCACCTCTCTTTCTGGAATGCTTTCTGCTCCCTGACCAAACCCTGCTACCAGGAAGGAGTACTGCAGCTCTGGGACCTAGAGCTTCCTTGTCTGTACTTCTCATGCTTCTCCACAGTGCTCAGCACAAACTTGGCCCAGAGGGTGAAATCTCCTTCCTTCCTATTCCCCATCATGCCCCTCCACTTCTGCCCGGCAGTGTGTACACAGTTTATACACAGCTCTGTATGTGCAGTGCCTGGCCATATAGCTTTCATGTCTTCCAGGCACAGACACATGTTTGAACAAGACTTTGGCCTCTGCCCTGCTCCCAACCTTATCCTCTGCATTCCCTTGTTTTGTCCCTTAGGATCCTAATGTTTGATTTGACTCCTCTCCTGTCTCCCACCATTTTCTCAGCCCTCTATTCATGTGTATTCTCAGCTAAAGATCATTTTAAATGTGTCCCTCCCTTTCCTCTTCTATTGCTAGTATGTGAGGTCAAGTCCTTATTATTACTTCTTTCCCAGCTGGTGTCCCTGTGGCTCCATCATTCCCACTCTCACTCCTGCTCACAACTCTTGCCAACCTAGTCTTTCAGACATGTCTGCCCTTTGGCTCCCCATTTCCTATGGGAAAGTCATACCATATTTATGTTTGGAAAGAGCTTTTGGAATTATCATATTTCACAAAGTAGAAAATCTGAGCCTCAGAGATGGGAGGCCAGTTGTCCAAAAACACACAGCTTATTTCCATCAGAACCAGAAGTATACCAAGGCCTTCTAAGCATAACCCAATGTCTTTCTACTTCCCTGTGCTACTCAATCAGATTTTTAAAAATATACACAGTATACCATAAAGTGTCACATTTGACCATTTAGAGCCAAAGCTCAGGTGTCATTGCACTTTCCACCTTGCAATCCCAGCCATCCTGGCAAATCTGCCCTCCAGGGGCCTAATCCCAATGTCACTGTCTGCTGCTCATCAGCAATAATCACCCACTACAGGTAGGCCAGTCTCTTTCCCCCCCAAAACACATAACATCTCTCCAACTTCAAATGTTTAGTCAGTCCTTATTCCCCTACCTGGAATGTCCTTGTTCATTTTCACAGAAATTTATATAGGTCCAAATCTGAGCCAGAAGCTTTGTTAGGTACCAGGTTGCAAAGATGAAGTCACTGTTTGTATCCTGAAGGATCCCACCACCTTGGAGCTTCTCCCATCTTCCCTGATGTTTTGTTGTCAACAGTGGCCTAGCCCATAGGGGTGACAGAGATTCCAAGACCCTGTGCCACCCTTGTTCCATATCATCCCTTGGGTCCTGACTCATGTTGTCCGCCTCCCAGCTTCAGGTCCTCTGTCACAGTGAGCGGGCCTTATTTTCCCAAGGTCAAACACTCCTTGAGGACTGGCCTGTGTTCCTACAGTCCCCCAGCCACCAGAGTACTGGGTATGGTGTCTGCTTCCTGTATAGTTGATGACTGACTGGGTCCCAGCAAAGCTCAACCCCTTGCTCTACCAAGCTAGGTCCTGGTTCTTTTCAGACTGAATGTGCTAATGGGTGCCCAGCACTAGAAACTGAGCAAATGAGTGTCTTTTTGCAAGCCAGAAAGAGACATTTTGGAGGGAAGTTTCCCCACCCACTTCCTTCCTACATAAACATCTCTCATCTGCATTCCCTCACCAGCATTTTCATGTTCACACAAGTGAGATGAGGATGAGATGAATACCAAGGAAATCCTAAAGGGGGAGAAATGTCCTCCAGAGCCATATGGAGCTTTAGTGGTTGGGAGCCATGCAAAGAAACAGGAATCATGGGCCTACTAGATACAGACCAATGCTTGGAAGTGAGTATGTGCATATGTTTTGGAAATTGGTAGGAAAATAGCACCTTCTCTTTCATCAACTTTACTGAGAACTGAACTTACAGGCCCATAAACACTTAGGGCTACTAGAGTGTAAGAGAGATCAACATGTGTGTGTGTGTGTGTGTGTGTGTGTGTGTGAGAGAGAGAGAGAGAGAGAGAGAGAGAGAGAGAGAAAGAGAGAGAGAGAAAGGATTGGAGAAAGAGAAAGACAGAGTGCAATGTTCATGAAAACCAGAGAATAATGGCATTCCAAATGCCCAGGATAAGCATTTAGTTTTATCTATGGCTTCTAGATTACCCACTGCTTTTCTGTCCCCTGGTGGTAGAAGCAATACTGTGTATTGGGTATCGTGATACCCAACATGGGGCTTGAACTTATGACCCTGAAATCAAGACTTGAGCTGAGATCAAGAGTCAGACACTTAGTCCTAGTGAGTGACCCAGGTACTCCTGTGTAATACATTCTTGAAGTAGTTGAATCCACCACAAAATGTCTGCTCTGCATGGTCAGGGCCCACACAAGAAAAAATTGACAGAATTTAACGTCCAAAACTTGTGAATTAGCTGTTGTTCACACTTTCCCTAGCTATGCAGGCATCACTCCAGTGACGTTTGGATCTGAGTTCTTCAGCTAATCCACGTCAAGCAATCAAAAAGCCTTGTAGCCACTCTGGAAAACAGTATGAAAACTCCTCAAAAAAGTAAAAATAAAAAATATCATATGATCTATCATTTCCACTACTGGATATTCACTTGCAGAAAAAAAAAAGCACTAATTTGAAAAGATATGTGCACCCTTATGTTTATTGTAGCATTACTGACAATAGCCAAGATATGGAAGCAACCCAAATTTCCATCAACAGATGAATGGATAAAGAAGATGTGGTATTTATATACAATGGAACATTACTCAGCCATCAAAAAGAATGAAATCTTGCCATTTGTGACAACAGGGATGGAATTAGAGGAAATTATGCTAAGTAAAATAAGATGAAAAAAGACAAATACCGTATGATTTCACTCATGTGGAATTTAAGAAACAAAACAAATAAAAAAAATAGAAACATGTCCATAAATACAGAAAACAAACCAAAGATTGCCAGAAGGAAAGGGGATGGTGGAAGGGTGAAATGGGTGAGGGGGAGTGGGAGATACAGGCTTCCAGTTATGGCCTGAGTAAGTCACAGGGATGAAAGGTACAGCATAAAGAATATGGTCAATAGCATTATAATATTCTGTGGTGACAAATGCTAGCTACGCTTGTTGCCATCCTAGCAAAACATACAGAGTTTTAGAATGGTGTACATCACCCAGGCCACCCAGGCCCTGTTGCCTTGAGGAACAGTGAGGGCCCAGCCCCTTCTTGCTCCCCACTGGCCCAGCACAGGCACAGTGCCCCTGTGCACAGTGGAAGTGCACTCCATCTTGATAAATAAATGGTGGTCATCCCATGACAACTGCCCTACACAACCTTTCTTTTCTGGTTTAGGGATCTGAGCTGAAATCCTTTTCTAAGACTATCTGGGATTGCTTCTGCCAGAGTGACAGCAGGCCAAGGGAATTTTCCCCCTGGATTCTTCCCAGTCTCACTTATTTCTCCTGTGCCCAGCCTGCCAAGATCATGGTTGAGAAAAGAGACGATTGATTTCCAAACCCATGTCTTCAGTGCTGGAGTCTGACTCCCCAAGGTCTTGAGATATTCTAAGGCTTCAGTAGAGCTTACTGATAAATTCCATGTTGAGACTTAAGAAACACTACCCTCAACACTAACTTATTTATGTTCCTTTCTTTCAGCCAAGGTTTTAGGATACTGGGTAGCAAGTGCCACTGCTTACCTTCGAATTTTGAAACTATTTCATACTTCCAAGAGTGTATCTTGCCCTAGTATTCAGAGCCCAATTCCATGGAGTACCCAACAATTGTAGAACACTCATTCTGTGCCAAATACTACACCCATGTTGTCCATTTTAACCTGTTTTAACATGCAGGGTGGTGGTGTTATTCTCCTCAGTAGATGAGGAAATTGGGGCTCAAGGACTTTATGTGCCCAAGGGCACCCACTGGTAAAGGTCAGAGCCCCCTTCTAAACACTTCTTGGGGGTGTTTCAAAGATATATTCCAACCATTGCCAGATATGGAGGGCATCCAGGTTTATGCCCTGTGCCATCGCTCTGTGTCCTGGAATCTCTAGCAGGAGTGGGGAGAAAGAATTGGGATGGGGCCCTGGAAGCTCAGAATCCAAGACCAGCCCAGGTGACTCCTCCAGGATCTCATTCTAATTTAGTGCTTGGGTCCCCCACCCAGTCCACCTTATGATAATCACTTCCCTGGGAACCTCAGAGTCTGTGTGACTTATACATATGTAGAGAGATGAGAGATAAGTACTGTCTACAGTAACCACCCAGTTCCTTTAATGGAACCTAATGGTTTTCTCAATAGAAGGCAGAACAGAGGACTACATCCCCCCCCCATTTATTGCCTAAATCACAATATGCACAAAATCAAAGCCATTTGCCCTGTCTTTCTACCAGCCATTTGCCCTGTCTTTCTACCAGTTCAGGTAGAATGTGACTCTGAGCCTAGGTTAAGTCAGAGTCATGCATTTTTTAATGGGCCTTCCAGAGAGCCATTCACCTCCTCAGTTGTTAAGTTTCCCTTAACACAATGCTGTCTATGTACCCTACCATGCCACCCCCTCCCCTCTGCCAAACAACTTCCTGGAGCCCTGCCCTCACACTCCCACAACCTGAATGCCTGCTTGGGACCATCCCAGATGCCAAGGTTCTAAGTCAAAAGTCATGAGTGGGTTTGGAAATCCAAGGCAGCCAGCCTCGTAAAGTGATGGGGAGGTGGGGCCAAGGCCAGAGTGAAGGTACCATCACCCCCAAGTCCTGCTATGCCATGAGGGAAGCTGCCATCCCTGAGGGGGTGAGTAAAACCTGAAATTTGAGGAAGGACAGGTGGGTCCTATTGTGACTAGGGACTAATTACAACACTCCAATCCTAGGCCACCTCATGGCCTTAGGCAAGGATGTGAGATGTATAAAAGGTGGGCAGACTCAGAGCATCCCAAACCCCTAGGAATCTCCACACTCCTGCTGCTGGCAAACTTGGTAAGTCTGGCAAAGTGGTGCCTCTCTTTACAGCCTTGTTCTACATGGTCCCAACCTGGCTGGGTGTAGGGCTAGAGCTCTGGGTGGTTGGTCAGAAAGAAAGACCTAGTTTGGGCATTTCTCTTTTCCATACTATTGGGGACCAATCAATAGTGGTTTGCAAGCCATCCAGCCAAGGGTGTGGGGAGCTTGACTGAGATGGGAGAGGAAAGTCTGCCAAAAGACCAGTGTCTTAAGAATCCTGTTGGTGTGTTATGGGTGTTGTATCTTGCCAGATGTTGAGAGGGAACCAGCAGAAGGAGAGGGCACACCAGCCTTGGGGCAGAGGACCTGGCAGAGTTGCCCTTTAAGGAAAAGGCAAATAAGAGGAGGGAAAAGAGAAGACTGCATTGGGGAACAGGGGTGTAGAGACCCCAAGGAACACAAAGCAGCAGGGAAAAGATGATATAGGGGCAAGACCTTACTCCAGGAATTGGGGACCACCATTTCTACCTACTATGATGAGTAGCTGGGGACTAATTACTTCCCTCTCTGAGGTTGGTTTTCCTCAACTATAAGACTCAAGCTAAAAAGTCCATTTTGTCTGTCGACTCCTTTCTCCTATAGTTATCCTAGGGAAAAGAGAGGCTCCTTCCCATTCTTTTAAATTTTTAGAAATTTATTTAATAAATCAAAAACTTTACACTGTGCTCATCGTGTGCTAGCTACTCTGTGTGGCTACATGTGTGCATGCACGCACATACATGTATTATGCATATTTATATCAATGTATTTTATATACCCATTTAATCTTTACAACAACCCTAAGAGAGGTGTGTACAGAGAGCTAAGAAACTTGATCGAAGTCACACAGCAGGTTAGTAGTTTAGCCAGGACTCAGATCCTAGGCAATCCTCTTCCAGACTCCATAGTCTTTTCATACTTTTTATTCTTGTTCTCCTTGTCTTCCCTTCTCTCTCTCTCCCTTCTCCCTACTTCTCCTGTTCCTTCCTTACCTCATTCCTTCTGTGTTGCTCTGTCTCAAAAAGAATTGAGATGACTTATAAACTTTTAGTCACAACTTATACTCAATACACATGTACACACACATGCATGCACATTTATACACAGACATGTACATCTTAAGTTGTGAAGCCATCAGGGCAAAGTAGAAGCAGAGAAGGATGTGAATGTGGCCGAGCCTGTCCTCCAGCCCAGAGTGTCTCTATGGTGAAGGCATTCCTCACTTCTTTTGTCTTTCTGTTTTCAGTTGTGTGCCAACCCAGAATGTCTCAGCAGAAGCAGAAGCAGTGTCCTCCACCGCAGCCATGCTGCCCTCCACCGCAGCCATAAATAGATAGATAGATGATATATAGATAGACAAAAGATAGATGATGGATAGATACAGATATCACATAGATAGAAATTACCACCCTCAAAAAAAAAAACTCTCCTTCCTTTCTAAAACTGCATAGAATCTCTACCACCAAATAGATGTCCAGTAGGTATGCATACTCATTTCTTGTCCCCTCTCTTCTATGATCCATTTCTTAATGTAGAAATCAACTTAGCCTTCTCTTTCTTTAGTTCAGTATCAGTATCTCTCACTTATTTCCCTGTATTTCCCTGATTCTGAACAATACAGAAAATCAAGTAAGGGTCCTCAAGTTTGGAAGAGCAAGATGGTTTGTATACATGATTCTGCTTTATCTTCATCAAACCTAAAGCTAGAGAAAGGAACATGCCCTCCTAAATGCTCCTGAAAGAACAGCAGTTTCCAGCTCCAAGTGTCCCCCACCAGGTCAGAGGATGTATAAGTGGCTGTTACATCCTACAGATCTGGGTGTTCCAGGCCAGTAGACGTCCTTCCTCCCCATCCATGGGACCTTAACAGAATGCCTTCCTGCTTGGGGAAGGGGGTGTCTGACAAGTACTTTTTAAAATTAGATATGATAACTGGTTGGCATCCCTAAGGGCAAGGTGAAGGTTAGGGTACTTCTTGGCAGAGGAAAATTGTGCCTTGTCTACCTCTTACCTCTGCCCTTACCACAGCAAACAAACACACAGGTATGGGCACACAAAAGCCTCTGGCTCCAGTTTAGATTTGCCTGACACAGTTCACAGGGGACTGGCTAGAGATTTATTTATCTCTGTAAAGAGAATCAGGAGTGGAGCAGGACCAGACTTCATGAAAACTGTCCTCTCAATTGAGTGATAGAAGGTTAAAAAAAACACACAGATTCAAGGGTCCTATTGGGAGACTTTTGTCTCCCCAGAGGCACTACTCAAGTTTTCTGCACCTGTCTCTAACCCACTTAAAACACAGGCTATGGGGGCACCTGGGTGGCTCAGTGGGTTAAAGCCTCTGCCTTTGACTCAGGTCATGATCCCAGGGTCCTGGGATCGAGCCCCACATCGGGCTCTCTGCTCCGCAGGGAGCCTGCTTCCCTTCCTCTCTCTCTGCCTGCCTCTCTGCCTACTTGTGATCTCTGTCAAATAAACAAAACAAAACAAAATAAAACAAAAAGGCTATGCCTCAGAATCCTTTGTATCTGTATTCTAAGATGAGGGGAAATATCCACAGCAAAAAAAAAAAAAAAAAAAGGAACAACAAACCATAGCCATCCAGAAAATGGAAAGTTTATCCAGCTCCATCTACCATTCTATGTGTTTGAATCATTTCTCTGACTTACCCAGTAGCCAGAAAGGGGTGAGTGGGTGTTGGGGATTGGGTCAGAAAGATCACATGAGTTTTGCAATGAGAAACAGTAGGTTGTCTGCTAGGAACTACAGGAAGGTCTTTCCTGATGGGGCAGAAGCATGACCAGGGAGTGGTGAGATAAAGCAGGAAAGGTAGGTGGGCTGTGTTGTGTCAGAACTTAGATTCGGTCCTGTAGGAAGGGGCTATAAGGAAACAATGAGGGATTCTGTGTAAGATAATGACACAGACTCTTTACATTTAAAATGAATTTATTTAAAAATTATTTATCTTCACACAATTTCAGACTTACAGAAGTGTCAAAACAGCATAAAAAATGTCTAGATATCCTTCACACTGATTCACTGAGATTCCCAAATGTTGATATCTTTTCCACCCTACTCTGTGTACATGTTTGTATATATATATATATTTTTAAACATTTTATTTATTTGACAGAATACAAGTAGGCAGAGAGGCAGGCAGAGAGAGAGGAAGGGAAGCAGGCTCCCTACCGAGCAGAGAGCCCGATGCGGGACTCGATCCCAGGACCCTGGGATCATGACCTGAGCCGAAGGCAGAGGCTTTAACCCACTGAGCCACCCAGGCACCCCTGTTTGTATATATTTTTATAGAGAGATACATTTGTATGTATGTTCAGGAAGAAGATGTGTGTGTGTGTGTGTGTGTGCATACACAGAGAGGAAGAGAGAGAGATCCATATGTATATATAGATATATGTATATAAAGCTGGTATACATACATACAGATACACATGTATATGCTATATGTATATAGATACATATCTATCTATACAACCGTATATCTGTATTTATCTATCTTTCTATCATCTATCTATGTTTTGTTTTCTTTACCCTGAACATTTTAAGAATAAGTTGCAGATGTGACATCTCTTTGCTCCTAAATACTTCAGTATATTTAATTCTTAAAGACAAGAAATTATTTTACATTTGCCTTTCAGAATGATCATTTTGGCTTCTCTGTATAAGACTGCTTGCACTAGAGAGACTGCAGACAGGGAAATGGGTTAAGGGATCTCTTTGGCAATCAGGCAAGACCTGATGAAGACCAGATCAGGAGGGACTTCTTAAAACACATACACTGTGGGTAGCATACATTACTTATCTAGGTGATAGATCAGTAGGACTTGGTGAGCAGTTGGATGTGGTTAGAGATGATGCTAGGTTCTAGTCTGATCTGCTAGGTGGATAGTAGGGGTGCATAGTGGTACTGTTCACCAAAATGAAGAGCGAGCATGAGGAGTGATGACAAGTTTGGTTCTGGAACCATCGTTGAGAACAACATGTCCTTGAGACAAACAGATGGAGATATTGAGGAAGCTACTGGATATTCCATGGATATGAAGCACCAGGTTGCAGGCCTGGTCTCGAAATAAAGATTTGTAAGTCGTTAGTATAAAGATGGTAATTAGAAGCACAGGAGTGAATAATACAACCAAGTGAGACCAGAAGCCTGGAGGCAAATCCCTGTGGATTCCCAACCTTTCAGGGGCTTCATTCTACATCTTGGGGCCACACAGAACAAAGTTAAGCTCAGTCCCCTGGGGCAGCAAAGCATCCCAGGACATCCCTATCCCGATGATGACATCATTTGCTCTGGGCATGGAAAGCCCGGTGGGTAAAAGGCAGCATGGAGACCTTGGAAGTAAATTACTTCTCACAACTAGGAATTTCCCCAGAGTCCAGAAAGGAAGAGGTGGTTTGAAGGGATGTGAGAGACTGGATGAAGGCAAGGGAGAATGGGTTCCATTTCAGTGAGGTTACGAAGCAGGCAACAGCATGTCTCCTGAGAACAGGGTTGGGCCAGAGCCTTGCACGGTGTCCTGGAGGTCTGGGAAAAGACAGGTGTGGGTGCCACACAAGTCTGGTCCTGCCATCATTGCAAAGGCCTGGCTTTAAGGTGGATGGTGGTGAGGAGCAAACAAGAGGGAAGGAGAATTTCCTGCTGAGATTTTGACATTGGCCAAAGTATGGTTTCGTTTGGTTGGTTTTTGTTTTATTTTGTTTTGTTTGGTTTTATTGGTTTGGGTTTTGGTCATGTATCCAGAGTTCAAGTCCTCTCTCAGGCATTTGATAAAATACCACCTCAAGTAAGTCACTTCCTTTGTCTACCTCACCTTTTCCATATTTGTTAGTGAAAAACTGGACCAACCACATTCATGGTACCCAGACTTTTGGCATTTGCTAAAACTAAGATTATTTAAAAAAAAATAGCACAATTGCTAAAGAGGGCTAACTTTTAATTTTCCCAAGTAAGGGCAAAGGCCCTTTATAATTACTATCACTTCAATAAATAAACTTAATTTTAAAATTAATGACTCTAGAAAGTGTATAGTCTCAAGAAGAGAAAACAGAAAAAAGACCTTCCAAAGAGATGGAGCTCCACAACCTTATACCAAACTCCACAAAGTATGGTAACATTTTCTCATTCTTTGGTGATCTGTTAAGAATGTCACCAACTGCTGACACAGTCCTTGGACCGCGAATTGGGAATCTTTTGTCTGACTTTGGGCTCCTTCAAACTCTGGCACCTCTCTTTCTGGAATGCTTTCTGCTCCCTGACCAAACCCTGCTACCAGGAAGGAGTACTGCAGCTCTGGGACCTAGAGCTTCCTTGTCTGTACTTCTCATGCTTCTCCACAGTGCTCAGCACAAACTTGGCCCAGAGGGTGAAATCTCCTTCCTTCCTATTCCCCATCATGCCCCTCCACTTCTGCCCGGCAGTGTGTACACAGTTTATACACAGCTCTGTATGTGCAGTGCCTGGCCATATAGCTTTCATGTCTTCCAGGCACAGACACATGTTTGAACAAGACTTTGGCCTCTGCCCTGCTCCCAACCTTATCCTCTGCATTCCCTTGTTTTGTCCCTTAGGATCCTAATGTTTGATTTGACTCCTCTCCTGTCTCCCACCATTTTCTCAGCCCTCTATTCATGTGTATTCTCAGCTAAAGATCATTTTAAATGTGTCCCTCCCTTTCCTCTTCTATTGCTAGTATGTGAGGTCAAGTCCTTATTATTACTTCTTTCCCAGCTGGTGTCCCTGTGGCTCCATCATTCCCACTCTCACTCCTGCTCACAACTCTTGCCAACCTAGTCTTTCAGACATGTCTGCCCTTTGGCTCCCCATTTCCTATGGGAAAGTCATACCATATTTATGTTTGGAAAGAGCTTTTGGAATTATCATATTTCACAAAGTAGAAAATCTGAGCCTCAGAGATGGGAGGCCAGTTGTCCAAAAACACACAGCTTATTTCCATCAGAACCAGAAGTATACCAAGGCCTTCTAAGCATAACCCAATGTCTTTCTACTTCCCTGTGCTACTCAATCAGATTTTTAAAAATATACACAGTATACCATAAAGTGTCACATTTGACCATTTAGAGCCAAAGCTCAGGTGTCATTGCACTTTCCACCTTGCAATCCCAGCCATCCTGGCAAATCTGCCCTCCAGGGGCCTAATCCCAATGTCACTGTCTGCTGCTCATCAGCAATAATCACCCACTACAGGTAGGCCAGTCTCTTTCCCCCCCAAAACACATAACATCTCTCCAACTTCAAATGTTTAGTCAGTCCTTATTCCCCTACCTGGAATGTCCTTGTTCATTTTCACAGAAATTTATATAGGTCCAAATCTGAGCCAGAAGCTTTGTTAGGTACCAGGTTGCAAAGATGAAGTCACTGTTTGTATCCTGAAGGATCCCACCACCTTGGAGCTTCTCCCATCTTCCCTGATGTTTTGTTGTCAACAGTGGCCTAGCCCATAGGGGTGACAGAGATTCCAAGACCCTGTGCCACCCTTGTTCCATATCATCCCTTGGGTCCTGACTCATGTTGTCCGCCTCCCAGCTTCAGGTCCTCTGTCACAGTGAGCGGGCCTTATTTTCCCAAGGTCAAACACTCCTTGAGGACTGGCCTGTGTTCCTACAGTCCCCCAGCCACCAGAGTACTGGGTATGGTGTCTGCTTCCTGTATAGTTGATGACTGACTGGGTCCCAGCAAAGCTCAACCCCTTGCTCTACCAAGCTAGGTCCTGGTTCTTTTCAGACTGAATGTGCTAATGGGTGCCCAGCACTAGAAACTGAGCAAATGAGTGTCTTTTTGCAAGCCAGAAAGAGACATTTTGGAGGGAAGTTTCCCCACCCACTTCCTTCCTACATAAACATCTCTCATCTGCATTCCCTCACCAGCATTTTCATGTTCACACAAGTGAGATGAGGATGAGATGAATACCAAGGAAATCCTAAAGGGGGAGAAATGTCCTCCAGAGCCATATGGAGCTTTAGTGGTTGGGAGCCATGCAAAGAAACAGGAATCATGGGCCTACTAGATACAGACCAATGCTTGGAAGTGAGTATGTGCATATGTTTTGGAAATTGGTAGGAAAATAGCACCTTCTCTTTCATCAACTTTACTGAGAACTGAACTTACAGGCCCATAAACACTTAGGGCTACTAGAGTGTAAGAGAGATCAACATGTGTGTGTGTGTGTGTGTGTGTGTGTGTGTGAGAGAGAGAGAGAGAGAGAGAGAGAGAGAGAGAGAAAGAGAGAGAGAGAAAGGATTGGAGAAAGAGAAAGACAGAGTGCAATGTTCATGAAAACCAGAGAATAATGGCATTCCAAATGCCCAGGATAAGCATTTAGTTTTATCTATGGCTTCTAGATTACCCACTGCTTTTCTGTCCCCTGGTGGTAGAAGCAATACTGTGTATTGGGTATCGTGATACCCAACATGGGGCTTGAACTTATGACCCTGAAATCAAGACTTGAGCTGAGATCAAGAGTCAGACACTTAGTCCTAGTGAGTGACCCAGGTACTCCTGTGTAATACATTCTTGAAGTAGTTGAATCCACCACAAAATGTCTGCTCTGCATGGTCAGGGCCCACACAAGAAAAAATTGACAGAATTTAACGTCCAAAACTTGTGAATTAGCTGTTGTTCACACTTTCCCTAGCTATGCAGGCATCACTCCAGTGACGTTTGGATCTGAGTTCTTCAGCTAATCCACGTCAAGCAATCAAAAAGCCTTGTAGCCACTCTGGAAAACAGTATGAAAACTCCTCAAAAAAGTAAAAATAAAAAATATCATATGATCTATCATTTCCACTACTGGATATTCACTTGCAGAAAAAAAAAAGCACTAATTTGAAAAGATATGTGCACCCTTATGTTTATTGTAGCATTACTGACAATAGCCAAGATATGGAAGCAACCCAAATTTCCATCAACAGATGAATGGATAAAGAAGATGTGGTATTTATATACAATGGAACATTACTCAGCCATCAAAAAGAATGAAATCTTGCCATTTGTGACAACAGGGATGGAATTAGAGGAAATTATGCTAAGTAAAATAAGATGAAAAAAGACAAATACCGTATGATTTCACTCATGTGGAATTTAAGAAACAAAACAAATAAAAAAAATAGAAACATGTCCATAAATACAGAAAACAAACCAAAGATTGCCAGAAGGAAAGGGGATGGTGGAAGGGTGAAATGGGTGAGGGGGAGTGGGAGATACAGGCTTCCAGTTATGGCCTGAGTAAGTCACAGGGATGAAAGGTACAGCATAAAGAATATGGTCAATAGCATTATAATATTCTGTGGTGACAAATGCTAGCTACGCTTGTTGCCATCCTAGCAAAACATACAGAGTTTTAGAATGGTGTACATCACCCAGGCCACCCAGGCCCTGTTGCCTTGAGGAACAGTGAGGGCCCAGCCCCTTCTTGCTCCCCACTGGCCCAGCACAGGCACAGTGCCCCTGTGCACAGTGGAAGTGCACTCCATCTTGATAAATAAATGGTGGTCATCCCATGACAACTGCCCTACACAACCTTTCTTTTCTGGTTTAGGGATCTGAGCTGAAATCCTTTTCTAAGACTATCTGGGATTGCTTCTGCCAGAGTGACAGCAGGCCAAGGGAATTTTCCCCCTGGATTCTTCCCAGTCTCACTTATTTCTCCTGTGCCCAGCCTGCCAAGATCATGGTTGAGAAAAGAGACGATTGATTTCCAAACCCATGTCTTCAGTGCTGGAGTCTGACTCCCCAAGGTCTTGAGATATTCTAAGGCTTCAGTAGAGCTTACTGATAAATTCCATGTTGAGACTTAAGAAACACTACCCTCAACACTAACTTATTTATGTTCCTTTCTTTCAGCCAAGGTTTTAGGATACTGGGTAGCAAGTGCCACTGCTTACCTTCGAATTTTGAAACTATTTCATACTTCCAAGAGTGTATCTTGCCCTAGTATTCAGAGCCCAATTCCATGGAGTACCCAACAATTGTAGAACACTCATTCTGTGCCAAATACTACACCCATGTTGTCCATTTTAACCTGTTTTAACATGCAGGGTGGTGGTGTTATTCTCCTCAGTAGATGAGGAAATTGGGGCTCAAGGACTTTATGTGCCCAAGGGCACCCACTGGTAAAGGTCAGAGCCCCCTTCTAAACACTTCTTGGGGGTGTTTCAAAGATATATTCCAACCATTGCCAGATATGGAGGGCATCCAGGTTTATGCCCTGTGCCATCGCTCTGTGTCCTGGAATCTCTAGCAGGAGTGGGGAGAAAGAATTGGGATGGGGCCCTGGAAGCTCAGAATCCAAGACCAGCCCAGGTGACTCCTCCAGGATCTCATTCTAATTTAGTGCTTGGGTCCCCCACCCAGTCCACCTTATGATAATCACTTCCCTGGGAACCTCAGAGTCTGTGTGACTTATACATATGTAGAGAGATGAGAGATAAGTACTGTCTACAGTAACCACCCAGTTCCTTTAATGGAACCTAATGGTTTTCTCAATAGAAGGCAGAACAGAGGACTACATCCCCCCCCCATTTATTGCCTAAATCACAATATGCACAAAATCAAAGCCATTTGCCCTGTCTTTCTACCAGCCATTTGCCCTGTCTTTCTACCAGTTCAGGTAGAATGTGACTCTGAGCCTAGGTTAAGTCAGAGTCATGCATTTTTTAATGGGCCTTCCAGAGAGCCATTCACCTCCTCAGTTGTTAAGTTTCCCTTAACACAATGCTGTCTATGTACCCTACCATGCCACCCCCTCCCCTCTGCCAAACAACTTCCTGGAGCCCTGCCCTCACACTCCCACAACCTGAATGCCTGCTTGGGACCATCCCAGATGCCAAGGTTCTAAGTCAAAAGTCATGAGTGGGTTTGGAAATCCAAGGCAGCCAGCCTCGTAAAGTGATGGGGAGGTGGGGCCAAGGCCAGAGTGAAGGTACCATCACCCCCAAGTCCTGCTATGCCATGAGGGAAGCTGCCATCCCTGAGGGGGTGAGTAAAACCTGAAATTTGAGGAAGGACAGGTGGGTCCTATTGTGACTAGGGACTAATTACAACACTCCAATCCTAGGCCACCTCATGGCCTTAGGCAAGGATGTGAGATGTATAAAAGGTGGGCAGACTCAGAGCATCCCAAACCCCTAGGAATCTCCACACTCCTGCTGCTGGCAAACTTGGTAAGTCTGGCAAAGTGGTGCCTCTCTTTACAGCCTTGTTCTACATGGTCCCAACCTGGCTGGGTGTAGGGCTAGAGCTCTGGGTGGTTGGTCAGAAAGAAAGACCTAGTTTGGGCATTTCTCTTTTCCATACTATTGGGGACCAATCAATAGTGGTTTGCAAGCCATCCAGCCAAGGGTGTGGGGAGCTTGACTGAGATGGGAGAGGAAAGTCTGCCAAAAGACCAGTGTCTTAAGAATCCTGTTGGTGTGTTATGGGTGTTGTATCTTGCCAGATGTTGAGAGGGAACCAGCAGAAGGAGAGGGCACACCAGCCTTGGGGCAGAGGACCTGGCAGAGTTGCCCTTTAAGGAAAAGGCAAATAAGAGGAGGGAAAAGAGAAGACTGCATTGGGGAACAGGGGTGTAGAGACCCCAAGGAACACAAAGCAGCAGGGAAAAGATGATATAGGGGCAAGACCTTACTCCAGGAATTGGGGACCACCATTTCTACCTACTATGATGAGTAGCTGGGGACTAATTACTTCCCTCTCTGAGGTTGGTTTTCCTCAACTATAAGACTCAAGCTAAAAAGTCCATTTTGTCTGTCGACTCCTTTCTCCTATAGTTATCCTAGGGAAAAGAGAGGCTCCTTCCCATTCTTTTAAATTTTTAGAAATTTATTTAATAAATCAAAAACTTTACACTGTGCTCATCGTGTGCTAGCTACTCTGTGTGGCTACATGTGTGCATGCACGCACATACATGTATTATGCATATTTATATCAATGTATTTTATATACCCATTTAATCTTTACAACAACCCTAAGAGAGGTGTGTACAGAGAGCTAAGAAACTTGATCGAAGTCACACAGCAGGTTAGTAGTTTAGCCAGGACTCAGATCCTAGGCAATCCTCTTCCAGACTCCATAGTCTTTTCATACTTTTTATTCTTGTTCTCCTTGTCTTCCCTTCTCTCTCTCTCCCTTCTCCCTACTTCTCCTGTTCCTTCCTTACCTCATTCCTTCTGTGTTGCTCTGTCTCAAAAAGAATTGAGATGACTTATAAACTTTTAGTCACAACTTATACTCAATACACATGTACACACACATGCATGCACATTTATACACAGACATGTACATCTTAAGTTGTGAAGCCATCAGGGCAAAGTAGAAGCAGAGAAGGATGTGAATGTGGCCGAGCCTGTCCTCCAGCCCAGAGTGTCTCTATGGTGAAGGCATTCCTCACTTCTTTTGTCTTTCTGTTTTCAGTTGTGTGCCAACCCAGAATGTCTCAGCAGAAGCAGAAGCAGTGTCCTCCACCGCAGCCATGCTGCCCTCCACCGCAGCCATGCTGCCCTCCACCCCAGCAGTGCTGCCCCCCACCCCAGCAGTGCTGCCCCCCACCCCAGCAGTGCTGTCCCCCACCCCAGCAGTGCTGCCCCCCACCCCAGCAGTGCTGCCCCCCACCCCAGCAGTGCTGCCCTCCACCCCAGCAGTGCTGCCCCCCACCCCAGCAGTGCTGCCCCCTACCTCAGCAAACCAAGCAGCCATGTCAGCCTCCACCCAAGTGCAAGGAGCCCTGTGCACCCAAGGGCCAACAGAAATGTCCACCCCCTCAACAGTGCCAGAAGTCCAAGCAGAAGTAAGACCTCAACATGTGACCAGAGGCTGAGCCTTCTGGGAAGACAGAGAGCATGAAGTTCACTGCCCCTTTCTCACGCAGCCATTGGTCAATGCCACTCACCCCCAGCTTCAGACTGCAGCCACTGTTCAGGAAAAGACAGCACCAGGAAGGTGGCTTCTTCAAGCTCTACCTTTTACTAATTAGCAACTGCAATTTGCACCTCAGGCAAGGATCTGATCAACTATCTACTCATCCCTACTGACATGTATTTACCTCACTATGTCTGCTTCTGGGGAGCTTGAGCAGCATGCTGAACACCTTTCTTACCACCCTCCCTTTCTGCTCCTGTTTTCCAAACAATTAAATGGAGTTCCTCTGACACTCCTGTCTCAGACTGGTTCTTCTGTTGTTGGACAATGTTACATTCCTGCAGATTTTGTGTCTCACACCCACTCCAAAGCTGGGCATGTAGGTGCAGGCAGAGAAACAAGCATGGTAGAGATGCCCTTGTGACCTGTGAGGGGTTGCCAGTGGTCCTGCCAGGGTAAGGAGGAGAGGAGGGTGGTTCTGAAGCATGGAGACACATCCCATACCCAAGGAAAGTGAAAGCACCACTGGAACCAGGGGGAGATGATGCCCATCTGGAGAACACGGCATAGAGAAAACATCCTTGCAGGCTGAGAAAGAGCAAGGGAATCCCCCAGTCAAGAGTTACATAGCAAGGAAGGGTTGAGATACATAAATTATATTTCAGAGAACAGACTCCAAGTGTTCTGGGTCCAAAGGAATTGAGAATAAGGCCTTAAAACCTCTCCCAACAGAAAAGAGAAGACAAAAATTTCTTAAGCTAAACAAATGTGTCACTAGGATGAGCGCTGGGTGTCATACGCAACTGGTAAATTATTGAACACTGCATCTGAAACTAATAACGTACTATATGTTGACTAATTGAATTTACACTTAAAAAAAGAGAGACAATCTATACTCAACACATAATATCCATCATCAATATGTGATCAAAATCACAGCGTCCATTATTTCTCAGCTGGGGATTTCCCCCACAACTATTTCCCCCACAACCCTCCTACTTGGAATTCTTCAAATTTCTGGACGATTGTGGTCATCAGATAATTCACAGCCACAGGTAATCCAAAGTGCTGGTTCCTATTGTTTCCACTACCCACTCCATCCCTCTCCACCAAATGTCTCTCCTACAAAATAGTCCATAGTTTGGGGCATTAGAACCTCCTTTCCTATACCGGCCTCCCCTTTCATGCTTCTGGGCTCCAGGGCTGTCCCTGAGGGTCAGCAGAAGCACCCAAAGGGAAGCAGAAAGGAAAATAAGCATGAATTAAGCATCTGGATTATCCCCAACACATTATTACAGACCCTGCAGAATGCACAGTTAGCTGAACACCGAAGTCTTGAGCATGGTTTGCCTGTATGGCTGGGCTCCTCTTCCTCCATCAGACTCCTTCTGTGCCTTTTCGGCTGTCTCCCTTCCTTGTATCCATCCCCCATCCCTCTGTCCCACCCACCCCGTCAATCCCTCAGTGTAGCCTTAGTACACACCTCCCCTCCTATTTGTGCAGAAGGTGAAGGGGGCTATAAAAACAGAGAAACCAGCATAGATTCTGGGTCTCTAGGTCCAACAATCCCTGGGAGAACACCCTCATGAAAAAAAGAATATTTAGACAGGGTGGCATACAATTAAGGGATGACTTGGGCGGTACATTCGACAAATGCCCCATACCTTGGAATTCAGAGGCAGAGAGAGTGAGAACATCTTGAAAATGAGAACGCCTTAACACCCCTGCATTCAAGGCTGTCATTCATCACAGTCTCCAAATGTGTCCTCCTCACCCCCATATATCACATTCCCCCTTCAAGTCTCTCATTTGGACTTTTACCCCTCTTTTCTTACCGCCCCCCCACCCACTTCGCAGTGCAACATGAGATTGAATTTTGCCTCCCTGGGCTTCATTTAATTTTCTCTTTACTAATTGCCATAATTAACACTCATGCACATGTGCCTGTGTGTGGACCATCTTGCCAATTTTTCTTTTGTCCCCACCATACTGAATCTGGATTCCTGAACCACCCCTCTTCTACTGTGTGATTTGCAGCGAGTTATAGAACTTCCCTAGGCTCACTTTTCTCATCTGCATGGTGGGGGAGAAGATTAGCTGCTTCTTGGGGTGGAAGGGGGAGTTGGTCAATGAGAATGTAAATAAGCAGTGAGCAAGTGCTTGATAAGTGTTAGCTATTGCTTTTATTGCTATTCTCCCGTTCTGACTAAGCATCGAGCCTACATTTCCACATATCGGAAGACGTG
Organism: Enhydra lutris kenyoni; assembly: GCF_002288905.1. Taxonomy (NCBI): domain Eukaryota; kingdom Metazoa; phylum Chordata; class Mammalia; order Carnivora; family Mustelidae; genus Enhydra; species Enhydra lutris. The sequence continues at coordinate 523,925 of NW_019154172.1, read as the reverse complement.
GTCTCCAGACCTTTGGTGATACAAAGGTGTAAAAGGGGAAGGGCGAATTTCAGGGTCAAAGACAGACCAATTAAATAGAGCACAGGATCAGAGTGGGTGTTCATAGGGGGACACAAGATTTAGTTCAGGGCATAAGGATCCCATTTGGTGGTTGCCCTTTACTTCCAGAATCTTCCCTGTTTTAACACTTGCCCACAATGAATCCAGCTCTTGATGCAATCCTGTCAGCTTTAGCTTACAGTGATTCTCAGCTACCATTTGGACAGTCAACCCAGTCTCTGTGAGGCAGGTCATACTCCCTGGAGGCAAGCAGGGAGGCTGACAAGCTGAAGAAGCAAGTACGGGAGCAAAGTCCTGAGGGACACAGGTGTGCCAACTTTGGTACACATTGACAGCACCCTACTGAAGCAGGTATGACTATTCCCCTCATGGATAGAGGACTGAGCTTCAGAGAAGCTCCCTCCTTGCTTCTAGTAATAACAGCCTGTAGTGGTGGAGCTGAGAGGCAAACTCGGGCACTCTGGCTCTCTGGTTTCCATCCTCTGTGACCCAGCAAGAGCTTTGTCTGTGCTGGCAGCTAGCGGAAGCCTAAAGCCCAGATCCTATCTTTTCAGAACCCAGAACCCATCAATCCATTTGTGAGGCAAAGTCAGCATGTTTACAAACCTCCACACATTCACACTTGTTTGCACAAGATTAGGCACTTGTTTGTGTTCACACCCTCACATAAATTGCACACAATGGGTTGTTATTCGATGTGCATTCTACAACTTTGCAATTTGGCATTGAGCATTGAGAGCAGAAGATAGAGCAGCATTCTAGAAGCACTGATGTGACAGTTATGGGCCCCTAGTCTCTCAATGGTGCAGAGGACTCTGTGGGTCATTCAGGGTGGTGGCAGGAACACCGATGGGAGGGGGAATTGGTGTGGTGGCTATCTGCTACCTCTCACAGAAGTGGTTTTAATATTTCAACCATGCAGTTAGCAACACCTGTGTGTGCTAGAATATACCTGCTGAATATCAGCCCCAAACACATTCACTCTTGCCCACTCACTCATGCTTGCACATCCATGCACATAGTCCCACACATATACATTCATAACCCCTCACATGAGGTCACAACTGATCACACACTGACACACAATTACATGCTGTCAATCACATAGAAGTGACCACACACTGACATACACTCACAAGCATCTGAACGCACAGACACACATGCTCATGGTGGCACTCTCACTCACGTGATGGCCCCAGAGCATGGAGCCCATCCTCTGTTCTCATGTCCCAGCAGCTTGTCCTCTCAGCTTTCCATAGGCCCCTGCCATATTCCAGTAGGGATGTCTGACCATCACCTTGAGATCCCAGGGAGACAGGCTGATGCTAGGGCTTGGAAGGTGGTGTGTCTTCCTCAGAGAAGAATAGAGTTATATATTTCAAATAAAAAAATCCCCTGAAAGGTGGTGTGGCACAGGAAAAAGAACGCCCACCCACCTTGAAGCCTGAGAGATCTGGGTTCAAATCCCTTCTTCCGTTTCTCATTGAATAACCTTGGACAACTTAACTTTTCTAAGCTGTAAATGAGAACCACTCAACCTTCCAGTCCCCAGTTAGAAATTCAAGCAGACAGGCAGTGGCGGTCTGCCCTTCCCTTCCTCCACAGACTCCCTGGGAAAGTGAAGACTTCTCTCAGCTGCCAGTGGCTGTGCCCCAGGGGATCCCCAGCTGGTGATGGATTTCTGCAGCAAGGCTCCAGATCTAGCCACCAAGAATCCTTTAGTGAGAGTCCTGCCTGTGGGTGTGGCCCAGGGCAGCCTGCTCCACCTTCTCCTACATGTTGGTACATGTGAACTTGCTTCCTGCCATTCCTGGGGGAATCACACATGCCTGGCACTGAAGACACAGCAGGTATGCCCTGTGCCTGAATCTGCTGAAACTCTTCCTGGGTCACCGTGGTGCCATCTGGCCGTGTGTGTGTGTGTGTGTGTGTGTGTGTGTGTGTGAGAAAGGCTACTGTCATCTGGAGGTCCTACCCAGTGGCAGAGACAGTCACTATGGATATCTGACCCCTGGTTCCTGGCATGTAGTCCTCTCTTCTGGAATATTTATGCTGGCTATCAGGTATCAGACTGATTCATCCCATCTTGCTCTCTGATGAAATAAAAAGTCAACCATTCTTCCTGTTCTCGGTCCTCCACCCAGCCCTTTGGCTTGAGCCTCCTCTGTCCCCTAGAGCTGATAGGACCATGAGGCTCTCCTTCAATGGGTTTTAGAAGGCACAACCACTTCAAATAAAGAGCACTGAACAGAGAGTCATGAGACCCGAGTCATTATCTTAGTTCTGCCATTGGCCTTCTGTGTGTTACTGGGCAAGTTATTTCCTTTCCCTTCACGTTCTAACCTCCACAAGGCCACCTTGGGCTTGCTGCATTCTTTCTCAGCTTCTTTCCTGTTCTGACTCACTAGAAGGTGACTCACTCACTCCAATCTTTATTTAATCTCCCCATTATCCCCTAAGTAGTCACAGTCACGGAAATCCCTTGGAGGTAGGGACAGGGTGGGACTATCCAGGTACCAGGTCATTTTGTATGGCTTTGTCGTGGAGGCATAGAGCAAACTTAGCTAAAATCCACAGCGATATTTTAAGATCTCTCGCCTTGGGACTAACTTACCACCCTCCAGGGAATCAATAACACACCATCTGCTGACAGTTTTAGATTTATATGTATGTACACATATACACATATGCGTATACACACACATATGTATATTTAAAAGGAGTGAGTTACTTCTACAAGCAAGGTACTATACTAGGATTTTAACACTTAGCCTATTAATACTAATTTATACCATAAAAAATAATAATTCTTATTTGCTACTGAGCAAAATGAGACCCAAGGAGGAAACAAACTTTGCCCAAGACTACACAGCTAGTAGCTGAAGAGCTGGGTTTCAAATATAATCTGCCTTTCATGCAAGCCCATCTTTTTGACTCATTCTACTTTCCCCTGATGATTGGGCTAAAAGTCCTCCCAGAGCAAATAAGGGCTGAGCATTTCTTATCTGCATTTCATATGGTACATGGTGAAAAAAAGTCTGGATGATGTTTCATAGGGTGCTAAGCTACAACTTCTGGCCTTCATGGAACTAACTGGCCAGGAGACTTTTCCTTGCTTATAATGGCCTTCAGGAAACAAAGAGTAAATGGCAAGACTCATGTACATGGAGCTAGAGCTTCTCTGTTGGGAGAGGGAGAGAGATTAACTTGTCATGTTTAAGACAAATTAAAGGGACACCTAGTCAGTTAAGCATCTGCTTTCCATTCAGATCATGATCTTAGGGTCCTGGGATCAAACCCTGCTTTGTTGTAGGGCTCCCTGCTCAGAAGGGATTTAGCTTATCTCTCTCGCTCTGCCCTTCCCCCACCCCACTTGTGTCCATTTGCGCCCACTCATTCCCGCTCTTGTTTGCTATCTTGCTCTCTCTTGGGCATGCATGCTCTCTCTCTCTCTCTCTCTCTCTCTCAAATAAGTTAATCTTTAAAAAAACAAAGACTGATTAACAGTTTTCAGCCACAAGTTCAAGTCTTCACAGAATATTCTTATTTTATTCTTTGCATGAGACTGGATCAGGGTGGTAGCTCGTACATTGGCTCCCTGCAGACAAAGTGTGTGTGTGTGTGTGCGCGCACACTTGTGTGCATATATGCATGCATACATGCTATTCTCTTTGCGGACAGGCAGGAGAGTGCCACCAGTCACCATAATCTTAATAAAGTTTCCTCCTGGTCTCCCTTTATGTCATATTATGATGGTGTGCTGTGGGGAGAGTTGTAAAAGCAGAATCTTGGTTCCAAAGACTCTCATTTTAATACTCCTTAAGACAGCCTGTGGTGGTTAATAGAATAGTGACTGCTTTGCTATATGAGGGGGGCACCTGTGGTTACATGACAGGTGGCATGGAAATTGGAAGGAAATAGAGACAGGATCAGAGAGCAAGGATGGTAACCTTGTAAGGAGGTAAGCAAGGCCAGGTACACACTCAGGACACCTGCAGGTACCAACAAAGGAGCCCATGCAGCCCAGATTCAGGCTGACTATAAGCTCCTCCTACTCCAAAATAAGTAAATGGGGGCTGTCTGCCCTAGGGTTACAGGCCAGAAGAAGTTCTTTGCAGGAAGAAGAGCAGGAGCTGAGTGGTAATTAAATCATCCTTGTTGAAAATCTCTACCACTTGAAATTAGAGACTGTCCTGTGAGGACATCAATGGGAATAACCCCTGGACTGTATGGGCCTTCAGCACAGCTCTTACATCTCGAGATTCACCTTCCATTTGGGGAATCTGTGCTAATTGTGGTTTCCTCTTTTACTAAAATGAAGCCAAAGCAGCCTTTAGACAGGACTGTGCTAACAGCTTGATTACAACAAAAGGTGAACAGACACCAGGGAGACATGTCACCAGATTATCTAGTCAATAAAGCCAGTTCACTCATTCTCAGCATGGACCCCACTACAACGATGCCTCCCTGGCTAGCTCCTGCCCTGCTTCCATGTGGCAGAGGCCCCATAGCCTTACCAGCCAGGAGCATACTCCAGCATGGGCAAGCTTTCCATAAGTTAAGCCTGTGCTTCACAGCATCTCCCCTGCTCATTCAGTAACAGTTTTTTGAGAGAGTAGCAATTCTTAAAAGGGAAAAGATGATTGGAGTCTATGCTCAGATATCACCTTGCTTAAGAGCTTTTGGTGAACCCCCAGGGGAGACTAAAATGTCCTATGGCTTCCCTAGTGTGCTGCACTTGGGGGCCTAGAGATGGTCACACTCTGTTGTGTCCATTGTCTTCCTGTCTCACACTGCCTGTTTGTTCACCAAATATAGAGCTTGGCATTGCTAGGTCCCCCATTAACCCATGCTGTCCTGCTGTTCAAAACACTGTCTGTGTCTGTTCAGCAACTTCTCATGTTGCGGTCCACTGACTCTCTAAAAGAACTGGACAGTGTGGCCTGTGTGGTCTGTGCCATGCCTGTCCGCATGCATTATGCTGGAGGGTTGAGGAGACTTGGGGAGCTTGTCATTTGGGAAGAGGCAGCATGATACCATGCAGGGTAGTCTTAGAACCAGACTGACGGAAGCTTGGATTCTGGTCCAACCACTTACCAGTTGCATGACTTGGGACAAGTTATTTAATCTCTCTGGGTTTCAGTCTCCTCATCGACCAAACACCGGTTTTGTGTTTCTCTTGCAGGGATTGGGGGTAACCATGTAGAGAGCCTTGAATTTTACACAATAGCTGTTCAGTAATTGGAAACCTTTGCAGGGAGAGTTTCTCTTGCTCTCCATTCAGTTTGGCTTTCCTCACCCCCCACTGAGTCCTTCCCCCATCTCCCATGCACTGACTCAAGTCATTCTGCCTTCATCAAACCCCAACTCCATGGTGAGCCAGCAAGGAAACCTTGGAAAGGTATTTACTCCAGTAGGGAGGAACTGGTCTCTCCCTCTGAGGATAACATGATCCAGCTTAATGAGACCACTGGGATGAGAAGAGTCCCAGCTGAGGTCCTTAGATTTCTTTGCCTGTAAAGTGAGGAGGAGGAATCCCTAAGGTCTCCCCTGCATCTGAGGCCTACCTGCCTCCTGGTCTGTACCAGCCTCCTGAGGGAGGCACTCTTGAAATTGGAAACAGTTGCACTAGCGGGGCAGGACCTGCAGGTGGCACTCTCCCCCAACTGCCTAGGGGCTGACTTGCGATGTGCTTTGGCACAAGGTCCTGTGGTCAGAGTTGGGAAAGAGGTGGTTTATTTTGTTCCCCAACCACAGACAAAAAGTCATTTGTAGGAAAGTATCAGTTGCCCACAAGCAGATAGCACTTGTTGTATACCGTGTAAGCCCATGTTACCCCTTCATTTCCCTCTTCTTCCTTCTTTTCCATCCTACCTTTGCAGTCACATTTACATCTGCACATGGGTGGACACACTCCACACACACATACACATATGCACACAGCCGAGTCACGGGGTTGGCTATCAGTTAGTATGCACTGGACTTCATCATTTACTTTCCCTTTGGGCAGAGTCAAGCAGAAGTAGGAATAGAATCTCCTTACAAGAAAGAAGTCATCTCTTGCATATCCCCGTGTATTGATCAGGATAGACCAAATCACGCTTCAACTGCCAATGAGCCTACAATCTCAGGGGCTCAAAACAGCAAAGTCTTACCTCTCCCTCACCTTAGATGTCCACTGAGGGTCAGCCATAGCCCTTCTGCACATTAATTTGACTTCGGGATGAAAGCTGACAGAGCAGCCTCAATCTGGAACATGGTCAGTCCTTATAGCAGAGTGGCAAGACAGTGTACGAACTGCAGCTCCTAGAGTTTACACTTTATGGGCAAAGCAAGTCCCATAGCCACATCTGCCATCACCAGTGGGCAGGGTAGGATACTTCCTGGGGGAGAGGAGCAGAGGCAACAAAATCTTTATGAACACAGGATAGCCTAATTCACCCATGTAAAGTGATTCTTGGATTTCTACCCCTTATAATTACTGATGCCAGTGTTGTCTTCTTTTGAGTTGTGAATATCATCCTAGAAAAGCCGACCTTTATCAGGTTCCCCTGTATGCAAAGGATGTCTAAGGCCCTGAGTCGGAGGAAGGAACCCGGATGGAGAAAAATAGATTCCTGCTCGTGATCCAGCAAGAAAGAAAGCACAGTGGAAAACAAAGCACTTGGAAGGCATGTTTGATGGGTGTCAGCAAAGGGAGAGGAAAGGCACCAAGAAGGGCGAGCCCTGACGATGTGGAAGGACTGGGCTCTGCTTCATCAGATGGAGGGTGTTGTTGCTCTTCCCAGCCACACAGTGGGAGAGCCCACATCTATGTAGACCCTGGCCTGGCCACATATTGTTTGTCTGAACACAAAGTCAACGTGTATCTATTATGAATTAGGTACCCTACTACTACAAACAGATGTTGAAGAAAAGTAGGGAATGTTCCTGCCCTCAAGGGGCTCACAGCTAACACAGGACAGAGCAGGGGTAGTCCATCCCCAAACCGCAGAATGGGTGCTAAGACAGGAGCTTGCTGTGCAAACACCAACACCAAGGTCCAAGTAATATAATGAGGGATGTTCAGAAAAGAAATGAACTAGTGTCTGAGATTCTAAGATTAATCAGGTGCAGATTAGGGCCAAGTACTTCAGGCAGAGGGAGTGGCTTATTGGCAGAAGAATGAGAAAACAGCACATTATTAAGAAAACCTGTAGGGGTGCCTGGGTGGTTCAGTGGGTTAAAGCCTCTGCCTTCAGCTCAGGTCATGATCCCAGGGTCCTGGGATCGAACCCCGCATCGGGCTCTCTGCTCAGCAGAGAGCCTGCTTCCCTCTGTCTCTCTGCCTGCCTCTCTGCCTACTTGTGATCTCTGTCAAATAAATAAATAAATAAAGCTTAAAAAAAAAAATGAAAGAAAATAAAACTGCAACAGTTCATCAAGACTTATGGCTGGAAGAGTAGAGCACTTGTACAGAGAGAAAGGGAGGTGGGGTGATGGGAGGGATGAGACTAGAAGCCTTCCCCAGGGTCCAGAGTGTGAAGCCCCTTTGAAATCATGTCAACAACTGTGTACTTTCTCCTGAGATCTGTGGGAAATCACCAAAGGGTTTGGGCACGGAGTGGCTTAATTACCATGGATGTGAAGTATTGTCCCACCGCTTCCCTCTACTGATGATGTGCAAGGCCAACCACAGCTGAGGCTGGCAGCTCAGAGCTCTGTGAGCCCTGGTCCTAGCTTGGAATGTCAGGCATCACCAGGCATTGTCTGAGCTGAGGCTGGCAGCACTTGCTTGCTGCCTTCTGCGGCCATTTCCTCAAGGGCATCAACGGATAAACTGGCCCGACTTGTGGTATCTGCTAATTTGTCTGTTTGGTTTGGTTCTCTATTTCAGCCACCATCACAGAGGTCCTTTCTCTGGCCCGAGGAATAATTTGAGCCCCAGCTCCTTGCTCCCAGGGACCAAGTCTCAGGGAAAAATCAGGTTCCTCAGTGGGCAGTGCCATAAATGGAAATGTCTTTTTGCCCCAACCACCTCCTGCCAGGAAGAGAGCTACTGTTCTACCATGGTTGCCTCTCTCTGGGTTTTGCTTGAGGTTGTGTCCAGTAAGCTCAGCTAACCAGGAATGTAAAGCACAGTGAACGCCTCAGTGATACAAAGCAAACAAATTAAGAGATGGCTGTCCAACTCATAGGTTACACTCCTTAGGAACTCCTATCTAAAGCATGATTTTTGTTCTATACCATTAGCCTATGTCCCAAAGGGAAACCCCCTTTGTTATACTATACCAAGATTTGCCTTTCAGATTAGCCATCAGACAACCAGTCAGCCAAATGATCAGGAAATCAACTAGTCAAATACTCAACCAGACAGCTAGTCAGTTGTTTAGTGAACTAGGTGGGCAGTCAGCTAGTTTGTCAGATCATCATTCACCCTCCTTCTTTCACTCACTTCCCAACTCACTCAACAGCATCCTTTAGTAATTGGACCACCCACTCACCAACTAGCTAGTGTACCCACTGGCCAACACCAGTTCTTACCAGAGTAGAAGTTCTGTCCTCAACATCTTTCCTGCCCCTGGGAAGCTTGCAGTTTGGCTGGTTAGAATGAAGTTCCCCAGGGGTGTGTGTGTGCGCGCATGCGCGCACGCGCGCACGCACACACACACACACACACATATGTGCACCCATAGGTACCTAGACCTCTTACAGGTGTGGGTGATGTCAGCACAGGTCTTCAAAGATAATGCATATGCTTAGATAAACAGAAAGAGCTACTTAGAGAAGGCAGGCATCAACCTGACCTTGAAAAGAAGGACTAGTTCATAAAGCATCTTGAGACTTCATTGACTCTGACTGTTAAGCCAAAATGTCTAACAGTGGGTTTATCATTCAGTTGAACTCATTCATTGATAAAACATTCATTTTTCCACATTCATAGAATGGGTATAACATGCATTTGGCTAATACAGGGGATAGATGATAAACACATGGATATATGATAAGAGTGAAACAGCTCTTTCCATCAGAGAATGTACATGTGATGCTGAGATTAGTATATAATTTAGACATATTCAAGTTGAAATATTACATAAAAAGTGCTCATGGTACATATAAATAAAAAGTTGTGAGTGCTGAGCAGAAGAGGAAAACCTATCTTTTGGGAAAGATTTAGGAAAGCAGTCACAGAGAAAGTAATATTTAAAATCCTTCCTAAAGATTACCTTGAGTTTCATTAGGAGACTTGAAAATGGTGTGTCATTACAGATCAAATGATTTGAGGCAAGAAAGCATGAGGTGAGTTTTGGCAATAGCAATACCCTCGTCTGGGGCTGAGTTAAGGGAAGCTGGGAGCCAAGATAGGAATTATACGTGGTGTCAGCTTGTACAGAATTTTTGAACAGTTCATACCCTCTCTCCTTCCTCTCTTATGTGCCATTCTCACACATAAGTGTTAACATCTCTCCTCCTGCTTCAGGCTAACTAGGATGACCTGCCTGTATCCCCTGGTCACTTATCCCTCCCCCAATAAATGCCTCCGATCAAGATGGCACTCTTCATCTGAGTCAAAAGCAGCATCAGGGTCCTCCACTCATGATTAGTCCCCCAAGGAGGAACTCAGCTGCCTTCCCAGACTTTCCCAAACCCATACATTTATAGAATGGAGGCTCCCTGGGGCCCTTGAGGGAGTTGTAGCCAAACTCCTCATATTGGAAAACAGGGAAATTGAATCTGGGAAACATTAAGGGCCATGTCTAAGACCTCACAGCCAGTAAGGGGTGAGTATCAGTAGAGCAGTTTCTTAACTCTCTTGGCTCCTTCTTTTGCCTCTAACCACACCATGTCATGTCCAAGGACAGGGTGTCCACTCAACTTCCAAGAGGCTAACCCTGGTCATCTTTCCAGAGGTGTGCACTTTTCCCACACAGCTCTCCTCTTCCACAGCCAGTCTTCAGCTTCCTCAGGTGACAGTCTGTGGATGTTGTGTCAGAACCAGACTCTCACCATCCAGGACTTCTTTTACACATTTATCAAACTCGTAGAACTGTTGGGGATCTTAGAGAAATAAAGCAAGGAGGGGTGGAAGGGGAGATAAATGGCTTACATATTTCTGGAACCTTATCCTTTCCCTCTTCTCTCTCCATAGGACTGATTTCAATATTACTTCACAGAATACCCAACACCAGTAACTGAGCATCTTATCTGCAAATAGAAAAATTAGAGGCTAATTTTTCTAATCCATACTGCAAAAGGATTTCCCACATTTATAAAGGTCACAAAGTCTCTCTAAGAAGCATGTTCTGAAATTTTTGTTGACAGATCATCAACTAATTAATGGAGAAAGGAATTCCAAACAGAAATGTCCTGGACAGTGACTGCTGGTTAAGTATGTACCAGAACTCTAGACAAAACACATATGACATGATTATTATTTTCTTTAATGAAATGCAATTTGCTCAGTTTTAAATGTTCATTTCACTGAACAGGCAGCTGAAATACAGGAATGCTGGCAGGCCCAAACTCTGCTGTCCTCCCTGCCAAGCACAATCCTCCCATTATAAAATCCTCTCATGAGTAAACTAGAGCGCTTCTTTTTTTTTTTTTTCCTTTTCTTGCTTCCTCCTTACAGATAGCATAATAAATATGTTCTATTTGTGTCCAGATGGAGCCATCAACAACCTTTCTTTCCCCAAAAGTACCCTGGTGGAAATGTGTTTGGATTGATAGCTAAGTGATTAGCAGTGTCTCTGAGAGGGTCCTCTCCCAGGATCAGGTCTCTCTGTCCCAGTCACCTCACTGTTTGTCCACAGGGTGGGTTTGGGTTTTCTCAAGCTTTGACTCACCTTCAGAAATGAGTCTTGCCTGTGCCCTCCCCTCCCTGAAGGAGTCATGGCACACACCTGTTCTCAGGTGTCTGCTCCCTGGGGAGGCAAGTTGCAGAGCCTGGCTTCCTGGTTGGAGTCCAACATGGCCTTTGAGGATGAAAGAGCAGATGCAGGACTCAGGACTTGCCAGGTGACAGAGCCAAGGCCAGACTGGATGGCGGGAGTGGAGTCCCTGGTCCACTGAGTTTCTCAGGGCACACCTTCCCTAGAGAGTTGCTTGTATGGGCTGGTTTGAGGGTGCCAGCAAGCCTCCCCTCCTCCTTTGAAAGAATGATCCCTAGCCAGCCAGGGTGTCTGGAAATCAACCATTTTAGATGTAAGAGACTTGGGGCAACCCTATTTTCTAGATTTAAGATTCATCCACCATTGGAGCCAGCTTTCTTATTTATAAATTTATTATACAATTAGCTTTCTTCATAGACTATTGTGAAAACTTTTATATGGAAGTGTCTCTAAGTTGAGCGGCTAATCAAACTGCACCCGGGCCTAGCAGTGTGGTGGCAAGGGACTGGTTGGGGTCTGTTAGAGGAGAGAGGAAACAGGCTCATGGGAAGGATGACACTGAGAGCCAGGGAGGAAAGAAAAGATGTCGGACAGGAGGAGGGAGAGAACCAGCTTCCTAGTTCTGTCTTTAACAGAGCCTTTGCCAGAAGCCGCCTCGTAGCTCAGGCACTTCAGCTGACTGACAAGATCTGTGAAGTCAGGAGCCCTGTGATCTAGCCCTGCATTCCACATGAGCCACTGTGTGACCCTGGGCCAAGACTCAGTTTCCCCCTCTGTAAAATGGACAGACTGTGGCTCATGGAAAAGTTGAGTTCCAGGGTTTCAGGAAACTTGTTTTGGATGCTATGAGGTTGACTGCTTACATACATAAACAGGACCTAGAGCTCACAGCTTTTTCAAGGCCAGCTATGCCTGGCTGTCTATCCCAGCCACTCCTGGAGCATCCTCAGAGATGACAGTACTCACATACACTGTGATACAATGATAGTTGTGTTATACACCCAGTTGCATAACTAGAGAGAGCTCCCAGGAGGAGTTGGTTATGAACCAAGCAGGAGGCCAGAAAGCAGACTGGGGAAAATGAGGAGTCCACGGAGAAGTTGTGTGTGTGCCTGATGAAGGGAGGGCGTCATTGCTCCATTTGTAGGTAGCACAAATACACTGATACTTTCCAGGTGCCAGGCACATGAGAATGCTATGCCAAATCTGTTTTGCTGCCTCTTTCCCTTCTGGAGGTCTTGCATCTAGACAAGCAGAGTGGAGTGGGAGCCAGGAAGAGAGGTGTGGAGGTGGCAAAAGTGGAAGGCAAAATGTGGAATCTAGAACCCAGAATGTTACTTTACTTCTTTAGAATGTTATATTCTTAAAGTTGATAGGTTTGTGGGGAGAAAGGGGTGAGACCTGGCGGGGATAGGAAATTAAGGGAAGGGCTAACCTGTAAGTGAGACTGACCCTAAAAACTGAGCCACATATGATAGAAAGCTCAGGGAAGTTCCTGAGCCATGGCCCCACCTAGCAACAGTCACTTGTCTGCCACAGAGAAGCTGGCCACTGTGATGCATAGGATATGAACCCCTGGCCAGGGCCCTGCCCCAGCTCCTCCCTGCTTGCTGCCTATCGTTGAGCCAGTCAGTTAACTTCTTTGGATTTACTTTTTCAAACTGTAAAATTGGATTTACACTACCTGACAGGATTGTCATGATAATTAAATAAGGCAAGGGTTTGAAAGTGCTTTGGAAAATACTTCTAGGTATTTCTATCATTTCTCAGGCAGCCTTACAATGTAGCCCCCGATAATGACAAAAATGAGCACATCAATGCCTCTAGTCAGGCTGGCCGCTGAGGTTTTAGGCCGTAAGTACAAAGGTAGATCAGCTTCCCAGAGCAGTCCTGCCCTCTCTATCATTGGGGCTACGAGTACAAATGAGGGACCAGGGCTCCTTCCTGCCATCTAAATAGGTCCTTGAGTAAATTCCCAGATTTAGCAAAAAAAAATACAGACTGCCGAGTTTAATTCACATTTCAGATTAACCAGTAATTTTGTATTATAAGTATGTCTTATGAAATATTAGAGATATACTTTACTAAGAAAAAATTCTGGTTAAAGAGGGCACTTGATATAATGAGCACTGGGTGTTATATGCAACTGATGAATCACTAAACTCTACCTCTGAAATTAGTAATACACTATACGTTAATTGATTTTAAATAATTTTTTTAAAAAATTCTGTTTACCTGAAATTCAAATGGAACTGGGTGTCCTGTATTTTACCTGGCAACCCTACCCTAGAGGTTAAATTCTATCCCAACCCCTGCCCACCACTAATACCCATCAGTGGCTAATATCTGGTGGGCAGGTGAGGGATAGCAATACCATGTTGATTAAGCTTGGGGGGCTCATTCTCATTCTTGTCCTAGTGCTCAAGGAGAAGCCTCCTATAATACATTGCAAACAGTCCCTGGTGGGTTGGGAAAATCATAGGCACCAGGCAGTGGTGTAGGAGACAAGGGACCTTTGTGAGGAGACTTTTGACTTCTCCATCTGATGTTTGGATCCCCTGAATCATCCAGACCTGAGTCCCAGTCCCATTTCTGCTTTGTGTTAGCCACATGATCTTTCCCAGCCTCACTTTCCTCATCTACAAAATGGTAACAATGACACTTGCCTTGTGGAAGCTATAAATTTACAGTGGAACGGTGGGTGTGAAGAGTGATCTCAGCACTAGGCAGTGCTCATGGCAGTGCCAGATCTTAGTGCTCAACAAATGGAAGTAAGAGCAGTGAAGGGGATGCTCATATTTTTATCAGAAGTGGCCCAAACCCATATTTTCTCTCTTCCTCCTATTTCCTCAATGGTTTTTACAACTCAAAGTCAGTGAAAAGCACCTCAGATTTGTTCTATTTTTTAAAGATTTTGAGTCCTTGAGTTTCAGCAAACACCTTAGGTAGGTGAAGTCCACTTAGCTAGATAGGGACCCAGAAGGCTGGAATCTCTGGGGGTGTTTTCCATCAAAACAGGCCAGTAAAGCAAGTCCCTGGAGGAAGTGCAGGTGGGAGAAGTTGGTAAGGAATTCCCTGGAAGGAAGTAATCAGAACCATGCCAAATGCCTGAGATAGGCTGTGGACCTTGTAAGGTTTCCAGAAGAGGCTGGCGTCCAACTGTGTTCAGTCTTCTCTCCTGGGGTCCTGCTTGAGCCTCTGGTATGTAGGAATGAATTCCTCCTGCTGAGACCTGAGGGGCGCTTCCTCCTTCTCCAACAGTCTCCAGCTACTTGGCAGGCTCCTGTCCTATTCTTGGGTAATCAGAGAAGTGACTTAAGCCTTATGACAGTTAAAGAAATGTCACGCTAATTGTTACTTAGGAAATTCAGTCTCCATCCCTCACCATTGCTGGGTATGGCTAATTACCTGATTCTGGGTCTCACTCCCTGGCAAGAGGATTTTGCTCATTGAGGGGAGATATTTAGAACTGGAACTGGAGTGTGTTGTAGCAATTCTGAGTTTCCTCCAAATGTTCTCATTCTTAAAAAGCTACCTTTTCAGCCTTATGAGCAAGCCTTTTCAACCACTGCTTTTAGGTTTGCAGAAGCAGGTATGTTATATATTGCATTTTACACTGTGGCGTTCCCCTGCTTCACTATCATGATGACCACCCAAAACCTATGCTTCCCTTTATAATCATGAATTTAGAAGAGAGGAAGGCTGCTTACAAACAAAACCAGAGACACACACTGGAACTGGGAAGGCCTCAGAGACCTTTCCAGGTCAGCATCTTCCAAATAAGGGCATAGATGTTGAGAAAAGGCAGATTGCCCACAAGTACGCCTGGCTGGTTTGGTTCTAGAATCCATGGCTTGTGCCTTCTTGGCCCAGTGCTCCTACTCTGAACCAGGCCACTTCTTGTAACATCCTTCTCTTGTCCCGGACCCCTAGCGGTCTATGTGACCTTCGGTTCCCCAATTCTTCATGGAGGGCTAGAACCTCTATCCTATGGCTACAATAAATGAATAGCCTTAGCATCCCAAGGCGAGTCAGCCATGTAGTGGGGACTACAACTCAGACCTCTGAGATCCTGGAACAGGCTTTTTCCCCAACACTTATGCATCACGACACTTCCCTCTAGAACAGGGATGGCTCCTGGCCTCTACCACAGGCGCTCCCATCCTTGCCAGCACCATCCACACTACTCAAGGTGGCCAGTTGACATCGCAGACCCAATGCAAGTCAGCCAAGACTTCATGCCTCGATCTTATAAAATATTTGCATTACCTTTTAATCCTCAACTCAACACCTCACCTTGTTTTCTGGGAATACTGAGAAATCAATTATGTATTTAGTTAAGGCAGGAGTCTATGGGAGGATGAAGTAAGATAGGAAATCAGAATAGCACAGCAGAAAAATGAAAGGGAGAGGATCACAATGGGCCCCTGTGAATCAATCCATTGACCAATTTGAGGCTATCATTCACTTGTCATGTCCTTGACCATTGTAAGAAAACTGTTCTAGGTGTCAGAAGGGGGAGTGGCAGAGGGAGCCCTTCTCATGGTGTCCATTGCCTGGGTTTCTTTCAGGCCTCCCGGTTCTTGTGACAGTGTCTTCTCAGCGGCAGCAGCTGAGGCAGGCAGGGCCTGCCCTGGAAGGCCCAGAAGCAGCAGCAGGTGAAGCAGCCCTGTCAGTCACCTGCTGTCAGATGTCAAGAAACATGTGCACAACAAACCAAGGATCCATGTGCTCTCAGCCCAAGAAACAATGCCCACCCAAGGGCACAGCTATCCCCACCCAGCACAAGTGTCCCGTGGCCCAGCAAGCCCCCAAGAATAAACAGAAGTAAGGGCAGACTGGGGTACTGCCTGCCTGACATTCAGGCTACCAGATGGAGCCTTCTCTTCCTCCTGTTCCTCTTCCCTCCATACCCAAGAGCTGCCTTCCTCTCCCACCACCTCCTGCCGGGGGTCCAGTGAAACATTGTCAGGATTTCTCCCCATTTAGCTTTTCCCACCCTGATTGTCTCCCAAGTAGATATGAGGAAGCCTTATCCTTTCCAGCCTCCTGCCTGGCCACAACTAGGGCCCCATCCATGCTCCCAAAACAAGGGAAGCATTTGAACTTCTTCTGAGGTTCCACTCTGAGTAGTGGGGATTCCAGAAGCTGAGGCACAGCTTCTGTCTTACTGCTTCCTCCAACTCCCCTTCCATGCACTTCTCTCATTTTATTTATTTATCTCCCCTTCCATGCACTTCTCTCATTTACTTCTCCCCTAATAAAACTGTGTTTTGTATCATGGTGGTCTTACCCTAGTCTATGATCCATTCATTGGTTCAGAGGGGCATTTTGGGGAAATGAGTGTGCAAACACATATGTGCAGGGAGTATATCCTCATGGGCATCATGGCTCTGGTAATTAATGATGGGGTAAGGTCAGATCCTGATGCATCTTACTTAAAGGAGAGGGAGAGAAAGTGCAGGGGCTATTTGACAAGAGTCTAGGAGACCCTTGCTAAGTAATATTATCTACAGAAGGGCAAAGGGAAGAACAGTTTAGCTCCTACCATTAAAGGCCACCTGACAAATGTGGTTTTGGTCTCTTGGAAGTTGTCATTCTCAAAAGAAGAACAAACATATATACATGATGTTAAAGTACCTCAAAGCTCATCTATGAATATGTGCAAATGACTTTTTCATGTATTTATGTGTTTTCCGTTCATTTATTCATTAATTCATAATCACTCAGCCATCTAATATTTTGCAAATTCTGCTATGAGTTTGATTCTCCACTCTGCCATGCTGGTTTTCCAGAGCTCTCCCAAAAATGTCTATCCTGAGTTTCAGTCTGCTCTGGAGTCACGGTCATTTCCTTACACAGGGAAAGGTTGTTGCAGGGATAGTCATGTAGAGAGTATGTGCAATTTTACAACTGACCTTGTCAGTCCGATTTTATGTGCCTTATAAAAGAAGTCCTATTTTTACAGCTGGCTTCCTCACTCTGGTGAAAGACTGGCTACTTGTTAAGAAGCTGTTTTCTCTGTATGTGAAGAGATGAGCTGTAAAAGCAAGGTCCTGGGTGGGCAGGAACAGCCACACACACAGCCAGAATTTCTCACTTGAGCTTTATTCTTCCTTTTTGATTTGCTCATGGAATTCTAGCTGCCACCACAGGCAAGGGAAATAATAAATTGCTTCATTTCATACACTGGACTAAAAAGGAATTAATAACCACATTCTCTGTGTCCCTTTAAAGTTACCATCCATGGCTGATATTTCCAAGTAGTAATTACTTAACACAGTGGGTGCAGGCATTAACCAGGAGAGTCAAAGTGCGGTAAAAAGTGTTAAGATTCAGAAGGGAATGTTTCTAACCCAGAGGGTACTCTGACAGTGCTCTGAGCCCCAATCTTTATATTCTGAACTCCTGTCAGGCTGGTATATCTTGGCAGACCCCTAGCCTGGCTCTTTCCTTCTAAGCTCCAATCAGACAATTGTGTGGGTTGGTTGTGTTGGTTTTTAATGCCTTCCTGAAGGCTCTGGTGAGTCCTCCCACAGACACTTAGGGTCCAGGGTTAGCAGACCTGCATAGAGCAGCTAATGTGTGGGACAGGAACTACTGAAACAAGGAGTTCTCTACTGCAGTCTGAGTCTCAGGTTATCAGCTCAGTGGGGAAGGAGACACATCCATGCCTTCCACACCAATGGCCAAGGACAAAGCCCTACTTCTCTGTGAATATGTGAGAACCCATTCCCTGCACAAGAAATTTTCCCCTTCTTCTTTTTCCTTTTGACCCCCTTCACTCATCTCCCCACCCCACTCCACCTTTCTCCCAGCTCTAGGAACCACCAATCTGTTTTATGCATCTATGAGCTTGGTTCGTTTGTGTTTTTTTGTATATATCATACATAGATAAAAAGATCATATGATGTTTGTTTTCATCTGTCTGATTTATTTCACTTAACATAATGCCCTCAAGATCCACCCATGTTGTTGCAAATGGCCAGATTTCATTCTTTTCCATGGCTGAATAGTATTCTACTATGAGTGTATATATACACCACAATCTCTTTATCCATTCATCTATTAGTGGATATTTAGGTTATCTTGTAAATATCTTGTAAATTGTAAATAATGCAAGTTAATTGTAAATAATGCTGCAATGAACTTGGGGATATATATAACTTTTCAAGTTAGTGTTTTCATTTTCTTTTGATAAATACCTATAAGTGGAATTGCTGGATCATATGGTAGCTCTATTTTTAATTTTTTGAGGAAACCTCATTTTCCCTTTTTGAGGAAACCCCCAATTTCCACATTGGCTGCACCAGTTTATATTCCCACCAACAGGGTGCAAATGTTTTCCTTTTCTTTACATACTTGCCAACACTATTTTTGTCTTGTCTTTTTTTTTTTTTTAAGATTTTATCTAATTGTCAGAGAGAGAGAGAGAGAGAGAGACAGAGCACAAGCAGGCAGAGTGGAAGGCAGAGGCAGAGAGAGAAACAGGCTCCCCGCTGAGCAAGGAGCCCAATATGGGACTCGATCCCGGGATCCTGGGATCATGACCTGAGCTGAAGGCAGACGCTTAACTGACTGAGCCACCCAGGCATCCATTGTCTTTTCAATAATAGTTCTTCTAACAGGTATGAGGTGATATCTCATTGTGGCTTGACTTGCATGTCCTGATGATTAATAATGTTGAGAATCTTTTCATGTGCCTGTTGGCCACCTAGATGTCTTCTTTGGAAAAATATCTATTCATATCTTCCCATTTTGCAATCAAATTGTTTTTGCTATTGAATTATATGACTTCTTTTTATATTTTGGATATTATCACTTATTCAGATATATGATTTGTAAATATCCTCTCCTATTCAGTGGGCTGACTTTTTATTTTGTTGATGGCTCCCATTGTTGTACCGATGTCTTTTAGTTTGATATAGCCTCACTCATTTATTTTTGGCTTTGTTGCCTATGCTTTTGGTGTCAGATTTAAAAAATTATTGTCAACAGCAATGTCAAGGAGCTTACTGCCCATGTTTTCTCCAAGGATTTTTATGATTTCAGATCTTACATTCAAGTCCTTAATTCATTTTATGAAATTAGACACAGACTCCATAACATAGATGAGTCTCACAAACATATCCCTGTGGAAAAGAAAGACAGTAAGAGAACATACAGAATGACCCCACTGATGCATGGTCAGAAGACTGGCAGGTGAGATGAGGAAAGTCTCTGGACATAGTCACATTCTGTGGCTCTCTCTGTTTGCTAGATAGATGGGTGTGGCCACTTTGTGAAAATTCACTGAGCTGTGTGTATTTTCCTATTTAATATTGCACTTCCAAAAGTCTGGTCAATGACTTTTCTCACTGCTCTTGACTGATTTTCCACCCCATTCTGTCTTCAAACCCCATCCTCAACAAATCATTGAGATTGAAATAGCATTTCTGTTCTTTTGAGGAAAGGAAAGTATACTTAGAAAACCTCTAAATGTGGCAGTAGGGGAGGAAGCTCACCACCCTTTCTTCCCTCTATTCCAACTTCTCATCATTCCGTTTGCCCAGAAAATCTCTCCACCTCAGAACAATGTCCCATTTGATCCCCCAAATGTGCCTCTTTGACATAAGAATTATTTTGAGCTGGAGACAATTAGGACATAGCAAACACAGAAAAAGTCGCCCATTTTCTGCAGGAGGCAGGCTATAAATTCTCCTTCTACTGGAGACAGACTCCAACCAGACCAGAGATGGCATCAAAGGAATCTGCAAACAAACCTTCCTCTTTATTTCCCTCTAATATATTTGCCTTCCCACAGTTTGGTGCCCTGGGAAGCCTATCCTGTCATTTCTCTACAAATGTATTGTTCTTTGTTGAAGAAGCTATACAACCCACAGTCCTGAGGTTATATGGCTTATTCTTTGTCTTAGGTTTCCCCCTGGAGATGTGTACTGTACATATTAGTAAACTGTTTATTAAATCTTTTTAGTCTTTCCTTTTATTTTTTAAAGTTTCTGAGCTAAAAACCTAGGATGGCTAGAAGTACAAGTTTCCCCTACCATCCAAAAGTAAAACACTCCTGTGAAAACTTTGGTAAACAGAAATGGCATGAAGCAAAGAAGCAATGGCCACTAATTTAATATGGGATTTTTTTTTTTTTTAGCATTCCCAGAGCCAGAAAAATATGCTCTCTTAGGCTTTTCTGATACCTTAGGAAACATCTTGCTAAAGGATGCATAAACTAAATGGAGATGGAGCACAGGTGCTCATGGACACAGTTTTGCAAGAACTTTAATATCCCACAAGAATTTTCCACAAGAAAATTATGGAATGTTCTGAGTCACTGCAGATGACTTGCCAATAGTTAATGTACTTCAGATCCTGGGGGCTGGATGCTGAGACACTGAGTGCATTCCCGGGCAATGAGCTTGGCAGGGCTACTCAGAGTGTGCACTGCCTCTATAAGGGCTTAATACTTAAAGAAAAGCTTAACACTGTTTTCACTTTTTGCTCTTTTTTCATAAACATGACAATATTCTTCCGATTTCTTTTGGTTAGTAAAAATGGAGACTAATGTAGGTCTTTGTTTAAAAAAATGGTAGAATGAGAACTTTTGAGAAGTGAGTCATACTTATAGCTTTGCCTCCCTCCTACACCAGCATAAAGTCTCCATACCATGGGCATGATGGTCTCCAGACAGGTGACATGGGACAGTCTACTGGCTGACTCCAAGCCACTGGCTCTAGGACCTGCCCAGCCAAGCCAGCCAGAGCCTGTCCTTTGATGATTCTTTGGAGAGAGGGTTGGGTTCAAGGGTGTGTGGAAGTACTTAGACTTCTTTAGATGGGGTATAATTGCTTCCCAAGGCTCCCAGTGACCTCAGGCTAAATACCCATATCTATCAGCATCTAGTTGCATCAACATCCATATGTGCCCAGTACCCCCCTCACCTCCTTTCCACAAAGAGGCGTTCAGGGTACTGGAGCTCTCTGGTTCCAGAGAACAGGAGTTCAGTTATTCTGTTAGAGAAAATAGGTAGTGTCTGAGGGCTTGTTAAAAATCCACTGGTTAGAACTAAGGGTAGCTCAGATAGGGACATTTTTTTTTTTTAAATACCAGACGACATCCATTATAATCAAGGGAGAAAAGCCATTGGGTTGAGAACCTAGTGTTCCCCGTTATTTGAAACACAGATCCCCAGGCCTTCCCTTGTTATTTCCATGCCTTTAGGATAAAAAAAAAAAATGATAGTGGTACTTTTAATAAGCATGATTCTTATGCTTAGATCAGTTGGGGAAACACCCTTCACCAATGGATATTGGGTCCTAAACACCAGAAGGCTGTTTATTCGTCCACCAGACTTCATAACGGATGGGACTTCATACTTGACGTTTGGTTGTGGTTCAGAAAATATGTGTTAGATAAATGGCTAACTGACTACTTCAAAAAAACCAAGAAAATTATAGTATGTTTTGAATCACTGGAGATGAGTTTCCAATAATCAATTTACCTCAGACCCTAGGGGGAAGAAACACACATGATAGCTAGTATCTATCTACTATGCTGTAGTCATTAAAGGAGTTGCTTTGCATATGTAATCTCATCTAATAGCAGCTCTGGAGACAAATATTATCATTCCTAACAGGTAAGATCAACTAAGATTCATAAAGGCCTCAGTGTATCTTGTCCCTGCCACTTATTTGCCATGTAAACGTGACAAGTGACTTATTCTTTTTGCTTCAGCTTTACATCTGTAGAATAGATTGAATAACCTGTCCTAGCACTGCTATTGTGAGGATTGATGTCAAGTACCTAAACCAAAACCCTGTAAGTACCAATCAAACTGGAGCTATTATTATTAAGAAATGTTCCCAATATCACCCACAAATACCTAGTTAGGAACAGAGTCAGAATTTGAAGCCAGAATTTTTATTTCCTCTGATCTATAGGTATAGATCTTCATATATACTTTGCAAACAGGAGGTGTTTTGTTTGAGAAGTGCATGGGGAACAAAGCAGGCACAGCTGAACAAATGGAAGAGGAGCCAGCAACTACAAATAGCAGTCAGCTCCAATGGGTTTTGAACTCTGTGCAGAAAATATTAAGCCATGAATTTGTCACTGTGTCCCTTCAACAATGAAAGATGGTAAGGCAAGATGGGCATGTAGCACACCTAGGATATTAGTCTGAACCATCCAAGGTTCCATTTTAAAACTTGATACCCTCAACAAGAAAACATCTCTGTGTCTTTGACCATCCATACCCAGAGAAATGATCTCAAATAGAGTCCTTTTTTTTTTTAAATTTAAACTTTATTTTATTTTTTCAGTCTTCCAAGATTCACTGTTTATGCATCATACCCAGTGCTCCATGCAATATATGGCCTCCATAATACCCACCACCAGGCTCACCCAATCCCCCACCCCTTTACTCTCCAAAACCCTCAGTTAGTTTCTTAGAGTCCACAGTTTCTCATGGTTCATCTCCCCCTCCAATTTCCCCCAACTCCATTCTCCTCTCCTTCTCCCCATGTCCTCCGTGTTATTCCTTATGCTCCACAAGTAATTATCAACATGGATGGGACTGGAGGAGATTATGCTGAGTGAAATAAGTCAAACAGAGAGAGGCAATTATCATATGGTTTCACTTACTCGTGCATCATAAGGAAATTATCTCAAATAGACAATAGATGGCAATTGATCAGTTCAGCTATGCAAGAAGATCAGGTTCCAGTTGGTGTTTGGCCTGAGAGCAGCTTATAGAATGACCAACTAGTGTAGAAAAGCCATATGGCAGAGTTGTTAAGGGACTATATCCTGGTATCTCCTACCTTTTGACCTCTGGGAGAGCTTCTTAATGTTTTTCTGCCTCAATTTCCTTGTCTAGGGCATGTCTAGGCCACTGCATGATCTCCAACACCTTTAGCCACCCCCTTTACCCCAGCTTATATAATGCATGAACTGTGCAATCTGATAACATGTACACTTCAAATTTTAGTGGAAAAAACAAGGGGGAGATAAAACAATTGGAAAGCGCTAGCATGGTGCTCCACTGGCAAGGGGCACCTAGCACCTGGGTCCTCACACATACACACACAGAGCAGAAAAAGGGAAATGCACAGACAACAGGAAGAAGTTTTCATTTGATTTCTAGTGGAAAGAAAGGAAAGAATGAGACAAAGAAGCAGAACACAGTTTTAGTCCATTCTTCCTAAGAGAGTTTGATACATCATTCCATTTCAACTTTACAACACTATTGCAAAGTACACATTAATATTCCCATTTTAAAGATGGGAATATCCTGGAATGCCCAGGTGGCTCAGTTGGTTAAGCATCTGACTTTGGTTCAGGTCATAATCCCAGGGTCCCCAGATTGAGTCTCACATTGGGCTCTTTGCTCAACAGGGAGCCTGCTTCTCCCCCTGCCTGCCATTCCCCCTGCTTTCTCTCTCTTTCTCTCTCTTTCTCTGACAAATAAATAAATTAAATCCTAAAAAAAGAAGACAGGAACAACAAAGGGCAAAAGGTTAGATAATAAGCTCAAAGTCATCCTGCTATGAAGAGGGTAACAATGCTTTGGAACACCTGGGTCTGACGCTAATCCTAGGTCTTTTCTTTTCTACCTGCCTTAAGCAAGAAAAGCCAGATGTAACTTTTTATCCCTTCATTGAGGGACTGAAAGGGGAAAAGAGGGAAGCTGAGGGGGTTATGCTCTGTTCTTAGAGAGACGGTGGTTTGGAGAGGCAATTGGGCATTCCAGGCTGTGGCCTGATTCTATTGCTAAACCAGCTATGAGGCCTATGAGGCCTAGGATGAGTCCCTTCCCTCCCCAGATGTCCTTTCCCCTCTCTGGAATAAGGACCATGACAAGGGGAGAGGCTCTCTGGTGCTAAGACTACTGTCCCTCTCCACTTTGGCATCCATCTCTGAAAACTTCACATCTTCTGCCTGTAGGACCCAAGTGTTCAAGAGGCTTCAAAATGCCTGGTATCTGGTTTCTCTTCCCCTCATTTCACCCTCCTTTTTCAGATGGAGGGCCCCATATGCTATGGAGACTTCTTTAAAATCATCATAGCCAGAAATGAGCCACTTTTCTCAGATCCCTAGCTCCTCAAGCTAACTGGGGGAGGGCTTCTTACTATTGCTTGCTTCAAGGTGTTAGCATGTTTTAAACATGGCTCCCTTGATAAAATGACAAGAATTCCAATTCTACATGACAGTCTGTGCATGTTTTGGGTCTCGGGGAAGCACAGGAGGGGGTGATGTAAGCAGGGAAGAGCCTGATCACTGAAGAACTCAGGGCTACAACCTTCCCCACTCTGCAAATGCATGGTGAGCCAGAGGCACACACTAAACTGAAGGACATTCTTGCAGCTGGTCCAGAGGGGAGCCAGGTTTTGACATGTGAAAAGCATCAGCTTCCTGTGTGCTAAAGAGGGGCTCCTATGAAATCATAGGAGATGTACTTCCCATTTTAAGACACCCCATTTCCCTCCTTTCTTAATGTGGGATATTTGTGGGGCCAGATTCACCCACTAACCCCACACGGATAGTGAAAAGTAGCTTCTCTGAAAGAGAGAACAGACTTAACACCTACCACTGAGTGAGCCTCAGATGAAGAAACAGGGAGAATAATGTTGGGAGTCATGGAAAGTTCCAGAGGCCAGAGCCAGAGCAGCACTGGGTGGAACCAAGGGAGCGCAGGTCAAGGAAGGCGGGAAATTCCAGCCAGGGCAGGGTGTCAGGTGACAGGGAAATTCCTTTGAATCTACAGCCAAGGCCCTGGGAGGGCACAGAGTACTCCACCTGCAGAGCTGGGTTCAGATCCTTCAGAGCCTGAGACAAGCTGGGTGACTATACAGGACAGAGGAGCAGGAAGTAGGATCCTCCAGCTAAGAATCCTACCACGTAAAGTAGCAGGTTCTGCCTGCAGCTCCTTTTGTTAGGGCCTCCTAAGAGCAGAGAGGGAACAACCCAAGCCTAGAGGAGAGCCAGATTGAGAAGAGAGGCTTGGAGCTCAACCATGGTTATGGCATTGGCATCAGCCCAGAGGGAGGTGGTGACTAGACAGACCGACAGTGTGTGTGGGGAAGGCAGTGCCATCTGTCCTTTGTTGAGCCCTTCCTCTTCTTCCCAGCTCACCCCAAAAGATGAGGAACTCTGGGCATCTCTTTACAAATAGTGCCATACATTCATTCATTCATTCATCCGTTCAGTCAGTTAGTCAATCATTCTATAATTGCCAGCTTGCTGAGCAGCTACTACCCACCAGGCACCGTGTGAGGATGTAGATGAGCTAATGGCCATAAGCACACAGGGAGAGGCTGATCCAGGACTCAAGTTCACAGGAGGTGACCCAGCTGAAGCCAACAGGTGCTCCACAAACACTTAGGAGTATGTTTGAGGCCAGAGGAGGGAATGAGTTGGAGGAGCTATCCACACATCTGGGTTCTAAACATGATTTGGATTTTCCAAAGGCCACACCTAGTAACATGTGTTTTGAGGACATCACTGAACCAGTGACTTCAGTTTCATGTTATGTTGATCACAAGAAGTTACTGGTTTATAAAGACTCAGGGGATCCCTGTTCTTAGGTTCTCAGGAAAGAAAAGTCTCTGACAAGGAGAATCTTGAGGATCAGACCATCATGGAGGGAAGACCTACTTGGGCAGGAGCTTTGGAGGCTGCTCACCTCCTGCCAATCTCAGTGTAATTACTAGTCAAGGTGCTCTGTCACTTTGTCATCCTGGGGCCTCCTCCAAAGTAAAAGCAACTCTGGCTCAAAATAGGCATTTTAGCCTTTCCTTTCCCTTCTCAGACCCTGGTCCACTGAATGATGATATGCTGAATGAGTCTCTTATTTCCACCTATGCTAATTCATGGCCCTCCTACTTTCAACAGAGATGGAAATACTTACTGTTAATCCCAGGGCTACTTGAAGCATTAAGTGGCTTTATTCCTACCTAAGAAGATTCATCTTAGCAAAGATTAAGGATTGACCCAAAAGGGAAGGCTTTTTTCTTCTAACTTTGCCCATCACACAAAGCTCTCCCGGGACTGAGTGGACCCAACTGCAAGCCAGGAAGTCTGAGTTCCTCTTTCCACCTGTCATTATTTTCCTGCCTTGGCTTAATTTCTTCTATAGGCATTAGGAGTAGGGAGGTGTTAAAAAAAAAAAGAACAACATAGGGTTTCCCTGTAGACTTCATTTTTCATGGGGATTGCTGTTTGACCTTGAGGGAGTTATTTCACCTCTTCAAAGTCTCAAATTCCTCAGCCACTACTTGAAGAGTATGGACTGAGGCACTGTGAGAGCCATTAAACTAGTGACTTTTAAGTAGGATGTGGCTCTGATGCTAGGTAGTTTCCAGTCTGTTGCGGGAAGTGGCCTTTACACTTAGATAGCTCCCAGAATGAAATATGCCTGGCATGTACTAGGGCCTCTCTTAATATTTGTTGAATGAATGTGGAAACAAATATCACCATGCAAGTGCTACTGTTCTGAGCAGGCATGGCTCTGATGCTGAGAGCCCTAGGAGATACATAGGCAAGAGAGGATGAAAACACTGCAGTCAACAAGACCTCCAGGTGTCAGGGCTGGGACTGGAAGTGGCCAAGGAAGGGCTGGGAGTGGGCTCAACCTGGGGGTCCATGGATGGGCTTGGGCAAGGGGCTGAAATAGAAAAGTTTTCCAGGTTTTCAGAGGTGTGTAGGTAGTATATAGTTGGGTTAGGAAGGAAGGGCCAGAGCAAGAAGGCTGGGTGGAGTGGAGGGAAATGTTATCCCAAAAGAGGAATTAGCCCTTGAAAATTTCTGAAGTAGGAAAAGGGTAAAGGTGTGGTTGGTAAGGGCAAAGCAGGTTTACCCAGATTAACAACCAGTCAGGGCGGGGTGTAGTTGGGGGATGGTTAATTAAGTAATCTGAATGTGTACAGTTCAGTGGAGTTAGGAGAAGATGGAGAAAATGGATTGGCTCCCCAGACAAGAAGTCTGTAATCAGTCACTTGATGACCTCTAACATCTACCTTTATAGGCAGACAACTGTTGCCCATCTCAGGTCCTCTATATACCTCTCCTACTTGTTAACGTGCCCAAATGTATTTTAACCCACAAAACAGGAGGAACAATCCCCTCAAGAGAAGAGAGAGCAAGAAGATAGCAAGGCCGAAAAAGGACTCAGATCTTCCTCCAAGTTTAACTCATTAATCCCTTCAGGAAACCTGTGGCTCACACCTCCCCCAACACAAGCCCTATGCCTAGTTTAAGGGGGAGGGTGGCACTAGGAATTAGGCATTGGTGACATCATCGTCACACAGCCAGTGCCAAAAAATATCAAGTGGGTGGTTTTCATCATAAAAGCTGATCCAACTGGTAATTGAGGGGAGTAGGGTGACTCATGTTTGATGGGTAAGGAATGAAAACAGAGGGGGCCTGGGGTGATTCTGTTTCCTTGAGGCAGGGCTCATTCATCCTATAAAAAGCCAGCTACCCGCTGATTTCACATAAGACCGGAGCAACCAGACACCCCATTCTCGGTGTACAGGTAAGTCTCTGATTGGAACCAATTTGAAATTCATGTTTGCTTTTTTCATTATTAGAAACTGGATAAAGGCAAACATGTATAAGAGGACTGATGAGGATATTAATTAGAGACACAACACTGGGCATTTTAGATTAAAGCACAGTTTAGGTGTGAAGGGAGTTAGTGGCAGGTAAGTCTGCCACTTTAATGAACAGCTGTGGGACTGGGGGCCAGGGTGGGGACAGGTTTATACAAGTACCAACAGTGAGTTAGTGGCAGGGTTGTGACTAGGACTCTCAGGCCTGGGCACTTTCAACACCACTATTTTCTCTGTTTATGACACTTAATAAAAATGTTAATTCATGAGACGGGCTGCTACTATGCACTTGTTATGTTTCAGGCACTGTGTTAGGTATTTTGGGTAAATCAGACCGTTATTGATCTCATTCAGCAAGTTCACAGCCTATCAGGGAAGATAATGCATGCTCATACACAGATGAAATGCAAAGCAGATAGTGATTGATATGGGAACAGAGAGATAGGGAAGGGCTGTTTGGGGGAACCATGCCCAGTATCTCCTGCTGATCACGCAAGATGTGAGCTATAATGGAGGCATATTTGAATAAGCAGAAATGGGAAGGAGAGCACTTCAGAGCAGACAGTATAAGCAAAGGCAGAGTGAGGTCACAGGAGCTGAGACTCACAGAGGCATTTTGTAAGCCTTAGGTGGGCTGCACGGTCCTGGGGGTGGGTAGACTTCAGTTGTTTCTATAACGTTATTTTCCAAAAGACCTCAGTATGGTCCTGGGTACTTGTCAATGAGGGCTATGACATGTCTGGGGAAGAAAGGTTGCTGGGGAATAAGCCCCACTGAAATGGAGCAGAACAAATTGACTTTAACTCCTCCTCTTGAAAGGGCCCAGAAATTATCAAAGCATATTTTACTTTTCAAGTGTGTGTAGGGGTGGTCAGCCAGAGGAGGTGAGTGAACATTTGGCATTGAACTGGCTTCCATCCTAGATAATCCTTGGTCATATCATCTGTTCTTTGTGTAGGTCCAGCCTCCTGTGAAGCATGAGTTCCCACCAGCAGAAGCAGCCCTGTACCCCTCCCCCCCAGCCTCAGCAGCAGCAGGTGAAACAGCCCTGCCAGCCTCCACCCCAGGAACCATGTGCCCCCAAAACCAAGGAGC
Source organism: Enhydra lutris kenyoni (assembly GCF_002288905.1). Lineage (NCBI taxonomy): Eukaryota > Metazoa > Chordata > Mammalia > Carnivora > Mustelidae > Enhydra > Enhydra lutris. Next base: position 495,295 of record NW_019154172.1, on the reverse strand, counting down.
CATGCCACACCAAGGTTCCAGAGCCCTGCTGCCCCAAGGCTCCAGAGCCCTGCCACCCCAAAGCTCCAGAGCCCTGCCATCCCAAAGCTCCTGAACCCTGCCATCCCAAGGTTCCTGAGCCATGTCCCTCAACGGTCACTCCAGCACCAGCTCAGCAGAAGACCAAGCAGAAGTAATGGGGTCCACAGTCAAGCAAGCCCTGGGGAGCCAAACACCGAATGCTGAATCCCCTCTCCCATTCTGCTTCTGTGTCTTACAATTAGCATGATGTCACCCTGAGTCATACCCTCCCTCTTCACACCCTCTACAAAGATTTCCCTCCCATTGTTCTGCAGTGCTCTGAGCCTCTGAATGAAGCTAAGAGTCTCACTGGCGAGCTACTCTTTTAACTGCTCAGGGCTCACCCAAAGAGAGGCCTGGGGATCAAGTGGATCTTTCCTGCCCTGTCCCCATTAAATCACTTTTAACTCCATAGCTGGCTGTGCTTGTCATTGGCTGACTCAACTTTTTCATTGTTCTCTCATCATAAAGCAGGAAAGGGCCTGGCACAGGCCCTTGAGAGCATGGGTGCATGTGTGGGGGGGAGGGGCGGCGCTGGCAATGGGTCAAGGACACCCAGAGCCTGTTACTTTGGGCAGCCTTAGCTAGAGCAGGGCTTCTTTTGCACCTGAGTGAGTCTTATCTGAGTATAGATGGTACCTGTCTCAAGCCATCTCTGACTCAATCCTGGCCCCCAAGTTGCACTTTTTCTGTTTGGTTTATTTCTTTATTATTATTTTTTACCCCAAAGAAATAGTGCTTGTAAAAATTCCAATATGATTATTCCTGCATCTTCCCTTGCTGGTGGCCCAGCACATGGAGCCAAACCCTGAATCACTCATAGCCAGATACACACACACACACACACACACACACACACACACAGACTTCTGCACACACTGACACCACAAATCACATGACACCCACACACACATACATGCTGATTTGATCACACTAGTCTGTATTTATCTTTCACTGAGTCCCCTATGCTATAGCAGTACAAAGGAGTGTAGAATCCTTTGCCTGCCTAGGAGCCCAAGGTGGTGATCTTCACCCCTTTTCATGTAAATAAACACTCATGCAAATATGCATCTACGCCAAAGCACGCACTCACCTCCCCCTGCTCACTTTTGCCTCTCTCTCTCCCCAGCCTCCTTCCCCACATATACAGGGTACCTCTCCAAAGAGAACATCAAAATAAATACATCAAAGAGGAAAAAGAAAAGTTGGGTAGGTTTCAGAAGGAAGACATTTTAATGCAGATAAGACAGCATGAAATTAAGGTGATGAACAGGTCATCACCAGGCAAAACGTTAGGGTGAAAGGACACTTTAAAACACATAGCAAGCCTATTCAGCTTCCAGCTAAAAATGATATCCTTTCCCAGAAAAGGGAAGATAATTCATCAAGACCACCCAGAAATCATATTTTTAAGCCATATCCAGAGCCCAGTTCTTCAGATTCCCACTATCTGCTCTCTCCTTCAAGAAGATAATCATGTCTTCTTGACTTTGCTTGTGACCAACAAAAAGTCTGGAAGCTGAGAGATCAACAGGATTTCCACAGGGCCTGCAGTGGTTACTGGGAAATGAACTCTAAAACTTATAAAATAACAACAGGCAGATGTGAGGCAGCAACAGGTGACAGGTGTGTTACCCATCACCTGCCTCATACCTGTAGGATGTGCAAGCACTTCAGATATGTCTGGAAATAACTCCAGAGAAATTTGGAGACTATAAGACAAAAGTTATCCAGCAAAGCTTTGCAAGTTGTTGAGTAATCATCAGACTGGGAGGAGAGAATGATGTCACCTGGGTATGCAAGGTTTGTGCATGTCCAGGGGATTTCAGATTGCTGCTTGTTGGCATGATGGGTAATGTCAGCAATAACTCTAGAAGCAGTCACAATTATAGGGGCAGACTGTGACTGGAGACATGGTTGGTGACACACTGCTATAAGGGGCAGAAAGTAAAAATCTTTACACTCCTGCATGCTTTCTGCATTCCACTGGGAAATATGCATTCAGAAACACAATGATTTATTTATAAGTATCATCACTTCAACATTATATATAATAGCAAAAAAAGTTAGGAGGGAAACAATATAAATTATCCCAAAGGAAAATTGATGGAACAAAGCATTTTATATCTGTCATGAAATACATCACGATCATAAAATAATATTTAGTCATATGGAAAAATGCTCAGAAAATTTCAAGATCATTTAAAATTTGGCATATGACACATAACATCTTTGTTAAAAATCTGTGGAGATATGTATAAATTTTTAAAAATCTGGCATAAAATACAGCAAAACTTAATCAGTGACTATATTGGGATGGAGAATAAAAGGTATTGGTTATTTTATTCTTTGAATGACTCTGTATTTAATTAATTAATTAAGAATACAGTGGTGGGAAGGGCAGAAGGAAAGAGAGAATCTTAAGCAGTCTCCAGGCTTAGCACAGAGACCGACACAGGGCTTGATCCCACTACCCTGAGATCATGACTTGAGCTGAATTCAAGAGTCATATTTTAACCAGGTGAGCCAATCAGCCACCACTAAATGTCTCTATATTTTATACATATTCTACATCATAGATTGGAATTATATTTATTTATAACACTTCTTTCACATGTTTAAAAAAAGCAAAAGCTGTCCAAGATGTTGATGAGCTAGAGAAAATATGTTTTCCAGAATCTTCTCAAAGCCCTGGAGCGATTTCCAGGCAAGCTGCTCACAAGGAAAAGAGGAGGGTACAGTTAAGGTTTTTTTTTGTTGTTGTTGTTTTGTTTTTTTAATGACATTCTATACAAACCCCACGACCATTGAGGGTTAAATAAGGTTATGGGGTAGGTGCCAGCTGCTCTTCCCTCTGCTCCTCTCTTCAGTAATAGAATGCCATTCTCCCAGCCAACAATAGAGGGCAGGGTACTGCTTTCGGGTGAGGAATTTAAGGGAGAAACTGCACACAAGTTGGGATTGTAGGTGCATGTGCGGTTGCAATCCCACCTGTGCAGATAAAAGAATGCACATTTGATTCTCTTCATGGATATATCTTGGTTTCTTCACGGTCACCTGAAGGAGCACCTCCATTTCCATGTGTGCTGAAGGGAGAAGATAGTACCTAGTTTAGATGAGGACTGTTCAGTAAGGGAGTTCAGAGAGACTGTGGGCTGTTTTCTCCTGTGTCTGACTCAGTAGAGCCTCTTTTCCAGGTGTCTATACCAATCTGTTTTCCAGCTAGCTTCCTGCATCTGCCTAGGTAATGTCCTTGACTCCCCACCAGGTTGCTCCTCCTGTTTCCCTTCTCCTCCTGTCTCTTTTCTACTATATATTCAACACCCCCACTCCAAGCACCCCACATCTCTGTAGAACCAGGTGTCTGTCAAATGGTAGGAGTTTATTTGATGTCTGCTGGGACGTTGAATAGTCTGTACCTTCACCAGAAGATGCTGTGGATTTGAGGGGAATTCTGAACCTCGCTCGGTGAAAGCTCAATGCTTGTGTCATTCAAACTGCCAGATGAAGTGGGGTCTCCAGTCCTGAGTCTTTGCCTGACATAGTATCATGGCTGCCCAATCCTGTTAGGATTTTCACAGGGCTTGCGTGTTAACCCCGCTGTTCTGCTTCCCCATGACAGGGGCCTCCTGACTCTGAAAATGGCTCTTCCTCATAATTGCCACTCTTTTAAAATCTGATTCTCAATCTGTATTAGAGAATCAATCAGGTGAGTTGGAATTATTGATATTCATGAATTAAAAAAAAAAACACACATGACAGATATCAGGGTATGATCTCTTGGAACATCTGCATCATTTTCTAAAAACCTTTAGTTTCATTGTGCATAATAATGATTATTTCTTATGAATACAATTTAGAATTTGAATCCTGGAGTTTTTGTTGAATCCAACCAACATTTGCTGTTTCACAAAAGAATTTTCTTTGATGACATAAGAATGGAGGATCTATATAAGATAGAATGAATTGCTGAAGAGGAAAAAAAAAAAAATAAGAAGGCAGCCACTCATTAAAATCATAGATTTAGGTGATGAAAAAATACCCTCACAGATTAGAGAATTTCCCAGCTCATAATATAATAATATAATAATATAATAAATAAATAATAATTTTAATCAGATTTGAGTTTAATTACATTTATGTGTTAAATCTTCAAATATTTATTAATTCATTAAAATTACCAAATATAAATCCATGGCAAATTCACACATAAACAACTATATTTTCCTAAACAAAAGAATTGGTTATAAGAGTAGCACTGCTTTAAAAATACCTTTAATGTCTGTATTAGTGGAATATAGTTGGTCTCTCATATCTGCTTCTGCATTCAATCTGTTGTGATGTGTTGTTTTGGTTGAAGAATATGGAGAAACTACAGCTTCACACAGATATGTAGTTGGGAAACAGAGGAGTATTTTAGTGACTTTCATATAATTAATTATGGATATCCTTTGACACTATACCAAAACTCAACAGATAGTGGTTTCCTAAAGATTAGTTGTGGAGAGAAGGAAAAGCTCTTCTCAACTTTCAAGGTCTTTCAACTGAACTAAAAATTAAATATTTAATTTAAGATTAAATAGATGAGATAGATTAACAGGAGGGAAAAAAAACCCACAAAGTTTTATTCCACACACATGGAAGCCCAATAAGGAAATTGAGAACCAAAGAAATGACCAAGACAGGCAGTTTTTATAACTTTTAGAAAGAGAGACAATAAAATCTGTGAGGAATTCATAAGACTAGGAAAACTTAACTTTGGGAGTTTATTTAATAAGGGATTCTAAACAGAGTTTGGACCTGGGGTGGTAAGTTAGTAAAAAGTATACAGTCTTCTCTACTCTAAATTTCCCCCCTCTGGTGATAATGATGTCTCTTTACCCCTGCTACAGGGAGGGTACATTTCACATGGGGAGATTTATTGCCTGCTTTTGGGGGAACGGAGGAAAATCTGACTATCCTTATTTTTTTTTTTCTCTTAAGTGACTTTTGTTTAAAATAACCAGTAAGATGGAACTAGAGGGTTTTATGCTGAGGGAAATAAGTCAATCAGAGAAAGACAATTATCATATGACCTCTCTGATATGAGGAATTTGAGAGGCAGGGTGGGGGGTTGTGTACAGTAGGGAAGGAAAAAATGAAACAAGATAGGATCAGGAGCGAGACAAACCATAAGAGACTATCTCACAAAACAAACTGAAGGTTGCTGGGGGGTGGGTGGTAGGGAGAAGGTGGTTGGGTTATGGATTTTGGGGAGAGTACGTGCTATGGTGAGTGCTGTGAAATGTGTATGCCTGATGATTCACACACCTGTACCCCTGGGGCAAATAATACATTATATGTTAATAAAAATAATTTAAAGTAAATAAAATAAAATAACCAATAAGTCAAAGTGGAATCTTAAACCATTTTAACTAATCACTTATATTTTGATACATTAAAATCCATTGGTCTGTAAAGAAGAAGTAAAATGGTCTTTATATGCAGATATTATTGTCTATGTAGAAAACACCAAGGAATTTTCTCTTGAATCTACAACTAATAAGTGAGTTTAGCATGTTTGCAGGATTGCGAACCAAAGTTAAGATTAACTATTTTTCTACTCAGCATTTTCCTTGAGATTTGTTTAAGCTGTTGTGGTGTGCATATCTATATTCCACTCCTTATTGCTAAATAGTATTCCATAGTAATAAAATATCATAGCTTTTTTAATCCTTCCTTCTTCCAAGAACATTTAGGTAGGTTCTAGTTTGGGGCTATTTCTTTTTTATTATTATTAATAAATATATATAAATATATACCATTAATCTCAGGAAACAAACTGAATATATATATTCAGGATATAGGTAGATAGATAGATAGATAGGTAGATATATCCTGAAGGCAGAAACTGTTGTGAGAATCCATCCAAACATTAAAGAGATCATTCTTTCCCCATATGTGTTCTTAGCACCCTTGTCAAAAATCAGTTGACTGTGTATGTGTAGATATATTTCTGGGCTCTCTATTCTGTTCCGTTGATCTATGTGTCTGTCTTTATGCCAGTACCATACTATTTTAATTATTGTAGCTTTGAAATATAGTTCAGAATCAGGAAGTGTGATGACTCTAGCTTTGTTCCTTTTTCTAAAGATCATTTTGCCTCTTCAGAGTCCTCTGTGGCTCTATATGGCTATTATTTTAAAAACAAAATATAAGTTTTAATGAGGTTATGGAGAAATTGAAACCTTTAAGCATTGTTGATGGAAATATAAAATGGTGCAGCAGTTATGGAAAAAAATTAAAAATATAACTACCATATGATTCAGACTTCCCATTCCTGAGTGTTTATCCAAAAGACTCGAGGCCAGCATTTCTAGGAGATATCTGCACTCCCATACTCTTTGCAGGACTATTCATAATAGCCAAGATGTAGAAAGACCATAGCTTCTCCCTGACAGATGAATGGATAAAGAAAATGTGGTATGGGGCACCTGGGTGGCTTGAGTGGGTTGAGTGGGTTGAGCCTCTGCCTTCAGCTCAGGTCATGGTCTCAGGGTCCTGGGATCAAGCAACGCATCATCGGGCTCTCTGCTCAGCAGGGAGCCTGTTTTCCTCTCTATCCGCCTGCTGCTCTGCCTACTTGTGATCTCTGTCTGTCAAATAAATAAATAGAATCTTAAAAAAAAAAAAAAAAAGAAAATGTGGTATAGACTCAAAATGGAACACTATTTGGGCTTCAAAAAAAGTGAAATCCTGACATTTGTGACAACATGAATGAACCTGAAGAACAGTATGCTAAAGGAAAATTAGCCAGTCACAGAAGGACAAATACTGTATGATTCCATTTATATGGGACATCTAAAACAATCAAATTCTTAGAAACAGAGAATACAATAGTGGTTTTCATAGGGGAGTGGTATGGTAAATGGGGAGTTTCCATTCCTTCTGAATGCAGAAGCAGATATGAGCATTATTGGATAAAAGTTTCAGTTATGCTGAATCAATAAATTCTAGATATCTGCTCTACATTGTAATGCCTATAGTTAAGAATAAGGTACAGTGTACCTAAAACTTAAAAGAGTAAGCTTCATGCAAGTGTTCTCACCACACCAAAATGAGAGACTGAGAGAGATAGAGACAGAGAGAAAGAGAGAGAAGAAAACAATGAGAGGTGCTGAATATGCCTATGTTCTTGATTGTGGTGATGGTATCACAGGTGTTTGCAATGTCCAAATTAATTTAAATGTACTTATTAAATATGAAAAAATATGAAAAATATGAAAAAAATTGTCTCAGAGGTTTGAAAGAGAGAAGAATTATCTATCAGTTATGGGGAAATGTAGCCATGAGGCATTAACTCTTCAAGCCTGCACTTCCTCAAATGCATTGAAAATTCACACAAACATCTCATGCTGTGGCATCCTGGAATACAAGATCAAGAGAGGACAGAATCCAAGAGAATGTGTGGGAATGGTCCATGAAGACATGACTGGCAAAAGAGCAAGATCCAAACTGAAAGTGTTTAAAGGTACCCAATGCCACCCACATACATATTGGTCCAAAGCAAGGCCCAGGTCACTGATGTAGCCCCTTCTGCTACAGGAAAAGGGGCCTAGATCAAGGTACCTCAAGAAGTGGGACTCACCATCAGAAGTAATGTGATTCATACTCTCTACAGTAGAGTATGTTTCCTTAGTAGAAGTAGCACTAGTGAAGAAATCAGCTTCTCTCAAGAGTAGAAAGAGCCTTATCACCCAGCCACTGACTGCTTGTCTAAACAAATAGGAACACTAGGGTTCTAAGTTCTAAGTTCTAGAGGCTGATCTCAGAAAGGTCTTTGTTATTTAGAATGAATAAGACATGGTTAGGACAATGGAGGAGAGAGCCCACCCAGGAAAGAAAGGCAAGAAATAAAAGATTTCTTCTAGAACCAAGGTCCATAATCAATATAGCACACAAGAAAGATCTAGATTCATAAAGAGGTCAATAAAGAGATTTTTTCTGGAGCTAAGAATTCTAGCTGGAGCAGCAAATTTGCCAAGAAGTGGTTGGCTGAGGAGAGGGATAGAGACTCACCCTAGGGGATGGTTAATGTAATACTAGAGACTAGGGCCTAGGTGTGACAGTAACACTGGCACTGCCCTAGAGGCAGCTGACTGGTTAAACACTAGCAGAGAAGGAAGAACATGAGTGGAGAAGGAAGCAGGAAGCAAAGATGATGAGCCATGCCATGAGGCTTGTCATAAGATTAATCATTTTCAAGAAGTCGCTTTATGGTTGTCAAAGGAATATATAGACATCTCTCTAAAGTAATCCAGTTTTCTCTCTCTCTTCTTATTTTTCTTTCCTTTCCTCCCTTCCTTTCACCCTTATGTAAACCTGCACATCAATCAGGGAAAACAATAGTTGTCCACTGCCTGGGTTTTCTCAGTATTTGCTCGATCTTCCAAACAGCATATGAAGATAAAGTACAAGTAGGGTTTTGGGAACTGGTGGAAGGAGCTCATGGTGGAGGCTGTGCCTAAGGGCTCAGGTTCATGGAAGATAACACAGAGGCAGAGCAATGGGAAGGGAGGAGCTATCCACATACCTGAGTTGTAAGGATGTTTGGATTTTCCAAGGGTCATGCCTAACAAAAGATTTTTGCTTTGAGATCAGGTCTGGATTAGTGACCTCCATTTCATCTTATCCTGATCAGAGGATATAGATGGTGTATGAATTCAGACAATCAGAGCTCTCTTGTTCCTGTGTTGCCTCCAGAGGGGGGAGATCCCATATTCAGGGTTATGCCCCATGTTGGACAGATCCAGTCAATCCTGACTGCCCAACCCCAGTGACATCTACTACCTGTGGTCAACATGGCATCTAAAGAGTCTAGCAGAGTGAAGCATTTCTGTTTTAACCTTTCTGGTCCTGTCCCAGAGCTGGATCAACTGAGAGAGGAAGAACATGAGATGATTCACTTATTGCCACCCTTCATGGTTTCCCAGAAGAACCAGTAGTGCCTGCTATTCATCTCCACATTCACTTAGAAGAAGACTAAAATGCACAACAGAATTAATCTGAGCTAAATATCAAGGTCCTGCCCAAGAGACCTGGTTATTTCTGTTCCCAGAAGCCTAGAACTTTCACCTGATTTAACTCATCTCCACCCAAGAATCCTGTTACCCATAACAACCTCACCACAAAGGGTGGACAGTGAGGAGAGGCTCAAGTGACATCATTGTCAAACAATAGGTGCCAAAAAAAAGGTTAAGCCAGAGATTTTCATTACAAAAGCTGGAATGAAGATAAAGTAGGCCTAAAAAAATCCCACTTCCCTAAGGCAAGGATCATATTCTGTATAAAGAGCCAGATGTCCAGAGACTCCCCACCAGACTTAAGACTGTCAGCTCAAACTTCTCTGCATGGCTGGTGAGTCTCTCTACTTGGATTTTCTCATTATTTGCTTGATGGTATTTTATTTTGATTGGGATCTCTTTGCCATGCTAGGATATATTTACTTTAAATATAATGCATTTTGTGTTTAAGATGACTTGATAGATCTTTTTTGACTTCTCATTCAGACTATCACTGTGGAACTTGGGGTCAGAAAGGAGAGTGGCTTCTGTTTAACATATGTTCAATTAGCAGGTGGATATGAACTACAACCCATGCCCAGGCACTTGTAGTGACATTTTAATAATCCCTTTAGTAACTATTGAGAATTTGCAATATTAAAGGCAATTTAGATGTTTAAAAGATATGATTTTATTTACTCCATGAACCTACAATCCATCAGAGAGCATAATACACAGGCATAATTTGCAAACATAGTGCATGGAAATAATTAGTAGAGAGAGTGAGGCAGGTATTGTAGTGTGGCAAAATGAAGAAGATGATTTGGCAGAGAGTGTCTAGGAGGAGAGCTTAATTAATGGGTGAGCATGCGTGGACAAGCAGAGATAAATGGAAAAGCTCCCAGAAACCAGGCATGATGAAGATTATGTGAACAAAGGATCATAGGTGGGATCATGTGGGCTCGAGGAGATTTGTAGAGAATTTTTCTATGATAGTTAAGGCACCCTATATAGTAGACATGAAAGCAGACTCCAGACTTTGACTTTATTACCTTTCCATATTATTCAAAACCTGGGGCCTCCTTTCAATCCTAGGTGCTGACCATTGTGTTGTGTTGCTAATGTAGATTTTCAGGATCAACAGGAGAAAAGGAAGCATAGAGAAAAACTCTACTTCTGTGGAGCAGCGTAAATTACCTGTAAACTTCTCCTCCTGAAAGTGCATAAGAACCACCAAAGTTTCCTTCAATCTCAAAAGCAGGGAAACTGAAAGAAAGAGAGTCTCTTGTTTCTGAAGGGGCATGAAATAAGACATATTCTCATTGAACTTGGCTTCTTTGTTTTACCAAACAACCGAGTTGGTTTTCTGTCTATAGGTCCAGTCTCCTGTGAAGCATGAGTTCCCAGCAGCCGAAGCAGCCTTGCACCCCTCCTCCTCCACCCCAACAGCAGCAGGTTAAACAGCCCTGCCAGGCTCCACCCCACGATCCATTTGTTCCCATTACCAAAGAGCCATGCAACACCAAGTTACCACAATCTGGGAATACCAAACTTCCTGAACCAGGCTGCTCCAAGTGTCCTGAACGAGGCCATCCCACAGTTCCTGAGCCAGGTCACACCAAGTTCCCTGAGCCAGCCCACCCTAAGGTCCCTCAGCCTGGCCAAACCAAGGTACAAGAGCCCAGTCCCTCAACCATTATTCCAGGCTCAGGCCAGAAGACCAAGCAGAACTGATGTGGTTCACATCCATGTTCTTGAGGAGCCATGCCCTTGAGGAGCTATCCCCTTGAGTTGCTGACTGCTGGATGATGACTACCTTCTCCCCTTCTGCTTTTGTGTCTTCATTGCATAGATGTTATAATCAGTATATTCTCACCCTGACTCATAGTTTCTCTCTTATTTGCATCATAAAAATATATGATATGACACTTTCCTTTACATACTCTGAGAAATCCTCTGAACCTCTGAATTATGCAGAAGGCCTTTGTGGCTTTGCTAATCCTCAGTTGCTCAGGATTCATTTGAAGAGGTAATCTGGATTGGAAGAATGCATGTTTCCTTCTCTGCTCCCATTAAATAACTTTTAATTTCACTCTTGACTGTATCATTGACTAAATCTGTCCTTTTTTCATTCTACCATTGTGAGTAGGACCTATAGACAAAGAAGTTAGTGTAGACATCATCTATCTAATTGTGGTAATGTGTCCTGCTATGAGCGTGCATGTGGTTATATTTAAGGGCATCCCTGGAATGACAATAGCTGTTTCATAATGGAACCCAAAGGCTATCATTCTGGGCAGCCACACCTGGAACAGGGCTCTCTTCTGGCACCGGAACTGTCATGCCTTAGTTCCAATGGAGGCTTCTTCAAGCTACCTCTCATCCTGAATACCCTACCCTAAGGCTCCTGTTTATTTCCCCCAAATTACTCCTACATATATGAACCTGATACTCTGGTTTTCTTCACACATTTTACCTTCCACATACCTAGCACATGCAGACACACTCAAAATGAGGTACATTCATTATAAATAACTACACATTCACAGAATTACCCACACAGTTTCCAGCCTTATTAGCTCAGGTAAAGTTATCTTTTGCTGGGGACCCACTGTGTATAGCCAGGCCTGAACCTATGCCAGGAAAAGGGATGGGAGGAAACACAGTGCTTCCCCTTGGAGAATCTGCATTCTTCTTTAGGTGGGGAAGTATTCATGCTGTTCTCATATAAATACACCTAAAACCACATGCACAAGCACAAGCACACATACACCTTACACCTGCAATAGTAACTCTCCCAAAAATAACCCAGAGGAAGCTATTTATTAAGTGATTAGGAAAAGAGGGGATTAATTAAGATAGGATTACAAGTAGGAATCCATGATCCAAGTGAGATTGATAATCAGCCATGAACTGGCAGAGCAAGGTCATTAAGCTATAAAATGTCAGAAGTGAAAAAAGACCTAAATGTTACCTATCATGTCCCCTGCGTTTCAAGATAAAGAAACTGGCATCCAGAAAGGAGAAGATTAATTAAGATCAACCAGAAACTATTTCTGAAGCACCCGGAGTCTTGTTCTCTGGATTTCTAGGTCTTGTCTCTCCTTCCTCTTAGTCTTGATTTCAAGGATGACCAGCTGGTTTACAGGTCTTTGTTGAGTGGGTCTGGGATATTAGGGATCTATTTTTTCAATGAGTGAAGTTAGCATGTATTTTCATTGTCATTGATATTGGTCACTGGGGAGTGAATCCCATTTTTTAAATTTTTTTAAAGATTTTTTTTATTTATTTAAGAGAGAGAGAGATAGTGAAAGAGAGCATGAGTGGGGAGGAGGGGGAGAAGACTCCTGCTAAGCAGGGAGCCCAACACTGGACTTAATCCCAGGACCCTGAGATCATGAACTGAGCCAAAGGCAGATGCTTAACCGAGCGAACCACCCAGGCGCCCCATGAATCCAATTTCTTGACAAAGCAAATAGTCCGTAACATCAAGCAGGTGTGAGGCAGGTGGCAAGTGACATCTGAGTGGTGCACAAGGGCTCCAGGTAGAGTTGGCATGGACTCAGAAATATTTGAGAATGTAAGACAGAAGTTGTCCCAACAAGTCATTACAAGGTGACAAGTAGTTGTCAAACTGGTAGCAGTGAATGATGTTACTTAGGTCTGTAAGGTTTGCATCTTTGAGGTGGCTTCGTGTCACTGCTGATTTCAGTGGTGGAAGGGCTCAGGGCCACTCATAATTAAACAAGCTAATCCCAAGTAGGGAAATGGGCTCTACAACACACAACTTTTATGAATATAGTTGAAACATCCTAAAGAAAAGTTCAGTAGGGAAGAATCAAAAGGTTTGAAGGTCACCTGACTCATGAGCCACTGATTTTATTCCGGGAATTTATGTTTAGGAAATATTTATGCATGTACACAAAGATTTTGTACATTAGGATACTCACTTCAGCATTGTATCTAATAGAAAAATGTTGATAACTAACAATAGGTAATAATTTCAATAATCTGTGAGTGTCTATGTATTGGGATTGTACAGCTGCCATTAAAGAGAATTGTTGTAGAAGAATGGTTAGTCTTTTTTTTAAAAAGATTTTATTTATTTATTTGACAGAGAGAGAGAGAGAGAGATCACAAGTAGGCAGAGCAGCAGGTAGGGTGGGGGGAAGCAGGCTCCCTGGTGAGTAGAGAGCCCGATGTGGGCTCAATCCCAGGACCCTGAGACCATGACCTGAGCTGAAGGCAGAGGCTTAACCCACTGAGCCACCCAGGCGCCCCGAAGAATGGTTAGTCTTATTGGAAAATGTTCAGATTATATTAATAATGCAAGCAGACCCCAAACAATAGAAACAAAAGAAGAGTCTTTTAATAATGTATATATGTGTGGATTTATAGAAAAAATACCTTAGCACTAAATACAGTAACATATAACTTGTTATTTCTGGTTGCTTATATGAATGTTCCTTCTTTCTTTCCTTTTCTTTCTCTCTCTTTCTCTTTCTCCTTTTTTGAATAGCTCTGTTTTTCTACACTATACATTATACAATGTTATTTTATGGTTTTTGAGGCTTTCTGCCATGATATTAAAAAATATAGAAGTCATTGAAAATGTTGCTTACTAGAGAAACTGTATGTCCTGCCCATCCAGAACATTCTTGAGGCACTGCAGCCCAAGGGCGGAGGATCCTTGTTGGAGTAGCCATGGTATCTCTTCTCCCTACCTCAGTTCCCCATCTTCTGGTAGGGAGCCTGGGTACTCCAACGCCCCCCTCACACTCACAGCCCCCGTCAGCCCCAGCTGACTTCCACAGCTGATGCCAGTCAAGTGTTAAAGGAGGATTTGTCCCCTTCCTATCGCATATTCTTGTCTTCCCTCAGTTGCTCTTCTCCTCTTGTTCTGGCAAAATTGTCTCCCATTGGACTATTTCAGTGTAAAGAAATTGAGGTCCAAACTATGCATAGTTTGGCAAACTTCAGGCCTACAGCTTGGTTGCTCATGTTGACTGTGCAGATAAAAAAAATACATATTTGATTTCTTTTTGTGGTTCTTCCTTGTTTTTCTCACCTTCACTTCCCTTTGTTCTACCAGAACTATGATCTCCATAACGTTTAAAAATAGATTCTTCTGAAAAAAAAAAAAAAAAAATAGATTCTTCCTGGCTCAGATAGAAAGTGGTGATTGAGCAAGTTCTCTGTACTTATATATCTCTGATTCAAAAAAGAATCATTTCTGGGTTTTTAGGTCAACCACTTTTTAATTTATTCTTTACTAAACCCCAGCTTAATTTTCTCAATCCCCCCCCTTCTGTCTATTCTCTTTTATGTTTTATATTGGACACCCCTCCCCATCCCTACTATCCCCACTTCCCCAGAACCAAGTGGCCTGTCTAGGCTTTGGGATTTATTGTGCTCATTTGACCCTTGACATGTTTTCAGGCACAGCTGTCAGGGCCAAACTGCCCTAATTGTCTCCTCTAGGGCTCTTATCACATCCTGAATTCTGGATCACACCTGACTTCTCTTCACTGTGAGCATTTTAAGGGCAGGAACACTCTGCCCTGTTTAGGGCTGTCAACTCAGGGCCCAGCCTGCCACCTGCCAAATAGTGGGATCATATCTAATATCTGGTGAGATGCTGAATGGCTTATATTTTCACCAAATGATGATGTGGATTTGCAGGGAACCTTCTAAACCTCACTTATTGATCCTGGATAACTCCTGTCCTCCGGTAAGGCCTTGAGTCTGAACTATCCCAATTCCATTCTGCTCCTACATCTAAAACAGCAAGACTCAGAACTGCAAACCACCCACTCTTTCCCATCTATACCTACAATACTTTTGGAAAAATGGATTCTGTATCTTCTAGAATGCTGGGAGCAACCTGTGGGCAAGCTTGTCTCCCCCAAATCTCCTTATAGGCCCCCTCTCCATTAGAGTCTGTCCATTTCCCATGTAAATTTCATAAGGACAATAGGGGTTTAAGAATAAAAGACCTGGGGCACCTGGGTGGCTCAGTAGGTTAAGCCTCTGCTTTTGGCTCAGGTCATGATCTCAGGGTCCTGGGATCGAGCCCCACATCAGGCTCTCCGCTCAGCAGGAAGACTTCTTCTCCCTCTCTCTTTGCCTACCTCTCTGCCTACTTGTGATCTCTCTCTGTCTGTCAAATGAATAAATAAAATTAAAATAAAATTAGAAGACCCAGACCACTACCCCCGTGAAAAATTATGAGAAATATGATAGAATTTTCTAAAGCTATGGCACATAAGATATAATGATCTTATATAGTACATTAACCCATATTTTTATGAAATGTAAGTTGTAGTTTTATTTTTCTATGACTATTTTCAAATATTTATCCATTTTTCATTAAGATTAACAAAGCTCAAAGAGATCTATGAACATTTTGTTATAAATCAGCCAATGATACTTTCCTCATGCCCCTTCTACCTGGATCTATTACTTAAAAATGAAAAATCGATTTGAAAATCCTTAAAGCTATAGTCCCTATAATAATTCTTATTTAGTTAATATCTCTTACCATATCCTAGTAAGCCATGTGTCTACCACTAAAACAAAGAAACAAATAATAATTTATTTAAAAAAGAGCATTAAACAAATAAAATTTATTATCTCCATGTTATTTGTCAGGGTAGGCTTTCCTCTATGACAAAAACCAAACCAAAACAAAACAAAAACACCAAAACATCCATGACTTCATACAATGGTATTTTGTTTTTCATAAAATAAATGTGGATAGAAAGAATGTCATACTCCTTTCTTTCCATGTCTCAAAACCTCAGGATCATTTCTTCCAACATATTCTACAAAGCAAACAGTGCCATCACCATGCATCACCACACAACATTATTGCAATATAATTGACTATACCCCCTATGCTGTACTTTTCATCTCCATGACTTATTTATTCTATAACTGGAAGTTTGTACTTCATAATCCCCTTCATCTATTTCACCCATCCCCCACCTATATAGTTAACTTTTAAAAAAATCAAATTTCTGTACTGTAATGATTCTTTTTATTTCTACTTTTGCAAGTTGGCCATTTCCTTCATGAACTCATTAATATTTTGCCAAATGAAGTCAGTAATAATTGAGACTAACCAAATCTCTCCATCTTTCCAGTCATCTTTTTTTTTAAACTGCAAACTTATTGGGCAAATAATTTGCTTTTCAAGTAGCAGGTAACAATTTTACTGACTGAATGTTTTCACACAGGGTAATACTTGGGGAGGTGCTGGGGAAAGGTAGAGCAGAAAACATCCCAATTTCCAGTAATGCGGAGAGCCCTCTATTCTAAAGACACATAAAGCCAATATTACTTAAACATTTAAAAAGGAGCACCTGGGTGACTCAGTCAGTTAAGCATCTGTTTTTGGGTCAGGTCATTCATGATGTTAGGGTCCTGGGATTCAGCCTAGTATCAGGCTCCC
Organism: Enhydra lutris kenyoni; assembly: GCF_002288905.1. Classification (NCBI taxonomy): domain Eukaryota; kingdom Metazoa; phylum Chordata; class Mammalia; order Carnivora; family Mustelidae; genus Enhydra; species Enhydra lutris. The sequence goes on along the minus strand of NW_019154172.1, from coordinate 478,741 downwards.
TGCTCAGTGGGAGCCTCTGTCCCTCTGTCCCTCTGTCCTTCCCTCTATTGTGCTCTCTTTCTTTCTCAAATAAATAAATAAAATCTTAAAAAAGAATAAACATTAAAAAAATCCACAGTACAGGGGTAGATGGGATTAGGTTGGGGGATAATTGTTTTATAGGTTGACACTAAAGAAAAGGACTATGGTGAGTTCTGGGCCCGGGTTTAAGGTAGGAAACCACAAAGGGCCAAGAAGACCAGACAGGTGTCATTTGGCTTGTAGTAAAAGGTATATGAGGGAATATTTTCCCAAAATTCAGTTATTCATACCAGAATTCCTTTTACCACAATCATATGCCTGTACTGTAAATTTGCCCAATATATCTCTTTAACATTATCTAATAACAAAGGATATATTTTCAAAAATCACAATTATGTATTTACCAAATGAGAGTGACACAGTGGTGTTCCCATCATACAAGAGAAACTGAAGCCCACTAAAAGAGCATTTCCTTGGTAATTAAATTTTCTGTCCTTGAAAGGCTTTATATATGATTTAAGTCTACTCTTACAGGTTACCCTACTTCTATAGAGTAGAAGCTTTCAAAGCCAAAAAAGCCCAGGGGATATATGTGATGTGTGTGGAGGAAATATTCCTCCATGCCTTTGACTCTGAGCTGACTATTTCTGCGGACCAAGGATGTGCTGTGGAAAAAGGAAGGATCATAATGTTCTAAGGATGGCTAATGGCAGACAATAAAGGCAGCAGATAAACTTGCTTCCCTTTGGCCCCTGCCTCTGTTCCACTTACTATTTCCAGTCCAGCCACAGTGCCCCCTGAACATGCCAGGCAGGCTCTAGCCTTAGACAGTTTGGAAGTGTATTCTCTTTCCACAGATATTCTAGTATCCAACTCCATCTTCTGCAAGTCTTTTTGAACACCAGCTTCTCAAAGAGAACACAAAATCCAATCCCATCACTTTGGTGCTCCCAATTGCTTATACTACTATACTTTCCCCTTGGCATTTAACACATAATTTCCATAGTCTTCATGTTTCTTTATTGTTTATTTCCACCCTCCCCTATAACATGTGAATTCCACAAGATCAGAAACCTTTGTTAGTGTTCACTATTGCATCCCAATAGTTCAAGACCCAACCTAACAATCTGTAAGTACTTACAGTTGAATTAATGAGTTGGAGGAATTTCTTTGATCTAGAGTTGGAGAATCCTCATAGTTTTCCATTGCCTCCAGCAGTTTGCTGTAACTGCAGAGTTAGACAGGGCCTGCAGTGCTGAGCACATATTCCAATGGGGAGGTTCCAGGGCATGTCATCACCTGACATTCCAGACATGTACTTTCAGATGACTTGTACTTGAGCTTGAGAAATAACCAAACCTGCTCAGCCTCGGGATGTTCTACTTCTCTCTCTGTGAGGATACAATCTCCCACATGGCTGAGCTGAGTTCTTGAGATTCACATCTTTTTCTTTTTTTTTAAACAATCAGATTTTATTTTAAATCTGAAAAAAAAATGTTTGATGATTGTGCTTTTTCTCATGTGCTTCTAGTATGTTGAGGAGAAGATACAGATAGTGTGTAGTATGACTTTGTTTTGTTTTATGATTTGTTATCTTGAAGTCTTCATGGACAAGAAAGTTAGGCAGATGACATTGAAAAGGGAATGGGAACAAGAGAGTGTCCATTTGAGAAAGAATTCTTCACTGTTGATTTCAGAAAAGAGTGGACTAAATGCCATTCTTCTCAAATAACACATGCCTCATTCCCAGAGGCTATTTAGTTAAAATGAATTTCATGGTAGATAAGGAAAAGGAAAAATTCTTGAATCACAATTGCAAAAATTTGCTCAGTCAACCTTAATTTATCCAATGCTTTTACTGCATAAATAAAAGAGCATTTTCTTTGAATAATGTCATATAGAGGGAGAGTCTTCATAGTAAAACACAAATTTCTGGTAAGGAAAAATGCTAAATGGGAAGGGAGGGAAAGCAATCCAATGTTAAAATGATGACTTTAGGGCTGAATAAATATCTTCACAAGATAGACAAATACTGCCCTAGCTCATCAGATGAACTTTTCTATCCTTCAATGCAGGAGAGAACCTCTGTTAACTCAGTCACCTATTTCTTTAAAATACTGCTAAGTAACGAGAAAGTAAGTTGACTTATTAGCCACTTCCTGCAACCACACCTGCTTATCCTGTGACATCCTACCTCAGTTCTGGAGGCATGGTCTTCAAATGTCCATCACCTTCCATACTTCTGGAAAGCCCACCTTGCCACTGTGCATCACTACAGGATCTCTCCCAGTGTCCACCTCTCCAGTAACCACCTACATAGTGTCTGCCCAAACCTTCTCCTTTGAAGGCCTCTTTACATTTCCCAAAGCTAACAGAGTCCTAGCAACTGGCAGAGCCAAACACCACAATGACAAATGGATCCTCCATTTCATGATACTGCAGAAAATATTCTCTGTCGTGGCACTCTGTCATGGTAAGAGGCAGCACCTTCACCAAACATCAGGCCTTGATCTCCTTGGGATGACACTTAACAGAAGAAGATTTATAGCCTGAGCTTATTACCATACAACATTCAGGATGCCTGAAAATTCTCCTGGGTCTGACCACCACTTGTTCTTGGGGATGTGCAAAAAAGATAATGCTTCTTTGAATGTATGTTCTTTCCTTCTTAGTTATCCCCTTGTTCATTATTCCTTTTCTCTGGGATCTCATTCCCAAATAAATCTGGAGCATGAGACTGTCTTAACCTAGCTTTTCCAGAAAATTGTGCCTGGTGCTAAAGTCTCAGACTTTTCAAGGATTCTTAAGAAATGGTCTCAGAACTCTTCATCCTGGAGATGAAGGCAGGAGAATTCATCCATAGCCTCTGGTTAATCCCCTTCACCACCATTTGTCCAATCTGGTTCTGTATCCAATAACTCCATCACACTTCCAGAGCAAGCACACAAGCTTGCACTGTGTTCTACAAACACCCTGCACTGTAGTATCATAGAAGCCTTGAATCAGGAAGGAGGAGGGGGAATCCTGCACAAAGCCCATCCAGACCTACATGAATAGAGCCATAAAACAGTCTGTGGGTAAGAGATAAAGTAGAGAAAATTTATAGGGATGCTCAAGAGGTGTTAGAAGAGTTAAAACAGTAAGAGCAGGGGCACCTGGGCGGCTCAGTGGTTAAGCCTCTGCCTTCAGCTCAGGTCATGATCCCAGGGTCCTGGGATAGAGCCCTGCATCGGGCTCCCTGCTCAGCGGGATGCCTGCTTCCCCCTCTCCACTCCCCCTGCTTGTGTTTCCTCTCTCACTGTCTGTCAAATAAATAAATAAAATATTTAAAAAAAAAAAAACAGTAAGAGCAAGATATAAGAATATGAGTATACTATGATCCTGAGGGTACATTAGCATAAAAGTCAGAGGCATATGGGGAGATACTATTGCAATCAGAAACCATGTGGCTTTCCAGCAAATTCATTGGTTAATCCATGACAGACAGTGAAGGAATTGAGTTTCTCTAAATAGTAGAAAAAGCCTTTATCCCCAGCTATTCAGTACATGGACAAAGAAAGGCAGAGGGTAAAAGACAAATTTCAGGAGCTAGAAAGGAAAAGATATTGCTGGGGGAAAGGAGACACAAGTCAGGCAGATGCATCAGATAAAAGTCCAGAGAATATCAAATGACAGCCCTTTTTTGCACTCAGGGATGTGGGTCCAGGAAAGACATAAGAAGCAGTAACCTATTACCATGGACAACCAAGGAATAGGAAGCAGGCTCCCCTAGGTCTCAGAATCCTACCGGATCAGCAAGTTGTGCTTGGAACTCCCTCTGCAGAGTCCTTAGAGATGGAGTCTGGGTGAGGAGAGGCCTAGGAGACAGTTAAATTGATGCAAAAGGGCTGGAATCTAGGCATGGTAGTGGCAGTGGCCCCAGCCCAAAGGGAAGTGACCACTTCAGCTCCAGCAGACAGGGACACAGATGGGTGGGGGCAATGGCAGAAACATCCATATCTCACTGAGCGCTTACTTCTTATCCTAGCTGATGCCATGAGGCTCATTTCAAGAGAGCATTTCCCTTAGAAGAAACTTCTTTGTAGTTGTCAAAGTATCTTCCGGGTGTCTTATAACAAATGTCATTCATGCACCCACCCATTCTATAACTGTCAATCCCCAGGAGCATCTACTCCACACTAGCCACCATGTAGGGATTGAAGTATAGAATAATGACCAGGGGTGCACAGTGGGTGGAGCTTCTGGTGATGGCTAGCTAGGCTCAGCCTCAAGTTCAGAGGAGGTAACATTCCCATGGAGCCAACAGATACCTCACAAACATTTAGGTGAGCCAAGTAAGGAGGGAGGGGACCCCCAAACATGGGTTTTAATGATTTAGATTTTTCAAAGACCATAGCTTATTACAGGTTGTATGTTGAGAATAGGCCTGCATTAGTGACCTCAGTTTTATTTTTTCTTGAGCAGAGCGATCTTTGGTGTTAAGGATCAGGGAATCCTACATCTCTTGTCCCTGTGCTCCTCCAGGAAGGGAGTCCCATTACAAGCAGAGTCCTTAGGACCTAGTGTTAGTTTAATGGAACAAGTAGATGAGCTCACAGGGCTGCATTGCTCTGAGGCTGCTGAACCTGATTACTTTCTCCAGCATTTTCACTGATCAGGGTCCTCATGTCTTATCTGCTATTGGCTCTGAAGCTTTTCTTGGAGTAAAGAATTTTTATGGCCAAAGAGACATTTTAGCATTTCCTCTCTCTTTCCAGGCCAAGGTACACTAAGTGATGGATAAACAGAATCACTTTTTTCCATCTGGGGAAATTCATGCCACTATGCCCTTGGTCTCCCAGAATAACCACAAAGATCTTGTTTATCTCCATCTATCTCCACTTCATGTATTAAGCAGCCCAACAAGCCTGATCCATGCCAAGAGTTAGGGTCTTCCCGAAAAGAGGAGTGTTTCTAGTTCTAGCAGCCCTGAAACTTCCTTCTCTCTCATTTCAGGCCACAGTACCCTCACGATCAACACTACACCTGGGTTCAAAGGATGCTCAGTCAGGGTTAGGTCAAGGTGACATCACTGTCAGATAGTAAATGCCCAAAAAAAAAAAAAAAAAAAAAAAAAGTCAAGTAGGTGGTTTCATCACAAAAGCTGAGCCAACATGTAAATCAAGGGGTTGGGGTGAATCGTATTTAACAGGCAAAGAATGAAGAGATAGCAGTTCCAAAAAGATTCCATTTCCTTGAGACAAGTCTCAATCCTTATATAAAAGGCTAATTGGTTGGGGGCACCACACCAGATTCAGCTGACCACATAGCCTGCATAGTATGCATAACAGGTGAGTCTCTTTCTTTGAAACTCTTTACTATTCACTCAGGTTATCTTATTTTTATTGGAACTTCCTTGGTCTTCTTGGTATCTTTTCCCCATTGTTGGAGTTTACTCATCAGAGTCATAGCCTCTAGAAATATCTTTGTTTTAAAAATAATCATAGTTTGGGCTTAAAGGGACTTGTTCCACCAGTTCCTGCTGTGTTAGTGAGAGAGGGCTGGGTTGTGCAAGAACCCAAAGCCAGCAAGATAGAGATGAGACCTTAGGTTCACTGCACTTTTAGTGATGCTATCATTCTTTTTTTTTTTTTAAGATTTTATTTTATTTATTTGACAGACAGAGATCACAAGTAGGCAGAGAGGCAGGCAGAAAGAGAAAGGGGGGAAGCAGGCTCCCTGCTGAGCAGAGAGCCCAATGTGGGGCTTGATCCCAGGACCATGGGATCACGACCTGGGCAGAAGGCAGAGGCTTTAATCCACTGAGCCACCCAGGCACTCCAATGCTATCATTCTTAATTCATAATTTCAATACAGAGAATTTTGTTCTTCCAACAAATCATTTTGTGAGAATTTACTATGTTGGGCAGCTCACCTACTACAAAAACATTTAGACAATAGGGAAAACACTCGATGAAACTACAATTTATTCAGGAAAAAAAGAAGACATGGTCATGAGGAGCTAAAATTGACATACAAAGTCATCAGCAGGAGGTGAGAAAGGTGAGTGAAGTACTGTGGCAGTTTGGGAGACAGATGATTTCTGGAAGAAATCTCTAGAAAACTTCCCACCAATATCATATGAGGCCATCTTTGATCCATGGTGGCTGAGCAGTATTTGAACAAGCAGGAATGAGGAAAACATTGGAGGCCAGGGAAGGTGGGAGCAAAGCCAGGGGCGAGATGGTGTAGGTTCTAGAGAAGTCAATAGTTACCTTACAGATGACAAGCCATTCTATTTGTTGGAAATATGTGGGTGGGCTGAAGTTACAGGGTTGTTGCTGTTATTAATTTTTCTTTTAAACAATATCACATTTCTATATGCTCCAATCTTGAGATTTCACATTCTTGCCAGGAGCCTGCTGTTCTGTTCCATTGTTAATTGGGTTTTAAGATGTGCCAGGAAGATACAGGCTCTACTCAAGTGAGACAAACCAAATCGCCTTTACATTCCTCCTTCTCAAAAGCTCAAAAATCATTAATGTGCCCATTGTGGTAGAAAGGGAGGAAGGAAAACATTTGTTTGCTAAGATAACTGAAGCGGCATTGAACATGGCTTCTACCCTAGCTAGTCCCTGTTTAAGTCATCTCTTCTGTCTGTTGGTCCAGCCTCCTGTGAAGCATGAGTTCCCTTCAGCAGAAGCAACCCTGCACCCCTCCCCCACAGCCTCAGCAGCAGCAGGTGAAACAGTTTTGCCAACCTCCACTGCAGGAACCAGGTGTCCCCAAAAGCAAGGAACCATGCCACCCCAAAGTTCCTGAGCCCTGTCACCCCAAGTTTCCTGACCCATGTCCCTCAACAGTCACTGCAGCACCAGCTCAGCAGAAGACCAAGTGGAAGTAATGGGGTCCATAGCCAAGCAAGCCCTTGGAGAGCCAATAGCCAGATGCTGAACCTCCTCCTCTGCTTTTGCATCACATTTGCCTTGCAGCTAGCATGATGTCACCCTGAGTCATAACCCCTTCTCACTTGCCCCTAAAAACGTGTGCTATGAAGTTTTTCTTCCCAACACTCTAAGCCCCTGAGCCTCTGATTTAGGCTGTATGTCTTGGTACCTTAGAGCCTCAGTTCCAACTGTTCAGGATTCATCTGAAAAAGTACATGGAGGTGATAACAAGAGGATCAGCTCTATTCTTCCCCCATTAAATGCATTTTCAATTTCATTCCTAATTTTGTATAGTGGTCTGAACCAATGCCTTCCTTTCCCTTGTGAAGTAGGACCTATATACAGGTTAGTAGGACCTATATACAGGCCTCACTCAGAGGCATTTGGTCCTGATTGTTTGTGGAGGAGGGTGTGGTTTGCCCCATGGATCCTTCCTGGGCGGGCAATTGCATGTTGTGCAGTGCCACCAAAAAGTTGATGCTTTGGACCTCTAGGACTGGAGCAGGGCTCCTCTTCATCTCAGTGAGTCACATTAGAATCTTGTTTAGTGCCTGTCCAAGCTGACTCTGATTTTCTGCCCCCAAATCTAGCTTCCAGATTGCTGACTTATCCAGCTAATTCCCGATTATTTCAAAGGATGTTGTTTCTATATATATGACTATGCCCCTCATTTCCTGATAACCATAATTCAAATTCTCAAATATATGCAAAGACTTGAAGCCTCCACTTGGTTATCTCAACCAATCCTCTTCCATTCACTGAGTGCCCACTCTGTGCCAGAAAGATGATGGGGATTCATGGTGCTTGCTTTGGGCATTTCCAGTCTTCTAGAGAGGTGTACTTCATTCTCTGCTTCACTAGTCATACAAACAAATTGACATACTCATGCATGGTAGTGAGGAAGTCTCCCAGAGTAACACAAGAGCTCATCCTCTATATCCCCCAAGTGGAAGCTGTTCACGTCACACTTGATATGATAGGAGTCGTGGAGAGTGAGGACTATGAAGCCCAACATCCCATCTTCTTAGAGTATAGAAATGTCAACTGTACATTTTTATATATGTGTATATATTCATTTTTTAAAAGTATGTTTCTTTTTTATGTTATTGAAAGAAAAAGCAAATTTTCCTGCAGCAGTATGAAAAGAGACACATTTTCCTAAGAAACAATAAACAAACCATGAGCATTTGGTAGAACTCAAGCAGTTTTTCTATTTTTGATAATAATGTTTTTACCTGATTGCATCTTTAAGATTATAACATCTGTTTGAAAATATTCACCCTAAACGTCTTATGATCCTAAATGTCTTCTTGTTTAATTGGTAGATAAAGTCTACTATCATATTCAAGTAAATACTGCTTCCTAGTACCAGAGCCAACTAACCAAACAAACAGAAAAATGTGTTTATATCATGCTATGTTTATTTGTCAGCATAGGCTAACTGCTATAACAAACATCCTCCCTCCCCCAGTTGTTGCATTTCATGGCACATTGTCTTGTATATCCCACAAAGAGATATACTACAAAAAAGGGTAGTATATCCGTGTGCAGAGGAAAATGGCTCTGGTGGACCCTTCAAGCTCTGCCACAGGTTATGCTTCTGATCCTCAAAATATCCATTTAATCCTTGTGTCTCATTAGCAGAACTTAACCCCCCAAGGAGGGGGAAAATAAAACATAATCTAGAGTAAAAATCTCAAGTTTCTGGGTGATATGAAATTCTCTCTACCATGTCTTCTTAGAGCTCTTACTGATTCAGCAAACTATGAGATTAACAGATGAACCATTTCTTCCTGTTATCCATCATCCAATGGTGACATCTGTACATGAAAACTAAAGAGAAACTACCATATGCAAAAAGAAATAGTGGGAGACAAATGATATCAGTAGGCCCTAGTATTCTGACATTTAGCTGGGCAGGCACTGTGAAGCCATTCCCTCACAGACTCCAACATCCAGAAGTGACAGAAGACCTATGATAAGGTCTTGATTCTGCTCTTTGGAAGGTACTCCTTTTTCCTTCATGGTCCATCATTCTGCTGTTGGTAGGATTATTCCTTTTACAAGATCAAATACTAAGGGTGTGTTGTGGATAGTGTTCTCCTTGTTTAAGTAAACTTGGTAGCTCACTTTCTAACCAAGTGTAATTTTAAGGCTTTTAGAAACATATTTTGTTTTATATGAAATCCAGTCTGTGGCTACTTTGAAGATATGATTCCTCAAAAACTTCATAGACTGCTAATCTATTTGCTTCCAATCAATTCTATTAGGAGTAAATATATCCAATTTTTTTTCCCAGAAAACATTCCTTTTGAAAGATTGATTGGTTGATTGATTTTTAGAAAGAGAGAGAGAGTGGGGAGAGAGGCAGAGGGCAAGGAAGAGAGAGAATCTCAAGCAGACTTCCAACTGAGTGGGGAGCCCTACGTGGGGCTTGATCTTACAACCTTGACATCATGACCTGAGCTGAAATCAAGAGTTGGATGCTCAACCAACTGAGCCACCCAGGCACCCACTTTCCCAGAAAACATTTTTATGCTTATCTTATTTATTCTTATGCTTTTTTTTTTGAAGATTTTTATTTATTTATTTGAGAGAGAGAGAGAGAGAGAACATGAGAGGAGAGAGGTCAGCTGGAGAAGCAGACTCCCTGCTGAGCAGGGAGCCTGACACGGGACTTGATCCCAGGACTCCAGGATCATGACCTGAGCCGAAGGCAGTCACCTAACCAACTGAGCCACCCAGGCGCCCCCTCTTATGCTTTTCTTTGTCTTTGTCAACTCTAGCTTCTCTGACACTATTTGGAAAAATAAACTGAAGTGGGAGCATATTAAATCTTAATCTAATCTTGGCTGCAAACCTGAATATTAATCCTCTCAAAACCACTCTTAATTTTATCTTTTTCTATTTAGTATCTAAAAGTAACTGACTTTCCCAAATTTCCAGATTCCTGGTTTCCCCCCATTCCCTTGTATTCCTATTTGAGAAAAGAAAAAAAAAACAATTTTTTAAAATGACTTTATTGAAATAGAACTCACATCAATGAAATTTACCCTTTTCTAAAAAAATGTGTTTCAAGACTGACAGTCCCAACTTACAATGTGACAAGTTTTTGATTTTACAGTGGTGCAAAAGCCATAACATATTCAGTAGAAACCATCCCTCAAATCTTGAATTCGGATCTTCTCCTGGGCTAGAGAAATGCAGTACCTACTCTCTTGTGATGTTGGTCAATGGCAGTCGGAGTTAGTAGCCAGCCATGTAATCACAAGAGTCAACACCAACACACTGACAACATGCTGCATGCATATGACCATTCTGTTTTTCACTTGTACAGTGTTCAATAAATTACAATATCTACAACAATTTACTATAAAATAGTCTTTGTGTTAGATGATTTTATCCAACTGTAGACTCATATACATGTTTTACACATGTTTAAGGTAGGCTGGTCTAAGCTATGTTCAGTAGGTTAGGTGTATTAAATGCATTTTCAACTTATAGCATTTTCAGTTTATGAAAGGTTTACTAGAATACAACCCCATCATAAGTTAAGAAAGGCCTGTAGTTATTTCTTTGTTTTGTTTTGTTTTTAAGATTTATTTATTTATCCTAGAGAGAGAGACCACCCACGTGAGTGGGAGGAGGGGCAGAGGGAGAGAGAAAGAAGCTCCAGCCAACTCCCTGTTAAGCATGGAGCTTAACACAGGGCTCAATCCCATGACCTCAAGATCCCCACCTGAGCCAAACTCAAGAGTCAATGCTCAACCAACTGAGCCACCCACGTGCCCTGGAAGGCCTGTACATTTGTACAGTGATCATCAATGCCTAATTTCAAAATACTTGAATTTCTCCATATGGATAAACTGTCACTTTCCCCCAAGCCCTTGGGAAATACTAGTCTACTTTGTGTCTCTATATCTTTGCCTATTCTGGACACTTCCTGTAATGGCATATTTGGACTTCTGTGTGAGATTCTTTAACTTATCATAATCTTTTAAAGATTGATCCATGTTGTAGCACGTATTAGTATTTCAAATAATATTATATTGCCAAATAATATTACACCACTTGGACATACCACATTTTTCAGCTGATGTGCATTTGGGTTGTTTCCATTTTTTAGCCATTATGAATATTGTTGTTATGAATATGATGTGCAAATTTAATGTGAATATATGTTTTCAATTTGCTTAGAAATATAGCTAGGAGTGGAATTGCTGTGTCATATGGTAACTTTATGTTTCACATTTGGAGGAACTTCCAAAATGTTTCCAAACCAGCTGCACAATTTTCCATTCCCAGTAACAATGTACAAGAGTTCTAACTTCACATCTGCAGTGACACTTCTTATTGTCTTTTAATTATAGCCATCCAAGTGGATATAAAGTGGTATTGTGTTATGGTTTTAACTGGTTTGCATTTATAAAGCAAGTAATGATGGAAAACATCTTTTCATGTACTTATTACTTACTATCCATTTGTATAGCTTCTTTAGAAAAATATCTATTCAAAGTCTTGGCCCATTTTTAATTGTACTATTTTTCATTTTATTGTTGTATTCTAAGTGTTCTTTATATACTCTGGAAAAAATGATTTACAAATACTTTCTTATTCTATGGCTTGTCTTTCACTCTCTCAGTGGTGTCCTTTAAAGCACAAAAGTTTTTAAGTTTTCCAAGGTCTTATTTATCTCTTTTTTCTTTCCTTTTGTCACTTGTGGGTTTGGAGTCATAGCTCAGAAACCATTGCCTAATTTGAAGCAATAAAGATTCATACTTACATTTTTTAAGAGTTTCATAGTTGTTGGATTTACATTTAGATCTATGGTCCATTTTGAGTTCATTTTTGTGCATAGTATGAGGTACTGGTCCAATTTTATTATTTACATATGGATATCCAATGGTCCCAACACTATTTGTTGAAAAGACTATATTTCCCCCATTGTATTCTTTTGTCACTTTTGTCAAAAATAATTGGCCATAAATGTAAAGATTTGTTTCTGGACTTTCTCCTTACATAGTATCACATTGTCTTGAGTACTGTAACTTTGTAGTAAGTTTTAAAGCTGGGGGAAGTATGAATCCTCCAATTCACTGTTTCTTTTTCCAGACTGTATTGGCTAGTTGGGTCCCTTACATTTCCTTTTTTTTTTTTTTTTCCTGAACATTTGCTATATTATGTTTTTTAATTTTTTATTTTTTCAGTGTAACTGTATTCATTATTTTTGCACCACACCCAGTGCTCCATGCAATACATGCCCTCTACAATACCCACCACCTGGTTCCCCCAACCTCCCACCCCTGCCCCTTCAAAACCCTCAAATTGTTTTTCAGAGTCCATAGTTTCTCATGGTTCACCTCCCCTTCCAATTTCCCTCAACTCCCTTCTCCTCTTCATCTCCCCTTGTCCTCCATGCTATTTGTTATGCTCCACAAATAAGTGAAACCATATGATAATTGACTCTCTCTGCTTGACTTATTTCACTCAGCATAATCTCTTCCAGTCCCGTCCATGTTGCTACAAAAGTTGGGTATTCATCCTTTCTGATGGAGGCATAATACTCTATAGTGTATATGGACCACATCTTCCTTATCCATTCGTCCGTTGAAGGGCATCTTGGTTCTTTCCACAGTTTGGCGACCGTGGCCATTGCTGCTATAAACATTGGGGTACAGATGGCCCTTCTTTTCACTACATCTGTAACTTTGGGGTAAATACCCAGTAGTGCAATTGCAGGATCATAGGGAAGCTCTATTTTTAATTTCTTGAGGAATCTCCACACTGTTTTCCAAAGTGGCTGCACCAACTTGCATTCCCACCAACAGTGTAAGAGGGTTCCCCTTTCTCCACATCCTCTCCAACACATGTTGTTTCCTGTCTTGCTAATTTTGGCCATTCTAACTGGTGTAAGGTGATATCTCAATGTGGTTTTAATTTGAATCTCCCTGATGGCTAGTGAGGATGAACATTTTTTCCCATGTGTCTGATAGCCATTCCTTACATTTCCTTTTGATCTTTAGGACCTGCATATCAATTTCTGCAAAAGTGGTAGCTAAGGGATTTTGATAGGAATTGTGTTGAGTCCATTGATCAAATTTGGGGAGAATTACCATCTTAATAATATTAAGTCTTCCAAACCATGAACACAGAAAATCTTTTCATTTATTTATATATATATTTTTCATTTCTTTCAGTAATATTTATAGTTTTCAGTGTACAAGTATGGCACTTCTTTTATTGATTTTATTCTTAAATGTTTTATTCTTTGTGATGTTATTTTGAAAATAATTGTTCTATTTTCACTTTCAGCTGTTCATTATGTGTAGAAATACAAATTTTTTTTTACCTCGGTCTTTTATCCAGCAATCTTGCTGCACTTGCTCATTAATTCTAACTGTGCGTGTGTGTGTGTGTGTGTGTGTGTGTGTGTGTGTGTGTGTGTGAATTTTTAGGATTTTCTACATATGAGGTCATACCATCTATGAATAGAAATAGTGTTATATCTTCCTTTCCAACCTAAATGTGTTTTTGGTTAATTGCATAATTTTCTCCTTGTCTAATTACCCTAACTAAACCTCCAGTACAATGTTTAGTAGTTCAATAGAATGTCAAGAATGCACATCTTTGTCTTATTCCTGATCTTTGTGGGAATTAATCTCGTCTTTCTCCATTAAGCATGATGTTACCTATGGGTTTTTAACAGATGACTTTTATCAGGTAGAGGATATTCAAAGGTTTTTTAGAGTTTTCTTTTGTTTTGTTTTGTTTTTAATGATGAAAGGTTGTTGCATTTTGCTGAATGCTTTTTCTGAGTTTATTGAGATAACCATGTGTTTTTTTGTCCTTTATCCTATGAGTATAGTATTCTTGCTATGGTATGTTGATTGATTCTTTATGTTAAGCTAACTTCACATTTCTGGGATAAATCCCTCTTGCTCATGGTGTATAATCTTTCTCAGAAGTTAACGGATTTCATTTGCTCATGTTTTATTAAGAATTTTTCATCTAGGAGTGCCTGGGTGGTTCAGTAGGTTAAAGCCTCTGCCTTCAGCTCAGATCATGATCTCCAGGTCCTGGGATTGAACCCTGCATGGGAATTTCTGCTCAGTGGGGAGCCTGCTTCTTCCCCCCACCCCCTCTGCCTGCCTCTCTGCCTGCTTGTGATCTCTGTCTGATAAATAAATAAATAAATCTTTGAAAAAAAATCTTTTAAAAAAATCTGACAAAAATAATAGTATCTTCTCCTAAACTATGATGAGAAATAACATGAGGGGAAACAGAATGAGTCAGACACTTCTCATAAGAGTCTCTCCAAGACAGTGAAAGCATATGGGTTGTGGATCCCTCCACAAAGGTCATAAAGGAGCACAAGGAAACCAGGGTAAACACTGTAAAAAACTCTGAAGAGATAAAGTTGTGTGAATGTCATCACAGCAGGGATGTGGGGGAGGTGACTGCTGTTTGGGCAGAAAGGTCTGGCAGAATTGTGAAAGGATAAATTTGAGGAAAGTTAGATGACATAAAAAGTTCTCAGAGAAATCTGACCTACCCAAACTCAAGATTTTATAGAGCTTAATACTATATACAGTCAATTGGTTTTGACAAAGCTATCAAAACCATTCAGTAGGGAAAATGACAGTGTTCTCAACAATGGTGTGAGGAAGGGGACATCCACATGCAACAGAAGGAAATACCCAACACTGTATGCAGAAATTAACTCAAAATGCATCAGAAACCTAAATGGAAGAGATACAACTATAAATATCTTAGAAGGAAAACATAGGGGGAAAGCTTCATGACACTGAGTTTAGCAATGATTATTTGGATACAAGGCTAAATGCACAGACAACAAAAGGAAAAATAAATACCTTGAATTTCATCAAAATGAAAAACTTTTGTACATCAAAGGACACTATAAAGAGAGTGGAAAAAACAACCCACAGAATGAGAGAAAATATTTGCAAAGCATATGCTATAAGAGATTAATATCCAGAATATATAAAGAGCTTCTAAAACAAACAAACAAACAAACAAACAAACAAAAAACCCAGTTCATAAATGGGCAAAGGAGTTAAACAGACATTTCTCCAAAGAAGATATACAAATGGCCAATAAGCACACAAAAACATTAGCGAAATGCAGCATCACTGATCATTACAGAAATGTAAATCAAAACCCTTGTGAGACATTGCCTCACAATCAATAGAATGGAGATTACCAAACAAATAAAACAAAACAAACAGAAAGTAGCAAGTATCCATTATTATGTGGAAAAGTTACATCCATTTTGTGTTTCTGGGGGAACTGTATCATGCTGCAACCACTGTAGAATAAAGTTTGTGGTTCCTCAAAAAGTTAAGCAGAATTACCACATGATTTGGTAATTCTACTTTTAGATATATAACCAAATGAATCGAAAGCAAGGGCTGAAATAGTTATTTGTACACCAGTGTTTATAGCAGCATTATTCACAAATATCCAAGTGGTGGAAACAACACAAATGTTCATCAACTAATGAGTGGATGAACAAACGCGATGTATACATACAGTGGAATATTATTCAGCCATGAAAAGGAATGAAGTCCTGATACATGATACAACATGGATGAACCTTGAAACTATTATGGATGTGAAACAAATCAGACACAAAAGGGTATTGTATGGTTCCACTTATATGAGGTACCTGGAAGAGTCCAATTCATGCAGATGAAGCAGAGTAGAAGTTACCAAAGACTAGGGGGAGAGAGGTATGGTGAATTACTATTTAATGGTACAGAGTTTCTGTTTGAGATGACGAAAAAGTTCTGGAAATGGATAGTGGTGATTGTTGCATAACATTGTGAATGTACTTAATGCCACTGAATTGTATACTTAAAATCATTTTTAAAAAGGACAAATTTTATATTATGTATGTTTTACCAAAATGGAAAAAAAGTGGCTATTTTAAAAACAGAGTAGAGAAGGAAAATAAATCTAGAACATTAAGGATTTTCCATTAATGATTTTTATTCCAGAAGTTTACTCAGTTTCATAGATTTTAGTTAGCCAGTATTTTAAAATAAAGTTAAGTTTGGTGTAAAAAAAATAAATAAAACTTCCTCTAGAAGCAATACAAATCTTGAATATTTATAATTATTAAAGAAATTGAAGTTATCATTTAATATATTCTAAGTTATTTTGGCAATTAAAATAGGTCCCAATGAAACCTCCAATTATATTTTTATCAAGTTCTACCAAGTTTTCAATAAACATTTTTCTCCAATAACATCAACTGCTACACATAAATAAGAAAAAACACTTTCTAATAAAAAAGTAAAATGCATGAGAAGTTATTTCACAGACAAAGAAACACTTATGACTGATATATATATATATATACACACACACACACATATATACACACACACATACACACACATATATGTAGTTCTGTGTATATATAGTGAATATATATAGTGATTTTATATATATAGTGATTATATAGTGAAGCTCAAACTAGGGTAATATAAAGCAAAAACATAGTAAGTTACTATTTTATATTACTTGATTGGCAAAAATTAAGGAGTTCAAAAGTGCCAAATATTGGAGACAATATGGACTGATGGGATTTTTTGGATTGTTAGTGGAATGTGAAATAGTATAACTACTTGGGAAAATATGACAATAAGTAATAAAATTTAATACTCATACATATTATAACAAAAAGTTATATTTCCCAGGGTATATATAAAGAGAAATATTTGTGTAAGCATACCAGGATACATATTCAGGAATGCTCATAGCTGCTTTGATTGTAAGAGCCAAAACTAGAAACAATTTAAATTCTATTGATAAGAGAATGGATAGTAAAATGTGGTTTAGTGAAATAATGGAAATCAGCACAAAAAATGAATAAAGTATAATTATATGGAATGATACGGATGAATCATTGCAATATAGTGTAAGTGAAAGAAAGCATGGCCCAGAGAGCTATGTGTAAGAAAATACTCCTTTTTTAAAGTTTAAGAACAATTACCATAATAACAAAACTGAAATGAAAAGCTATAAAATGATAAACGTAAACTTCAGAAAGAGTGAGGGGTAGGCTGCTACTTACATGAATATAACTTGTTATCAGTTCTAGTTCTTGGTGAGTACATAAGACTTGAAAATATTTTTTGATATAATAACAGTAATCCCTATGTGAACCAATTTCAGTGTGTCTTGAACCAATGGTTTGGGCTGATCCAATTCTGTGGGATTGATGTTCACGTAGGGGAGCAGCAAATGTTCAGACACATCCTCTTCCAGGGACTTCACTTCAATCCCCTTTTACCCTTCTTTTCAGATCTGCTGTAATTTGTGTAAGATTCTACACTCATCCCCAACAGGTCCCCAGCAGATGAACAGGTCCCCAGCAGATAAACATTGAATCAAATTGGAAGGGAAGAAGAACAATCAGGATGTGAAAGGGTAATCAACTTTAAGAACTTTCCTTATTTTTTATATCAGTCTTTCTATTTTATTTTATCATTTTATTTTATTTTAAATTCCAGTATAGTTAATATACAGTGTTACATTAGTTTCAGGTGTACAATAACAGTGATTTAACAATTCCTCACATCACCCACTGCTCACTGCAAGTGTCCTTCCTAATCCCCATCACCTATTTCTCCTATTACCCCACCTACCTTCCCTCTGGTAACCATCAGTTTGTTCTCTATAGTTGAGTCTGTTTCCGGGCACCTGAGTGACTCAGTGGGTTAAAGCCTCTGCCTTCAGCTCAGGTCATGATCTCAGGTTCCCGGGATTGAGCCCTGCATTGGGCTCTCTGCTCAGCGGGGAGCCTGCTTCCCTCTCTCTCTCTGCCTGCCTCTGCCTACTTGTGATCTCTGTCTGTCAAATAAATAAATAAATAATCTTTTTTTAAAAAGTCTGTTTCTTGATTTGTCTCTTTCTCTCTTTTTCTTTGCTTGTTTTTGTTTTGTTTTGTTTCTTAAATTACAAAATATAAGTGAAATCATATGGTATTCGTCTTGACTGACTGACTTATTTTGTTTAGCATTATACTCTCTAGCTTCATCCATGTTGTTGCACATAACAAGATTTCATTCTTTTTTTATGGGTGAATAACAACGTATTGTGCATATATACCACACATTCTTTATCCATTCATCAGTTGATGGACACTTGGACTGTTTCCCTAACTTGGTGGTTGCAAAAATTGCTGCTATAAACATAAGGGTACATGAATTCCTTTGAATTCATGTTTTTGTATTTTCAGGGTAAATACCCACTTATGCAATTACTGGATCATAGGGTTGCTCTACTTTAACTTTTTGAGGAATCTCCATATTCTTTTCTACAGTGGCTGCACCAGTTTTCATTTCCACCAATAGTGCAAGAGGGTTCCTTTTTCTCCACATCCTCACCAACGCTTGGTGTTTCCCATGTTTGTTTTACCCATTCTGACAGGTGTGAGGTGATATCTCATTGTAGCTTTGATTTGCACTTCCCTGATGATGAGTGATATTGAGCATCTTCTCATGCATCTGTTGGCCATCTGAATGTCTTCTTTGGAAAATTGTCTGTTCATGTCTTTTCCCTTTTTTTTAATTGGACTCTCTGTTTTTTTGGGTGTTAAGTCGTATATGTTCTTTAAATATTTTGGATACTAACCCTTTATCAGATACGTCATTTGCAAATATCTTCCTCCATTTCATAGGTTACTTTTTAGCTTTGTTGATTGTTTCTTTCACTGTGCAGAAGCTATTTATTTTTATATAGTCCCAGTGGTTTATTTTTGCTTTTATTTCCCTTGCCACAGGAGACTTATCTAGAAAAATGTTGCTATGCCCATGTCAGAAAAATTGCTGCCTATATTATCTCCCAGAATTTTTATGGTTTCAGGTCTCACATTTAGGTCTTTAATCCATTTTTGAGTTTATTTTTGTGCATATGTAAGAAAGTGGTCTGGTTTCATTCTTTCACATTTTGCTGTCCAGTTTTCTCAACACATTTGTTGAAGAGATTGTCTTTTCCCATTGGATATTCTTTCCTACTTTGTCAAAAAGATTGGTTGGCCATATAGTTGAGGATCCATTTCTGGGTCTTCTATTCTGTTCCACTGATCTGTTTGTGTCTGTTTTTGTCCCAGTACCATACTAGTAATATAGCTATAGTCCAGAATTATGATGTCTCTTGCTTTGCTTTGCTTTTTCAAAATTGCTTTGGCTATTTGGAGTCTTTTGTGGAGCCATACAAATTTTAGGATTATTTTTTCTAGTTCTATGAAAAACATTGCTGGTATTTTGATGGGATTGCACTGAGTCTGTAGTATATATCAGTCTTTCTTACCTGCTTTTTTGCTAGAGCAAAAACTTTACTTGTTAATTCAGCTCCAGGCCCTAACTGTGCTAACTTTACTTACATTCCCCATTTAATCAATATGAAGATTGTGCTGTGGATATATATTTCTTACTCTGAAGCTGAGAAAATTGAAGTTCAGAGCAAGGAAGAAACTTGCCCAGGAATCACAATGAATTTAAGCAATAGAACATGAATTCAAAACAATAAAAAAATATTTTTTGGTGTAACATTGTATCAGATCTAACTTAAATAAGATTCATGAAACATCTGGGGTGCCTGAGTGGCTCAGTGGGTTAAAGCCTCTGCCATTGCCTCAGGTCATGATCTCAGGGTCCTGGCATCAAGCTCCACATCAGGCTCTCTGCTCAGCAGGGAGTCTGTTTGCCCCTCTCTCTCTGCCTGCATCTCTACCTACTTGTGATCTCTGCCAAATAAATAAATAAAACTCAAAACTCTGGATCCAATGGTAAAAGTAATAAAAGATTTTCACACACTTACACACCACTAGCACCTCTACCCCCAACCACAACAAAACACTGATCAACTGAAGTTACCAAAAGCAAGTTTTAAAAAAAGAAAGAGAGAGAAAAACTGAATTTACATTTGGCCATAAGACACGTTCTTTATTTACAATCTGACAGGAAGTTACATTGCTCAGGGGAAAGAAACCACTGCATATATTGTAGACAGAAGGCACATAGTAAGGTTTGATCCTCTTCTTCTATTTGAGACTTTAGGAAGCTTGGAATCAATGGTGGTTCGTGGTCAGAGAGAAGCACTATAATCCCTACAGAAAAGAAGCCACTTGTCTGTCACACATTGTCTCGGGCAGAACAGGTATGAATATTAGAAAGTATTAAAAAAATGGCAGTAGGACTCAGAACCCTCAGGTTGTGATGAAATATTTATTTTTGTTTAATGGTTCTAAAGGTGTCTGGGGACTGAATGTGATCTTGGGTGGGTCTTTTCTCTGGCAAGATGAAGGTCGCTGCACAGAAGGGCCTTTCTGCTGGCACAACACAGGTAGGCACCTGGAGGTGGGTATGGTTCAGGAATCTTGAGGGGAATACAACCCTTTTTTTAGGGTTGTATTTAGCTCTCAGGACTGCTATGTCTCAAGGAAAGGGGGTAGAATCTAAACTGTCATAAAGAAAGTGTTTGATTTCTTAAAGCAGACCCTTGAAAATCAAAGGGTTAACTACACAGCTCTTTGCATGACATTGGGCTTCTCTGTGCCTGTAGGAGTATACTTTGATGATCATCTCATTGTTTGGGACAGTTGCCTCTTCCTCTGCAACTAGTGCAATCATTGTTTCTTTAAAAGTTTCCACTGAGCACAGGTGAGAGAAGGGTCTATTGAAATGAAAGAAGCCATGCTAAGAGAAGGCAATGCCAGCTCCATGAGTCTCCTTGAGTGCAAGAACCACCCCAGCTTGTCTTTGAAATCACATTTCTAGATACTTGTTATTGATTTATTTTGAGAGAGAGCACATGCATAGCAGGAGGTAGGGAGGGGCAGAGGGAGAGTGAGAGAGAGAATCTTAAGCAGGCTCCATGCCCAGTACAGCACCCAAGACAGGGCTTGATCTCACAACCCTGATATCATGATCTGGGCTGAAATCAAGAGTTGGACACTGTTAGCTTCCCCCAAAAATGGGTCTGTGATTAAAGGAGCAAGACTGATATAAAGTGAAGTTCAAGCAAAGCTTTATTTTGCACCAAGCATCAAGAATCAGACTGACTGGCCAGGGCCGCCGCACCTCTTACTGAGAGGGCGACCCTTCTCTGCTTCACAGACTAGCTTTTAAGGGCAAAGGCCATGCTGTTGGGCCTGGCCATGCACAGGCCAATGAAACTGTAACATACAGTCATGCTAGGTGACCAATTGAATTACAATTTACCCTAGTAGACATTTGAACCAGCCTATCACCTTGGTCAGAATTGGCGCCCAAAAGGTGCCCAAAGGGCAGGGCCCATACTCCTTGGTAACTAGGGAGACAGTATTCCCCCACTGATCAGATGTCTTCACCTAGCCTGACCCACCCTTGTATTTGAGCTTTGTTACCTGGGGCTGGTTTCCAGGACTTGTTTTTAAGTAAGTCCCCTGGGGGAAGGGGAGCAGGGATAGTTTAAGGGTTAAACAACAAGGTTATTGTTTTAACCTTGATGGAAGCCTCTGCTAAATAGGTCCTTACAGAGACAACCAACTGAGACATCAGGTGCTCCTAGATATTCCTTAAATGATCATGAGAAAGGAGAGATTCCTTTGCCTCTCACTTATTTTAATTTCCCATCAATTTATTTTCTCCTGTGAATTTTAATGCAACCCTCCAAAAATGAAAAAATAAGACCAAAATAACCTATCGCCATCTGCCACTTCCATTGACCAAGAGATGTTAAAGAAACCAACACAATTTGGACTCCAGATTAAATCAAGCACTTTGAAACACCTAAAGCAAGAGATGGCCCCTCCCCCACATGCTACCAATCAGATTCTCCAGATTCCCCAAAGCTGCTAAAAGCTGAGATGGAGGCCATCTTACAGAAAGTCCTAGTGGAAAAGAGAACAGCCCAAGCCTGAGCAGGTCCACATAGTGCACCACCCAAAAGCAATTCACCTGGAACTCCTTCTAATTACAGATCTGCCTTACTGGAAACTGTCGGGGCCTTGTGCCAGTTTGAAGGTTGCAGAGTTCCCTGACTGGCCGCTCATGGAGTGCTTGAATTAAGGAGGTTAGCACCCATTCCACATCCCCTCAGATTATTTGCATCACAAGCCTGGTCACTGATTTTAGGTCTCATTGCCTATGTAATTGGATACCTGGCCCACCCTAGGTATCTCTCCAAATCATACTTACAGCCCATTCCTCCTCAGGCTGCTTCCCCTTTAGTCTCAGTGCTCAGGATCGCATCTGTTTCACAGACTAGCTTTAAAGGGCAAAGGCCATGCGGTTGGGCCTGGCCACGCACAGGTGGCCTATGAAACTGTAACACAGAGAAAGTTGCACAGTCATGCTAGGTGACCGATTGAATTACAATTTACCCTAGTAGACATTTGAACCAGCCTATCACCTTGGTTAGGATGCAAAAATCACAAGGAGAACCTAGAGTGCCAGCCCTGGGTTGGGGCTTGCCAACATGAATGCAGAAGGTCTTGGGGTTCTGGCAAATCCAAAATATAGCCACAGTGGTGTAAGCTTTGCTGAAACTACACTTCCAAGTTTAGAGTATTATCTGTGTTCCATTCAGAGGAATGTGGCATGTGAAAATATGGTGCTGGTAGTCAATCTCGGGGGGTGTTCATATGTCTCTAACAAAGTTGAAGGAAAATTTTTCCAGTGTCACTGAATCTCACTTTGTACATACATCATGCCCTGGATGTCTTGACTCAAGGAATAAAATAAGTTCCAAAATGCACAAAACCTACAAAAACTGTAAGATGATATTTTATGTTCACACAGAGACACATACATGCCTGAGTGTGGATTTATAAGGGAAACAGGTATAGCAGAATGAAGAGGTCTAATGCCTGCCAGACTGGGTGTATGTTTGCTCTTTCCAAACTTAGGCCATCAAAGCAAGGAATTTCATGTTTAATATTATCTATTCATTGAATATCTTCTCTTTATATACCCCACCAGTCAAATACAGAGACACTGTACCACCACCTCCAAATGTACTCTCTGGAGGGCAGAGCTGAGAACTTATTCATCTCTAACTGATATATTCATGTGACCTAGAATACAATTTGAAAAATAAGACACTGAATAAAGGTTTAGTGAATTAATTCATGAACGATGTAATATATTTTTCTCCCCTCATACTCAGAAATGACCCTATTGGAATTTACTTGATCAACTGAAAAGACCAAAACTCTTTCCTAGAATGTAGTGTTCCAAAAGGAGAAGAAATACAAGCAGGGCAAAGAAAGAACAACCATTCCCCTTGCTCTTCAGGTGAGCTCAGGCAGTGAAGAAACACTGAACCATCTACGCTCCCACTCAGGAAAACAGGTACCTGACACCATCCCATGCCAGGAAACAATGTGTTTTATGTAAAATCAGTATTGGTCATGATGGCTAGGAATAAAGCTGCCACTCTCAACAGGTAAAGAACAAGAAACTATATACCACAGCATCATAATTGAGTACATAATGAGTGGGCCAAAGACTCTTGGACACACCAAGGGAGTTTCCCTAACAGAAAAGGACTCCTCATATCCTCATAGCACTCCCAAAAACATAATTTCTTAAAGAAAGGCCTGACTTCTATCCAGAATTTGTGAACCAGTTTCTTAAAGCTGAATCACAGTGACAGGAACACAGCTCCCAAAAGTGGCTGCTATCTATGACAATGGAGACACCACTATGTCAAGTTTAGTGTTCCAAACCCTTCAGAGCAAAAGGCTATTGCCAACCTGGTCCCTAAAGATATATGAACGTCTCCTGGGGCACTAAGTCAACTGAAGGAGCAGGTGTTATCCAGTGAAGATCCCACAGGTGACTGCTACAGTGGCCCAGCCAGTGTTGGTTCCTGAGACCTGCCATTCACCAACACCTCCTCTTTGGCTGACACGGAGCTCCTCATGACCAGCTGCCTTGGAAGGGGGGATGCCCACACTGGATTCACAAATGGTCAGCTCAGTAAGCAAATAGAGGCCAAAAAAGAATTTCTGCATCAAATAACCCCTCCAAGTTGGGCCCAAATACAGAGGTGAGAGGAAACTCTTCTTAGCAGAGAATGAGAAATAGAAGGCGATGGAATCTATATGTCGATAAATGTAAATAAATACTCACAGTATGTTAATAATAATGATGTGTGAGGTTTAAAATTTATGTATAATTAAATTACATGACAACAATAACTCAAGAGCCTGGGGTTAAGTTAGCAAAAGTAAAGCATTCAAGGTTCCCACTGTTTTCTGAAAAAGAGTATAAATACTCATGATTATACTGATTATAAGTCAAGGACGTTTGTTATGATTTCTATAGCGCTTTTTAAAAGAATTATTTAAAAATTCTACTAGCTATTGGGAAGGGAAGAATAATAACAGTCAATCTAAAAAGAGGCAAGAGAGGAAATATAAATGGGTATCAGATGTAGAAGAGGAGTTTCACTTCCACTGACAGTGTAGAAACCCGGCTTATCTGAGTCAGACCTCAGAGAAGGGAGTGGACCTCAGAGAAGGAAATCAGAAGCTATACACTGATT
The DNA here is from genome assembly GCF_002288905.1 of Enhydra lutris kenyoni. Classification (NCBI taxonomy): domain Eukaryota; kingdom Metazoa; phylum Chordata; class Mammalia; order Carnivora; family Mustelidae; genus Enhydra; species Enhydra lutris. Next base: position 454,232 of record NW_019154172.1, on the reverse strand, counting down.
GAGAAGAACTCAACTAAAATGTGTACCAACTTTTCCAAGCCTGAGTATGAGTGAGCCTGACAGTATGGGGGTGCCAGGTGGCTCAGAAACTGGACTTCACTCCCACTTGAATGTCCTTCTTCCTGTTTATCCACTGTGTGCTTGTGAGAAATGATGGCAATGGGGAAGTGAAGCAGAGAATGTCTCCCTCAGTGGTACTGACATAGGGGAGGAGAACAGCCATCACTGTAAAGGTACAAGGCCCTGCTAAGACCCTTCTCCTCCTTGGAAAACAAGAACCTTAAGGTACTGGGAAAGGGCAGCAAACTCTGTTGCCCCAAGTGCACACATAAAGACCCATTGTGGCTGGGGGAAAAAAATAGAAGGAAAAGATCCTCCACTCCCAGAGGAGATTGAGGAAATGTCTTACATCCAAATTCCTATACCAATATCATTAGAACTATCATCATCATCATCATCATCATCACCATTATTAGAGATATTCACTAGGTGAGGGCAGAAATTCTTTCTCGCATAAGAGCTAATATCAAGAAGAGTTTGATCACCACAAGAAGGAGGTACAGAATCACTGAGAAAGCCCTATATTCAAGACACAGGCTTTTGAGGCTTACCTGACACTGAGGAAGAACCAGGACAACAGACAATGCCCTTCAGTCCCACCAAGTAACACCCAGCTGTCATCTACACTAGAGGAGATAAAAGCTCAGAAAGAGACCACCTCTGTGGTTTAAGTGCACCAGAAAGGCCCAAAGCTGAGGGTGGAGTAAGAAAATTAAGGAAACCTTCCATAGTCCCAGCCACCACCTTAGAAAAATTTGGGATAGGATACAATTAGGATAATTTGAAACCTGTGGTTCACAGACATAACCATAGAAACAACAAATCCCCGATTCACCTCAACTCCTTAGTAAATGGATTCACTCTCCATACTAACAGGCTAACAGAAGAGGCATGCCATTTTTTGGACATAAAAACTGCTTACCTCAGACAATAAAAAAAGATATTTCAAAAATAAGAAAAGATCAAGCTATCAGGAAATATAACAATTCTTTTATTTTCCTTTTTAAAATTTTTTCTATTTAAATTCAATTTAATTAACATATATTGTATTATTAGTATCAGAGGAAGAATTTAGTGATTCATCAGTTGTATACAACACCCAGTGCTCATTTCATCACTTGCCATCCTTAAATGCCCATCACCCAGTTGCTCCATCCCCCACCCACCACCCCTCCAGTAAACCTCAGTTTGTTTAATATGGTTAAGAGTCTCTTAATTGTGTAAGACTGATGAATCACAGACCTGTACCCCTGAAACAAATAATATATTATATGTTAATTCTTTAAAAGTCTCTTATGGTTTGCTTCCCTCTCTGCTTTTATTGTATTTTATTTTTTCATTTTTTCCATTTCATGTTTTTAAAATGCATGTAGAAACAAATAATACACTATATGTTAATAAAAAAATGCATGTAGAACTTTTGTTTTGTTTTGTTTTTAAATGACCACATGGCTGGCATAAGCTAAGTCTCAAAATGTTAAAGCTTGAATCATTCAGAATGTTATATAACCATTTAGAATAAAGCTAGAAACTTAAAAAATAAAATATAACTAGAAAATCCTCAATTGTTTGGAAGTGCAGTAATACACTTCTAAGTAACCCCTGAGTCAAAGAATCACAATGGAATTTATTTTTTTATTTTAGCTGAATAATAGTAAAATTAAAGCATAGCAAGATTTATGAAACACAACTAAGTAGTGACTAAAGAGAAATATATACCTATAAATGCATAATTTAGATCAACAAAGCAGGAAAATCAATAACCAAAGCTTGTGTACAGTGTCAGCAATATCCTAGCATTCTCTGAAGCTAGTAAAGGAGCAGCAAGTTAAACACCAGCAAAGAAGAACAGAGGAAATTAACAAAGACACAAACTGATTGCTTGAAAAGACTTGCTTATCTGATAGACTTCTACGAAAGCTAATAGTAAAAACAGAAGAAAGCACACATTGGAATTGTTGGAAATGAAAAGAAAACAGACCTTAAAGATGTAGGAAGATATTGTACACTGCATGAGCTGAATCTAGCCTGCTACCTGTTTTTTAAAACTTAAAAAAATATTTTTGTAAGTACAGTTCTATTGGAAGACAGCCACACCTACTCATTTATATATTGTCTATGGCTGCTTTCCTGTTAATCAGAGTTGAACAGTTTACAACAGAGACCACATTGTCCTCAAAACAGAAAACATTTACTAGCTGCTCCTTTATAGAAAGTTTGCCAACTCTGTTGTAAGTAATTATATCCAATAAATTTAAAATGTAGAGAAAAATCAACAAATTCTTAGAAGATCACATTTTACCAAATGTGATCAAGAAGAAATATAAAATTCTAACAGTTATATAGCTTTAAAGAAATTAAGTCACTAATTAAATTTTAAAAAACTGCCAGGATCAAATAACTTCAAAAGAAAATTCTTTCAGACATTTAAGAAATCATTTAATCTTACTTTAATTAATCTGATGAAGAATATCTGTTTAATAAATCCTGTGCAATTGTGAATTGACTAACATTTTCCCTCCGAATTTAAGAATAAGGCAAAGATATCCAATATCACAACTTCTTCAACATTGACTAGAAATTCTGGTGAGTGCAATAAGCAAAATAGACAGTCAAAGGAACAAACAAAAAGAAAAGATGTAAGGATTGAAAAGAAAAAGATGAAAGTTTTGTTATTCACAGAACACCTAATCGTGCACGTAGAATATCCAAAATAATTTACAGTGAAGTCAATTAGAATTAGTAAGTGAATTCATCATGATATCCAAGTAGAAACTATAAAATATTAATTCTGTGTATATGCTGTATGGGCCAAGGTCAGACTGCCCCAAAATGTGCCTCTTGGGCATACTGATTATTTTAACCAAAAGTGACTAAAGAGCCAGTGCTGGGACACTCAGACTCTCCTACACCCACCTGAAAGCAGGAAATAAATATCCTGTGAAATGTAACCTCCCTGTAGCCTGGGGTAGAGAGATGCCTTGATCTCTAGAGGTGGGAAATGTAGAGCAGAGAAGGTTTATGAACAACACTTGTGCCTTTTTACTAATTTACTATCCCTGCCAAAGCTCTGTTTAGAATTCTTTACTAATGGAGGCTCCCAAAGTTAAGGATTTTTTTTTTATTCTGTCAATGCCTCACAGATAAATTTTCTCTTTGTCTGAAAAGTATAAAACTGCCTGCCTTGGTTATTCCTTTAGGTCTAAATTTCATTCCTGGACCTCTGTGTGCACATAATAAAATTTTGTTTTTTTTCTCCTGTTAACCTGTCTCATGTTGATTCAATGCTTAGTCTAGCTGGAAGGATCTAAAGCGTAGAAGATTTTTCTCCCCTACAATACCAACAATTAAATAGAAACTTAAAGACAGATTACTTATAATAACATTGAAAAAATCAAATACTTATGAGTAGATCCAACAAAAGATATGCAACATCTCTTAACTGAAAACTTCAAACTATAATTGAGAGAAATTTTAAAAGTTGATGGATTAGGGGCACCTGGCTGGCTCAGTGGTTTAAAAGCCGCTGCCTTCAGCTCAGGTCATGATCCCAGGGTCCTGGGATCTAGCCCCACATCAGGCTCTCTGCTTAGCGGGGAGCCTGCTTCCTCTTCTCTTTCTTTCTGCCTGCCTCTCTGCCTACTTGTGATCTCTGTCTGTCAAACAAATAAATAAAATCTTTAAAAAAAAAAAGTTGATGGATTAGAAGACTCCATATTGTAATGATGTCTATTCTCAAATAAATCTATGAATACAACAGACATGTTAGTCAAAAGTCAAGTAAATGGGTGTGTATGTGTGTAAACTGACAACTTGTTTTTATAATTTATGGGAATTCAAAAGACCAAGAACTAGCCAAGCATTCTTGAAAAAGAACGCGGTTGGAAGATTTACAATGCTATGTATCAAGAATTATTTCAAAGCCACAGTAACTAAGACAACATGATATGAGCACAAGGAAAGACAAAATGACCAATGTAACCACATAGAATCTAGAAATTGGTGAACACACATATGGTCACTTGATTTATTATAAACATGACAGTGAAGCATATGAATAAAGACAGTGTTTTAATGAATGATTGTGGGTTAATTGATTATTCATATGGAAGAAAATTCATTTTGTTTCAGACCCCATATCATGCATAAAAATAACTCCTAGAAGGACTAGTTTTAAATGTGCAAGTTGAGGGGAGCCTGGGTGGCTCAGTGAGTTAAAACCTCTGCCTTCAGCTCAGGTCATGATCCCAGGGTCCTGGGATCGAGCCCCACACTAGGCTTTCTGCTCAGTAGGGAGCCTGCTTCCTCCTCTCTCTCTCTGTCTGCCTCTCCACTACTTGTGATCTCTGCCAAATAAATAAATAAAAATCTTTAAAAAAATTTTTTTAATGTGCAAGTTAAAGCATAAAGATTCTCCAAGAAAACTTAGAGCTATGTTTCTTTGTCTTTAGGGTAAGCAAAGATTTCTTGTAAAGAACACAAAGAGAAAGAACCATAAAGGAAAAACATTAAACTACATAAAAAAATGTGTCATCAGTGTCATCAAAGACATTGTAAAAAAAAAAATCATCTGTATAGTGCAAGAAGATATTTGAAATGCATATACCACTCAAAGGTCAATATATTAATTAATTTTGCAAATGAATGAGAACAAAAGGCAACAGTTCAATAAAAATGGTCAAAACTCTACAACAGGCACTTCACAAAAATGTTATTATAATGGCCAATTAAAAGGGGCTCAATATTATTATTATTTTTTAAAGATTTTATTTATTTATTTGACAGAGATTACAAGTAGGCAGAGAGGCAGGCAGAGGGGGGGTTGGGAAGCAGGCTCCCTGCTGAGCAGAGAACCTGATGTGGGGCTCAATCCCAGGACCCTGGGATCATGACCTGAGCCGAAGGCAGAGGCTTTAACCCACTGAGCCACCCAGGCGCCCAAGGGGCTCAATATTATTAATCATGAAGGAAACTACAGGGACCTCTGGCTGCATACCCACCAAAATTGCTAACATTGAGACACCAATGTCAAGTGTTGGCAAGGGTGTGAAGCAACCAAAACTCTATGCTGATGAGAATATAAACTGGCTTAACCATTTTAGAAAGTTGTGTGGCTGTCTCTTAAACCTTTGATGAAGCAGTTATACTCCTACATGTACAGCTAATAGAAAAGTGCACATATGTTCACTAAAAGCTGTATATAAGAACAATCACAGAAGCACCTTTCCTAATACTTGAAAACAGGAAAAAGTCCCCAAATTCATTAACACTAGATTTAAACAATGGTGTTACAGTCATACAATGAAACACTACACAGCTCTGTGGCCCAAATAACTATTGCTATAGAGGACAGTTTGCAGGAACCCAAGAAATTGAATGGAAGAAGCCAGGACCAAAAAAAAAAGAGAAAAAAAAAAAAGCATAAAGTATAGTTATGTTTTCTAAAAGAAATAACTCAAGAAGTCTGAATAAGGATTGTTAATGGCTGTATTTGATGGCAGAAGTGTGGGTGAATTGAGCTAGTCTGGGAAAGTTTCCCATAATCTTGTTGATGTTCTGTTTCTCAACATAGTTACTTCTTGTATGGATATGTCTACCTTGGTTAAATTCACTAAGCTATATATACTCATGATTTATGTATTTTTTCTATGCATACTATACTTCAATAAAAGATTTACTTAAAATATTTTACTATAAGTATACACTATTACATGGGTCTTCCAGGTAACAATAAAACACAATACTCAATAGAATATTTGAAGAAGTAAAAATACCTTTAAGATGTGCCATGAAATGTGTATGAACTCTCTTTAGAGGTGATTTTCCTTCCACATAAATGTATGAACAGATAGTTCAAAACACCTTGCAAACCATGAGAAATTTAACTTAGCTTTTTTGTAGTTTTTTGTAGAGGCTGTAAGTTTTATGTAGAGGCTGTAACTGGGTTTTGTCAGGTATAATAATAGCCAGATGTCTCAACATGACATCACCATCCCAAGTGTCCATGGATAAATGAGATTTTTAAAAATCTGAAGAATGTACTAGAGAGTACATGCTATAAAGACTTTGGGAAACCTGTGGAAGGCAGAATAATATAATAGAAACAGGGGGTCATCAGAGACACCGTTGTCTCTGACAAATGGAAGATACAAAAACATGGGCTTTTTTTCACCATGAAATATATGATGCATTAGAGAAGCCCACAATCCACACTCCTGTGACCCCCTGGACCTCATACTCCCGACCTGCACAATGGAATAAATGTGGACTTGATCCTGCTGCTATTGCTTCTGAGGCTCTAGCAATGCTAAAAATACTTCTTTTGGAGTGTCTCCCAGAAAGGAGGGCATGGTTTTTCAAAGAACAGTTATGACTTCCAGGAAAGAATCCACCTCCATTTCAGTATTATCAAAGAATAGGGGCCAAAATGTTGAAGGACAGATGAGAAGAGGGGCCATCTGTTCTGAGACTTTCTGCCCACCATGGCTTCTGCAATTGTTACTTCCTCTTAGGAGGGCCTCTTGCTGGCAGGTAGGGGTCTGGGGGAGGTTGCATACGAAGTCATTTCTGTTGGCACAGCTGAGGGGACTAAGTAAAGTAGCAGAGCAGCACACAGGTGGGCACTTTGGAGAGGCCACAACTAAGAACACCTAAGTGGGGGTAGCTGAGATATTTGGTAGGGCCACTTTTACTGCTTCTGCTGCTGATCAGATGCCATCCTGTGTCTCGGGGAATCTGAAGGAAACAGATGCAGATATTCATAGAAGCTCACCTATAGGGAGAATTAGCCAGTTGATTTAATGGTGTGCCTGTGTTGGTTTGCAACTTCCTTGGGAGCTTCCTGGGTATAATCAAACTGGCCCCCATACTTGGAGGGCAGGGAAAGAAATAGACCACACCAGATTGATAGGTGCAGTTTTAATGAAAAAGGGAATTTACTTATGAGACTTGTCTTGGACAGCTGCAAGACAAGTGGTTTTTCTCACCCACCCAGTCAAATCTTAAAAGTTTTATGTAGAGGCTGTAACTGGGTTTTGTCAGGTATAATAATAGCCAGATGTCTCAACATGACATCACCATCCCAAGACTGTGTCCTTGGAGCAGCTTTTGGGAATAGAGAAGGCAAACAGAACCCACACACCAAGGACAGGGCAGGAGATGAGGAGCCTCCAAGTGCCCAGGTCCAGTTCTTGGGTCAGCTTGTGGTCTTGTCATCTTGCTGACCTCCCCCTACAACCTGGGTAATTATTTTCCCAAAACTTACTGAATACTCATTCTGAAACATCTTGTTCCAGAATTCTCCACACAGTTTTTCAGTGACTCCCTACAGCTATGCTTTCTTTGGCGGTTACAGTTTCTTATTCCACTTGGAGAATTGGAAAATCCTCTAATTGGCCATTTCTTTCTGGTTCTGGAAGATGTCCCGAAGCTTACTCCCATTCACTCCATTGCCTACCTGCACAAGAAAACTGGTGTCATACATGTATCCCTCCAGCTATCTGGGCTAGAGCTCTGTTCTCTCAGAAAAGAATGGTGTGAGTACTTGAAGTGTATCACCTGGTCACACTTTACCCTCTGTTACCAGCTGTTCTTGTACCTGCTGGTCCCACCACTCCTTTTACTGACAATTATTTGGCCCAGATGAGGCTACAAGTTCTTCTCCTTAGCCTTATCCATATATAAAAGACAAATGAACACCCAGAGTCAATGACTACATTGTCTCTATTGTCATACACCACCCCCTCAGGACAGAACACCCACATAAATTGTATTTGGTGTCTCTTATCCTTGGTAAACACATTTCAGTGCTGGTCCTTGGGCCACTTGGAACCATGTTATCTCCTACATATTTGAAAATATAAGCCCTGTATTTGAAAATGTAGGTTAGAATCCACATAGCAGTATGCCCGCTCATCATCCCCATGTTTATTATAGAATTATTATAATTTATAAATTTTATATTCATAAATTTAAGTGAATGTACTTTGGTTATATTTGATCATAAGAAATTACCATTTCAGTAATCTAGTGATTATTTCTAACAGCTATTCATTTAAGAGTTTTTAAGCCAAAAATTACTATTGCTTCATAATTATTACTGACTTGTAGGTACCAACACTATTAGCTCAAAAAGACTGTCATATATGTTTAGGTCTTCATTTTCTTTATTGTGCCAGAAAGGAAAAGCATTAAGGGAAGATGCAGGGAACATTAGTTCAAGTTTCATCCCCACGTGGATTAGATATGTTTGATAAGAGAATCTTGTCTTCTCTCCATGGCTATCGTATCCTCCATTGTTGGCGAGCAAAATCCCTGCCTCAGTACATGGTGAGACAACTGAATAACACCACAGGATCCTCTGCTCCTCTTTATTTCTTTCCTCAATGCCTCAGATTCAGCCTAATTTCCCGCCCTTTCAGACAACAACCCCATCTTTTTTTTTTTTTTTAATTTCTTTTCAGCGTAACAGTATTCATTGCTTTTGCACCACACCCAGTGCTCCATGCAATCCGTGCCCTCTCTAATCCCACCACCTGGTTCCCCCAACCTCCCACCCCCCCACCCCTTCAAAACCCTCAAATTGTTTTTCAGAGTCCATAGTCTCTCATGGTTCACCTCTCTTCCAATTTCCCTCAACTCCCTTCTCCTCTCCATCTCCCCTTGTCCTCCATGCTATTTGTTATGCTCCACAAATAAGTGAAACCATATGATAATTGACTCTCTCTGCTTGACTTATTTCACTCAGCATAATCTCTTCCAGTCCCGTCCATGTTGCTACAAAAGTTGGGTATTCATCCTTTCTGATGGAGGCATAATACTCTATAGTGTATATGGATCACATCTTCCTTATCCATTCGTCCGTTGAAGGGCATCTTGGTTCTTTCCACAGTTTGGCGACCGTGGCCATTGCTGCTATAAACATTGGGGTACAGATGGCCCTTCTTTTCACTACATCTGTAACTTTGGGGTAAATACCCAGTAGTGCAATGGCAGGGTCATAGGGAAGCTCTATTTTTAATTTCTTGAGGAATCTCCACACTGTTCTCCAAAGAGGCTGCACCAACTTGCATTCCCACCAACAGTGTATGAGGGTTCCCCTTTCTCCACATCCTCTCCACCACATGTTGTTTCCTGTCTTGCTAATTTTGTCCATTCTAACTGGTGTAAGGTGGTTTCTCAATGTGGTTCTAATTTGAATCTCCCTGATGGTTAGTGATGATGAACATTTTTTCATGTGTCTGATAGCCATTTGTATGTCTTCATTGGAGAAGTGTCTGTTCATTTCTTCTGCCCATTTTTTTATATGATTGTCTTTTTTTTTTAAGATTTTATTTATTTATTTGACAGAGAGAGATCACAAGTAGACAGAGAGGCAGGCAGAGAGAGAGAGAGGGAAGCAGGCTCCCTGCTGAGCAGAGAGCCCGATGTGGGCCTCGATCCCAGGACCCTGAGATCATGACCTGAGCCGAAGGCAGCGGCTTAACCCACTGAGCCACCCAGGCGCCCTATGATTGTCTGTTTTGTGTGTGTTGAGTTTGAGGAGTTCTTTATAGATCCTGGATATCAACCTTTTGTCTGTACTGTCATTTGCAAATATCTTCTCCCATTCTGTGGGTTGCCTCTTTGTTTTCTTGACTGTTTCCTTTGCTGTGCAGAAGCTTTTGATCTTGATGAAGTCCCAAAAGTTAATCTTCGTTTTTGTTTCCTTTGCCTTTGGAGACATATCTTGAAAGAAGTTGCTGTGGCTAATATCAAAGAGGTTACTGCCCATGTTCTCCTCTAGGATTCTGATGGATTCCTGTCTCACATTGAGGTCTTTTATCCATTTTGAGTTTATCTTACAACAACCCCATCTTAAAGAGAATGGATTAAATTATAAGTAAATGGTAAATGGTAAAATTGTTTTAAATGGTAAAATTGTTTTTCAAATAAATGACCAAAAAGTTCTTGGTAAATAAATGTTTCACAATGATTCTTAAGAGTATGTATCATTTGTGTTACTCTGTAAAAAGCAGAAAAAGAGGAAATTATTTTTAGTTTTAAAATATCATACATACAGGGTGCCTGGGTGGCTCAATAATTAAGTGTCTGCCATTGCCTCCAGGTCATGATTTTAGGGTCCTGGAGCTGAGTCACACATCAGGCTCCCTGCTCTGCAGGGAGTCTGCTTCTCCCTCTGCCCTTACCCCACTCATTCTCTCAATCTCTCTCTTGCTCTCTCTCTCTCAAATAAGTAAGATCTTTAAAAAAAAAAAAAAGGTACCATACAAACAGATCAGGTATGTTTTTTAATTTATATTGATTAATATTGATTGTTCCTTTTCTGTTTTCATCTTACCAAAGATCCAGACTTTAAAAAAAAAATTTAATTTAAAAATAAGTTTAGTTAACATATAGTGTATTATTAGTTTCAGGGGTAGAATTTAGTGACTCATCAGTTGCATATAACACCCAGTACTCATTATATCAATTGTCCTCATTTAATGCTCATCACCCAATTACCCCAACCCCAGCAGTGGTCTGTTTTCCTAGAGTTAAGAGTTTCTTATGGTTTGCCTCCCTCTCTGTTTTTATCTTATTTTATTTTTTCCTTCCCTTTCCCTATGTTCATGTTTTGTTTCTTAAAGTCCACATATGATTAAAATCATATGCTATTTGTCTTTCTCTGATTGACTTATTTTGCTTAGCATAATACCCTCCCATTCCATCTACATTGTTGCAAATTGCAAGATTTCATGGTTTTTGATGGCTGAGTAATATTCCATTGTATACCACATCTTTATCCACCCATCTGTTGATGGACATCTGGGCTCTTTCCATATTTTGGCTACTGAGGACATTGCTGCTATAAACATTGGATGCATGTGCCCTTTTGAATCATTATGTTTGTATCCTTTGTATAAATATCTAGTATTGCAATTGCCGGGTCCTAGGGTAGAGAGACAAAATTTTTATTGCTTTCTCAAAATTCAAATTTTTGGCTCTCTTGATTTTTCTCAATTGTATCTTTGTTTTCCATTTCACTGTACCCTGATTGTATTTTAATTATCTTTGTTGTTGTTGTTCTGTTGCACTTTTCAAAAATATTTGAGATGTATATTTATTACTTTCCCCACCTTATTTTATATAGAAAAAGCACTTATATCTATAAATTTGCCTGGAAACACAGCTTCACTTTCTTTTTCCCAGTAATATGTGTTTTAATTATCATTTAGCTCTGAGAATTTTTCTCCATTATTTTTGAGGGAGTTGAAACATGATTTAGAAATCATGCATTACATGATGTGCTGAGCACTGGGTGTTATATGCAACTGATAAAATGCTGAACACTACATCTGAGACTAATGGTATACTATATGTTGGCTAATTGTGTTATGGCCAGTGAATATGCTCAGAATGGTACCTTTCTCTGGAATTTATTGAGACTTGCTTTGTGGCCTAGTATGTCAATATGTTTCATAAGTGTTCCCTATTTGAGAGAAATGTTTGTGTTCTAATCTTTAGATGCAAAATTCAATACATACTCCATAGATCACAGTTACTAAAAATGCTTACATCTTTGCTTATTGCTTTCTTTCTTTACCTACCCAAACTAAGAAATTAGAATTGAAATCTCCTGCCAGAGTGGTAAGTTAATATATTTCCCTGATATTAATTTTTGTTTTATCTGATTCAGAGCAATTTTTAGGTGCAAAGGTGTTCAAATTTTTATACCTACCTATTTACTTGACATTTTGTTAATTTGTGGTGCTTCTTTCTACTCTTTAATATCATTTTTCATCATGAAGCTCATTATAGCATATACTTACCTAGCCGCTCTAGCTTTCCTTCCCCCAGTATATAATTTTTGACACCTGCTATTTACCTTTCAATAGCATTTATCTTTACAGATATATCCTCTAAATAATATTTTGTTAAGTTTTAAATCTTAAAATCTAGTCTAATAATAACTATCTTACTATGTGAGTTTAATCAATTTAAACTTATCAAAATTATAATTATATTGGCCTTCTTTGTACTATCTTATTTTTCAGTTAATCTGCCACTTTTTCATGTTTCTTTTTTCTCTTTGCTTGATATTTTTCTTACAAATGGGTAATGCCTTTTTGTGTGTTTATGTGTTCCTTGTACAACATTTTTCTCCTTACAGGTCTAGAATTTATACAATTTATTTATACTCTTTTAGTGGCTATCCTTAACATTTTAGCCCAATGTTTAATTCAAACTCTAATATAACCCTTGTTCACAACATAAGAACTTTAGAATATTTTCAATATATACTAAGTCACTGCTCTGTGATTAAAAATTACCAGACAAGACACAGTCCCTATGCCTATTTCCAGTGATGATTAGGAGGATTTCCAGTGGGAAATAGAAGGCAGGCAAATGAAACAGTATAGGTTTTCAGACACACTTAGAAAGATGGTCCAAGGATGTTCCCAAAAGCTTGTACACTGGTCTCTGATTCCTAAAGTCATAGCTTGCCAACCCATCATCTTTTCACAGTCTTGGTGAATATCTGATGTCTCATACTTCCATATATTTGAATCTTTTCCTGCATTTATTGGGATTTCTTAGAGGAATAATAAATGGGGTCAAAAGTGTTAAGTAATTATTGATGAAAAAATCATGTAACCACACAGCTCTGTGATGCCTCTGAGACTCCTGCAACAACTAGGAGTCCCAAAGGGCTGGAAGCAAAGCCAAAAGGAGCAAAGGGAAAGCAGAGGCCAAGGCAGAGAGCCTGGCTATAGAATGTGTGATGTAACTCACCTGCAGCACCTCACTACTTCCCAGGATCCCAAAGTAACTAGCATCATTCCAGACGCCTGAAGCTTGCAATCCCATGTGATGGAGAGTTAATTGTGTTATCACAGCCAGGCACAGTAGGATCCCTCACATGGGCAAATCTCTGACTGGAAAGAAGAGATAGTAGAAAACCCTATGAGAGTTGTTTTAACCAACCCTCCCACCTCACACTGTACTGTCACAGGGATAGAAGAAATAATGATGTGTGGAATATTTACAAAAGTTAAATGGAAAAGCATAGAAAACTACAATAGATAGACATGCTAAAAGAAACATTTTATGTTCTTAGATTTAAAGTTTGATAAAAGTACCTTTCCATGTGAAAAAAAGATCATGTAACAAAACCATGTATAAGACAATCAGAATTTCTGTTGAAAAATAATTAAATAAATATTTTGTTACATAAAGTTCATCTCAACTTGATAATGAGAACAAAACAAATAATGACAGCAATCACCACTTAGGTCTGCATCAAGAAATGGAGACGCTAGTCAGTGAAATAAATCAAGAAAGAGAAAATGAAAGAATTAAGATTGAAAATGAACTTTTAAGAGGATAATTATATACAGAAGACATAATTGTCTACATAGAGAACCCAAAATAATTTAGAGATGAATTAAGACTTGTCCAAGTGGCTGGCACTATGATCAATAACAGAAAAGACAATCATATTTGTTACACAAATAACAAACAACTAGAAAGCTTAATATGCTAAATGACAACATGAGTTATATATACACCATTTGATTATTAGATTGCTAGTAAAGCCATAATAAAATACCACAAATTGGGTGATTGAAATAATAGAAATTTATTGTCTCATTCACAGTTCTGAAGGCCAGAAGTCCAAGATCAAGGTATCGGCAGCTTTGGTTTCTTCTGAAGCCTCTCTCCTTGGATTTTTTAGCTGGTCACCTTCTCTCTGTATCCTCACACGGCCCTTTCCCCTTGTGTGCACATTTCCAGTGTGTCTTTGTGTGTCCACATCTACTCCTCTCATATGGACATTGGTTGGATTGGATTAGGGCCCACACTAATAGCACCATTTTAATTTACTCTACATACAGTCATATTCTGAGGTTCTGGAGACTAGGGTTTCAACATATGAATGGGGGGGCACAATTCAACCCATAACAACCTGGAAATGAATAAAAACATGTGTATCAATAAATGGTGCAGGGATGACTGGATATTCACAGGCAAAGAACAAAAAAACAAAACTAGAAGTTGGCTTTACAGCCTTCACAAAAATTAACTAAAAATGAATCATAGACTTAAATATAAAGTGCAAAACTAGGACACCTGGGTAGCTCAGTTGGTTGGGCAACCTACTTCAGCTCAGGTCATGATCCTGGAGTCATGGGATTGGGTCCCAGATTGAGCTCCCTGTTTGGTGGGGAGTCTGCTTCTCCCTCTGACCCTCCCTTCTAATGCTCTCTCTCTCTCTCAAATAAATAAATAAAATCTTTTTTAAAAAGTGCAAAACTATACAAGTTCTAGGAGATCAAATAGGAGAAAATTGGGTGATCTTAGGCTTGGCAATGAGTTGTTAGACACTACATAAAAAGCATGAAATAAAATTTTAATGAGCTGGACTTCACTGAAATTTAAAACTTCTGCTCTAAGAAAGACACTGTTAAGAGAATGAAATGACAAGCTATAGACTGAGAAAATATTTGTAAAACACATATCTCATAGGAACTTGTGTCTAAAATATACAAAGAACCCTTGTAACTCAACAAGGAAAAAAATAAAAAATGGACAAAAGTAATAAAAACTTTCCCAAAGAAGATATATAGATGGCTACATGCAAAGATGCCATTAGTGATCACAAATTAAAATAAATAAGATATCACTGTGCATCTGTTAGAATGGCTAAAATCTAAGACATTTAACAACATAAGTGCCATCAAATTTGTGAAGAGACAGGAACTCTTTCTTTGCTTTTGGGAATGCAAAATGGTGCAGCCACTTTGGAAGACATCTAGCAGTTTCTTACAAAGCTAAACTTGGTCTTACCATTTGATCCAGCAGTTGTGCTTCTAGTTATTTACCTAAGGGAGTTGAAAACTTTTCTCTACACAAAACCTGCACACAAAATTTTTTAACATCTTTATTCATATTTGCCAAAACTTGGAAACAACCAAGACATCCTTCAACAGATGAATGAATAAACAAACATCCAGACAAGGGAATATTATTCAACTATAAAAAGAATGAGTTATAAAACGACATGGAGGAAACTGAAATGAATATCACCAAGTGAAAGAAGCCCATCTGAAAAAGGCTACACACTCTATGATTTCAACTATATGACATTCTGGAAGAGACAAAACTATAGAGACAGTAAAAGCATCAGTAATTGCCAGAGGTTGGCTAACATGGAAAAGGGGGATGAACAGGTATGGCAAGAAAGAAAACAAACAAGCAAATACATACCTAAATGAGAAATCCTCAATTTTGGAAGACTCAAGGTCTACATAGGGATAGAAAAAAATTGCAATACGTGACCAAGTTTTGCTTTGTTTTATAGACAAGTCTGCCAGTCTGCTACAGCACCTTTTCTAAGACTACATTTATTTATTTCATTGAGGCTCTGTATGAATTTAAATTATCGTCTAATATTTCACATTGGTTTTTTTTTTCATTTTTTCAATTTTTTATATATTTTTTTTGGTATGAAAGGTTTTTGTTTTATGAACGCTGAGGATATTCCCATTGTAATACTGTTGCATACAGAATTCCAACGTGTTTTATTTAGTGATACCCAACCAGATTTATGAAAATGCCTAAAGGAGGCACACCTCCATGTACTCAGCAGCACATAAGATTTCCTGTTTTGTTTTTCTCATTCTTTGCAACATAGTTGTGGGGACAGTGCCTAACATGTAGAAGGCACTCAGCAAATATTAGGTAAATTAATTACTCCTTATGTACTTTGCTCCAATCTGGACCACTTGGTCCCTTAATTATTAGTGATAACTGAGCCAATTATTGATGATAAGATATCCAATGTGACCTTGCTAGAGATACTTCTATCTAAACCAGAACAACAAGAAGCTTTCCTGGAAAGCAGTTTTTCCATGGAATGAGAAAAGTTGGAGAAATACAGCAGGGTTGGTAGGTAGAAGTTCTCACAGCATCCTTCTTGGTGTCTGGCTTTGCTCCTAGCTGTGTAGTTCCTTCCAACCAAAGGGAAGCAGATCCCCAGATCCCTCAAAGTTGAAAACTCTGTTCCTGGAACAGGAACTCTTCATAGGGATCAGCATTATCCACATGTAATCAGAAACAGAGCCATCATCCACAACAACTTGAGGACAGATACATTCTTGGAACATAAATTTCTGAACACATCACAACAATTTTCCATGCCCTAATTACATATGCCAAACAATTCTTTAGAGGAGGTTCTGATTTCTATAATTCCCAATCTGCAAATCAGCTGTTTAAATGCTCCCAAAGGGCGGGGCCCATACTCCCTGGTAGCTAGGGAGACAGTATGCAACCCCTGACTGATCAGATGTCTCCACCTGGCCTGATCCATACTTGTATCTGTGCTTTGTTACCTGAGACTATTTTCTGGGACTTGTTTTTAAGTAGGTTCCCTGGGGGAAGGGTAGCAGAGACAGTTTAAGGGTTAAACAACAAAGTTATTGTTTAACCTCAGTGAAAGCCTCTGGCTAAAATAAAAATATAAAATAGGTCCTTACAGCAATTATTAGGACTAGCAAGGGGTTTTAAAAAGTGATGGGTATAAAATGAGATAATAAAACAAAACATGTTCCCATCATTAGAAACAAATGCTTAGAAAATAAAATTAAACTCATTGCAATATAACAGTGTATAAAGGGCATAGAAATGAATAGAACAAAATTTGTGCCAAGATTTCCTTAGTGAGAAATAGTGACAAAGATACCTGAATTGAGTGACTCAATATTGGGGAAATTGTCTGTTTTCTCCCACATGATCTATGGATTCAAACCAAGCCCCACTAAAAAATCCAAACAAATTGATTTTAAAATGTGTGTAGAAGTGAGAAAAGATCAAGATAGTCAAAAATCCTTCAATTCCATCTATTTTTATTTTGTGTTCTATTTCTAGTTCACACAGGTCCACACTTATGATTAAGTTTTAGAATATAAGTGAGGTTCAATAGGGTGAGGTCCAAAGCCCATGATCAAGAAAGAATTCTTGAGATATTTTTTGTGCAAAATGGTTTATTAAAGCACAGGGACAGGACCTGTAGGCAGAAAGAGCTCCTGACCTGGAGCTGTGAGGAATGGTCCATTATATACTTGCAAATTGGGAGGAGGTCAGGGATGGCATAAGTCTCTAAGGAATTTTGGAAACAGGGTTTCCAGGACCTTGAGGGACTAGCTATTGTTGTGAAAAAGGTTATTCATTACTGGTAATAAAACCTTTGTCGTGAAACCCTTTAGTTGTATATCAGTGGGCCATAAGCCTGGGAATGATTGTCCACACTATCTTAGAGGGCTTAGAGATAAAGGAAGTTTCCAAAGGAATTGTTAAAGTAGACTTATAGGATCCTGGTTGGGGGTAGGGGTCGGTCAGTCTAGGATCGCCCTTTGCCCTTAGCAAAGCCTTAAGGTGGAGGTAGTTGAGTCCCTAGAAGAATGTCACTGTGCCTGTTTCAAGGGCTTGGCAGTGGGTAAAGTCATTTCTCCTACTGAGACAGAAGAAAAAGACCAGATACCTGGTCCTGTTTGAATAAGAAAAGAAAGAGAAACAGCCCCTGATTTAGGTGTTTAGCACTCTCCTGAGATGCCTCCACATAGATAATACTTCCACATGAAAGGGCCATTTGGCTTTGGGGAACTGGGAAAGTGTCGGGGCCTTGAGAGACCGCAAAAACACCTTGTTACCATCCCCCATTGCCTATAACCATAAAAACTCACTCCTAACCCTGTCGGTGCTCAGTCTTTGGGAACGATCCCACTGAGCCCGCTAGTGTTAATAAAGCTGTGTTCTCCCATCTCTCCATGTGCCCTTTGGGTTTCCTCGGTCACCTCAGATTTTCCGCAACAGTATTCTTTGATGTCCTTTGAAGTGAATTACAGTTATCTCCTTAGGTAGGTGTACAGCCTTAAGAAGAGTAATAATTTTAGAGCTGTATTTGATTGTGGAGTTATAGCTTGATAATAATCCCCTTTTTTTCCAAATTGCTCCATGGACATGTAGGAGTAAGAAAGCTATTTGAAGTCAGTATTAATATTAATTTTTAAGACTTTAGCAGTTGCAAAGCATGAGTGAGCACTATGGCATACCCAGCTTTTCTTGTTCTTTTTATGAAAGCTATTGTCATCAGTTAAGGTGATAGTTAAGTTATACAATTGTTGGGGAATCAATCCCATTTTCCAGTTGTTTAATCATGTGCCTTGGGGTCCTGTTATTATCCCCACAGAATAAAAAGCAAGAAGATCATCTAAATAAGCTATTGTGCAACCTCTCTGAAGTTTACCTCAAGTTGTCTAGCTTAGGTAAACAACAAACATTTAAAGAGAATCAAATCTAGAATTAAACGTCCACAAAGGTGTGTTTTTAAAACATAATTTTTCTCTCTAAAATAACCCTCATTTCCAGAGATGGCCAAGTCAGGTCTAATTTATTTGAAAAACAAGTCCTGTTTTAGCAGACTTGGCATAATTATTTACATAAGCTCAGCAAGAACAGTGAGTGATCATATAGATCTTTTACAATCTGCTTTGCTGGAACTTCTTATAAGGAATCTCTAGGTAAACTTTTAGTAGCCTCTCCAGGCCAGAAGCCAAGTCAAGTACTTGCCATCAGACATGCCTGCAGTACCTGTCTATGTCGGCAAACTCCTTTTCCTGAGGTCCCGAAAGTATTCTGAGGTTCTGCACTTGCCAGGAAGTGACACTCTTTACTCACCTGGTGAGGTTGCTGGGAACACTGTAAGCAAGGTATCAGGCCAACAGTTCCAAGGGGCTTTATGGCTCCAGGTTTCATAAAGTCAACTTTAGTTCCTTTAAGCTGTCTGGTCATATCTGAGTCTATGCATGTCTTTCTCAAATATGACATTCCAGTCAAAGCCTTGGTAAAATAACCAATGTTTCCAATAGTGTCCTTGTAACAACAAGGAGAACAGATACTATTGAACTTATGCAAATGATTGATTGCCATGGAAGAAAGAATACTTACTGAGACCTTTTGAGTTTCGGAGGGTTTAGGTGGAGACAAAAATTGAATGCTTTGATTTGTTTACAAATGAATATTTTTACATTTCTGTAAGTCACAGATATCTTAAAAAGTTTCCTTAGTCTGGAAGAACAGACATTAGAGAACCTGCAATGTTTAAAATAAGAGACACAACACTATAACCTTTTTTTTTTTTTAAAGATTTTATTTAACAGAGAGATGACAAATAGGCAGAGAGGCAGGTGGAGAGAGAGGAGGAAGCAGGCTCCCCACCAAACAGAGAGCCCAATGGGGGCTCCATCCTAGGACCCTGAGACCAGGGCCTGAGACAAAGGCAGAGGTTTAACCCACTGAGCCACCCAGGTGCCCCAACTCTATAATCTTTTAGTTCATTTAGTCCTGTGTTACTAATTCTGGTTCAGTTTGAATACAGATTTAGTTAGTTCTGGAAATTCTTACCCATTTTAGTTTTAGGATTTTCATATTGAATACCTGTATTTGTCCTGAAAGTCCTTTATATGAATCTCCTTGAAGATAAAACTCATTTTACAAGAGAATTAGAACAATTATAAATGACAAAAAAAAAAAACCAAACTCAGAAATAGACATTGTTAATGATCTTACATGAAAGTTTACTATGATACTATAGACAAGGAAACTCAGTTATCCTGAGACACATTGACACATAACACTTCAACAGCCAAAACCAGAATGTAACATGCCAAACAAGCAAGCTTAATTAGTCAAGACTTTGTTCAAGATTTAAATCTTGGGGAAGTTTGTTAAAACCTTTTAAAGCACATGCCTAAATAGGATTAGAGATATTAAAGATCTGATAAAACAAAACATAGAAACAGGTTTTTCTGGGCCAGCGAAGAGAAAACTATATTTTCTTCTTAACAGCAGATTAATTAATCTAAGAAAAATTTGTCTTTTTGAACAGAGAAAAAGCAGACTTTTAATCTTATACCAGTGTACTTTAAAATCCATTTATTTCAACCTTAGTCCATCCTCACCATACCCAAAATTCCATTCCAAAGTTTTCCCTCCATAAACCTTCTACAACTTTCCTTTGGATTCAGGTTTTTTCCCAAAACATTTCTTTGCAAACAACCATCTCATTTAGGACAAAATTACCTTCAACAGAAGGCATTCCCATTCCTTATATCTTTCTTACATATCTTATACTTTTCCACATGCAGAGTTGTTTCCCTTATTTCCATCAGTCTTAGTTACAGTTAGCTGAATTTTGTGCTCTTAGAAACCCCTTAATCTCTAGTGAAGACTAAGGAGTAACCATTTGTGAACTGTTACAACAGAATTCTTTAGATGGCAAATTTATGAATCAGTTAAGCACAGAACATGTTTATCCTACAGATTTAAATATTATTGATACTAAAATAAGGCAAAGGTATTCATTACAAGAAAAGAAAACCATAAAACAATAACTCTTATCAATAAGACACACAAGAAAATGCTTAACAAGTTTATTTACCTTAACAAAATCGTTTATTAAATTCAATCCAGCAATAAGTGGAAATGATGGTACATTGTGGATTGTATCTCAAGAATACAAGTTTAGCTTAACATTCAAAATTCAATCAATGTACTTCATTTTTGTAGATGAGAAAGTAAAGCCATATGATGTTCTCAATGGGTGGAGAGAAAGCACTTGACAAATACATCTATCTATGATAAAAAATGATCCTTAAACTAGAACTAGAAGGGAACTTCTTGAATCTATCAAAAGGTATCTACAAAAAGGGTCCATAGAATGTAATAATTAATGATGAAAGAGTTTATGCTTTTCTCTTAAGACTGGAAATAAGGTAAAAATATCTGCTCTTACTACTTTTATTCATTGTTGTACTGAAGACCCTAGACAGTGCAACAAGATATGGAAAATAAAAGAAAGACATGCAGATTGAAAAGCATGAAATAAAACTGTTTATATTTACAGATGACATATTAAATGGAATATATTCATCTATATACAAAAAACAATGGAATCTACATTAAAACTACAAGAAATAAGTGAGTCAAATAAAGTCACAGGATATGAGGCTTAACATAAAAAATTCAGTTGTATTTCTATACACTAGCTACTCCTTATTGCTTTCCACTGTTTACATCTGAAGACAAAACTCTGGTAGATGGGCTTCTGAAGTGGATTTAAAAAAAAAAAAAGTAAATTCATGGGAGCCTAATGGCAGAGTTTTTAGAATAAAAGAAGAGGGAACAAGCTTCTAATCAACATCACAGGGAGGTCACCAGAAACAAGTGTAGAAGTTGAAAGCAAGTTGGGGCCATGGCTTATTCTTTGTGTAGGGTACGTGATTTTGGATTAATGCAATTACTGAGTGAATGCCTCTTCTTTTTAGTCTTGTCAGTTTCCTTAGAGATATGAGTAACCATAAAATGTATATGAAGAAAGAGACATAAATATTTGGGGTGTTAAAGATATCTGTTGGTACTTACTTTTAGTTTAAATCTGCTGTGCTGGGACCCCTGGGTGGCTCACTGGGTTGAACCTCTGCCTTCTGTTCAGGTTGTGATCTCTGGGCCCTGGGATCAAGCCCTGCATCAGACTCTCTGCTCATGGGGAGCCTACTTCCCCCTCTTTCTCTGCCTGCCTCTATGCCTGCTTGTGATCTCGCTGTCAAATAAATTAATAATAACTCTACAAAAAATCTGCTGTGCTGATGGAATATACTTTGTATTACTTCAATTGTTTTAATTTATTTAGACTTTTTAAGGTTCAAAAAATATCTTTTTGTGAATGTTTTTTGTGTTCTTCAAAATAACATGTATTGGGGCACCTGGGTGGCTCAGTGGGTTAAGCCTCTGCCTTCAGCTCTCATCATGTCTCAGGGTACTGGGATAGAGTCCTGCATTGGGCTCTCTGTTCGGCAGGGAGCCTGCTTCCCCTTCTCTCTCTGCCTGCCTCTCTGCCTCTCTTGTCAAATAAATAAATAAAAATCTTTAAAAAAATAACGTGTATTACCTGTTCTTCAGTGGATTAGTCTGTAAATGCCATTTGGGTTCATTTGATCAAAGTGTTTTTCCAATCCTCTGCATACCTAATGATCCTTCTTTCCTCCCTCCCTCCCTTCCCCACTCCCCCTTTTTCTCTTTCTTGTCTCCTTGTTTTGTTAATTACTGAGAGAGGAGTTCCAATCTCTAAATACAATGATGGCTTTTCCAATTTTTATTTCATCTTCATAGTTTTCTGTGTCATATATAGTTGGCCTTGAACAATACAAGTTTAAACTGCATGGGTTCACTTACACACAGAATTTTTTCCCATAAATACAGTACAGTACTGTAAAGTATTTTCTCTTCCTTATGACTTTCTTAATAACATTTTCTTTTCTCTAACTTAATTAATTGTAAGATATAGTTTATATCTTTATATCTTAAAGATATAAGATATAGTTTATATGTAACCAAGGTGAAATTGTAATTCAATTGGTCACCTAGCAACACTGTGCAGTTTTCTCTGTGTGTTACAATTTCATTGGCCACCTGTGTGTGGCCAAGCCCAACCGCATGGCCTTTGCCCTTAAAAGTCAGTCTGTAAAGGAGAGTGGGGTCGCCCTCCCTCTGTAAGAGGTGTGGCCCTGGCCGGCCAGTTTGATTCTTGATGCTTGGCATGAAATAAAGCTTTGCTTGACCTTCGCTTTCTATCAGTCTTGCTCCTTTAATCACAGACCCATTATTGGGGCATAACAATAGCCTTGTAATTACTTCACATTTCAATGTGTAAATTATCATTTACAAGCATAACATCCTGGTCAGGCTTGATACTATATAATGAGGGAACAGAGGGCAAGCTGAGGACAAAGCAGAAGATGACATTCCACAAACCCCCACCCCCGCCACCCCAGATGGGATCTATATGACATTTCTCATGCACTCCTGGTTGCCCTAAAGCTAAGGAAAAACAGATAGTTAAACTTATAGAGATCACGATCCTACAGGACCTGAGTCTCCCTCAGTTTACAAATGTCTTAAGAAATCTATAAGAACAAAGCATTCCTATCATCAACAACCTAGCTTCCAGAAGGAAACATAGATACAATTAAATGTCCTTATAATCTGCAGCCTACTGACAGATACTTGAAGTGGGCAGAGTGTAATATTCCTCCAGGAAATTCCCAACTATCTTCATGTTATTTCCTCAGAGAGGGAAAAATCCTAACTTGACAATGGCAAGGCTTCTTGCACTCTGTGAGTCTTAACATATAAAAATCCTTTTGAAATCTCCCATTTGCCTTACTTTTCCCAACCCCATAGTATATAATCAGCCACTCTTCACAACCCAGGTGCAGCAGCTCTTTCTCCCCATAGGTCCTGTCCCTATGCTTTAATGAACCACTACATTGCACAAAAGACATCTTAAGAATTTTTTCTTGGTCATCAACTCTGGACACTGCCCCACCAAACCTCACCTATATTCCAAAACCACATTATCATAGTTTTGTTAGCATAATATAAGTAGCAGATGAAGACCTATATTCTTTTAAAATTTTCTGTGCAACTTATTATAATTTTCACATTATTTCCTCCTTTTGTATTTGGGAAGTCTCTGATAAAACCATCTGGGTCTAGAATTTTTTATGTAAAAATGTTTTCACTACTAATTCAATATATTTAGTTTAGTAGTTCATGATGTGGGAAACAAAGAAAAAAAAATTACTAGATTTCTTTACTGCCTACAGCCCATTGATAAGTCCTTCCTCTAGGGACTCAATCGTCTGGATGTTAATACTTGGCTGAGAGCAAAAGGCAATCCTAGACCAAACCCACTCTGATCCAGTTCCCATAAGTCAGTCTACTTTAACATATATAAATTCCTTTGGAAACTTCTTTTATCTCTAAACCCCTCAAGATATATTGGTAGTCACACCCAAGCATATGTCCCACAGACATGTATCTGAAGGGTTCCATGAGTAAGGTGGGCTTTTAGTTTCATTTTGTTTTTGATGCAGAATGGTGGTTTATTAAAGCACAGCGACAGAACCAGTTGACAGAAAGAGCTGCTAGCACCAGGGTCTTGAGGACTGGCAGATTATATACTGGGGAGTTGGAGGAAGTAAGGAAGAGGGAGTTTTCAAAAGAAGTTTTATATGCTAAAGAGGACCAAGGGACTTGCCATTGTCAAGTTAAGGTTGTTTTACCCTCTGGCAAGGTATTAACATTAATAGTTGGGAGATTCCTATGTCCCACCCAGGAGTTGAGGAGTGGGGGGAGGTTGCAGGTTGTCAGCTTATGCTTTGTCTTCAGCTAGCCTTCTGCTCCCTCATCATTCCCTCCCTGAACAATTTCGACCCTTAAATCTTTAAGATTGTTGAAGGTG
Organism: Enhydra lutris kenyoni; assembly: GCF_002288905.1. Lineage (NCBI taxonomy): Eukaryota > Metazoa > Chordata > Mammalia > Carnivora > Mustelidae > Enhydra > Enhydra lutris. Next base: position 429,826 of record NW_019154172.1, on the reverse strand, counting down.
GAAGGTCTCAGATTCTGTAAGTTCTTCCTGCTGAATAGGGGAGGAGAGATGTCCCCACTTATATGTCAGTATTAGTCAGTTGGGGGACATATAAGGGAGTTACAAAAGGGGGAGGCAGTTGAATCCAAAACAGACATATATGACCTTCCTTGAGTAGAAAGGATCATCTGTTCTTTCTACTATCATCATTGTAGGGATGGAGTTGATGAAGTTTAGAATATAGGTGAGGTTCAGTGGGGTGGAGTGTGGAGCCCATTACCAAGAAAGAATTCTTGAGATCTTTGGTGCAAAATTGTGGTTTATTAAAGCATGGGAACAGGACCCATGGGCAGAAAGAGCTGCTACCCCAGGGTTGTGAGGAGTGGCAGGTTATGTACCCTGGGGTTGGTGGAGGTAAGGAAAAGGGAAGTTTCAATAGAACTTTCATATGCTAAAGAGGACAGACAAGATACTGGATACCAGAGGCCTTGCCATTGTCAAGGTCAGGTTTTTTGTTTGTTTGTTTTTTGTTTCTTTTTTTTTCCCCTTTTTGGCAAGCTATTAGCATGAAGATAGTTGGGAGATTCCTAAAGAATATCACATATGTCCCACCCAGGAGTGGGGGTGGGGGAAGGTTGCAGGGTGTTGGCTTTTGCTTTGTCCTCAGCCAGCCTTCTGTTCCCTCATCAGAGTCTCAGCACTAAGTGGGGAGATACTGAAAAAGACCATACATTAAGAAAGTATTGCTGTAAAAATAGAGGTCCAGTAAAGAGATCCTTTATAGTTAACCATAATTTTCGTGCAGTACAGAAGTTTAAAGCAATCACTAAAGGAAAGGGAGATCATTTAAAGCACCAATTTGAGTATTTATGTTGGTTAGACAGTAATAAATGACCTTTTCCCAACAATCACTAGCCCCCTCAAGGCCCTAGAAACCTTGCTTCTAAAATTCCTTAGAGACTTACACGATCCCTAACCCCCTCTTGAAACTTGAATGTATATAATGGGCCACCCCTCATGACCTCAGGGCAGCTCTTTCTGCCCACAGGTTCTGCCCACAGGTCCTGTCCCCTGTTTTAAGAAAACGATCTTTTTGCACCAAAGACATCTCAAGAATTCTTTTTCACCATTGGATTCAAATCCTAATGTTTTCCTACATCAGTTCAGATTTCTTATTTCTTCTTGAACCCACTTTCACAAGTTACGTTTTAAACAAAATTGAGCATTTCATATAAATTTTCCAATATATTGGCATAGAGTTATTCTTAAAATCCTCCTATTATAATTTCTACTTCTATGCTATGTGTCCCTTTTTCATTCCTGATGACTTTTAATCTAATCAGAGACATATGCCAATTTTATTAGTGTTTCAAAGAACACATTTGGTCTTCTTATTCTCTCTATTATATGTATATATAATATACATATATTATATATGTATATATGCATATAATATGTATATATTATATGTATATATCTCTCTAGTTCTTTAGTGTATACTTTGCTTTACTTTTCTAAAATTCTGAGATGCAGGCTTAATATTTTGTGGCACTTTCCAATTTTTTTTCCAATTAACACATTTCAGAGTATTCATTTTCTTTACTTTTCACAAAGATGCCACTACCGTGAATAGAGCTCAATTGTTTTCTGCACCTAATACTCACCAACAACTCCCATGATTGATGTTCTTTCCTTTAAATTCCTTTTTCAAGAGGAGAAAGCCCCTTTTTCAGTATAGTAAGTTCAAAGTGTTCAAAGAGTAAGGTAACATTTGAAAGTCACAGCCACAATGAAGAAGTCAAACTCTCTCTCTTCGCAGATGACATGATTCTTTATGTGGAAAACCAAAAGACTCCACCCCAAAACTACTAGAACTCATACAGCAATTCAGTAACGTGGCAGGATACAAAGTCAATGTACAGAAATCAGTGGCTTTCTTATACACTAACAATGAAAATACAGAAAGGGAAATTAGAGAATCGATTCCATTTACTATAGCACCAAGAAACATAAGATACCTGTGAATAAACCTAACCAAAGAGGTAAAGGATCTGTACTCAAGGAACTGCAGAACACTCATGAAAGAAATTGAAGAAGACACAAAAATATGGAAGACCATTCCATGCTCTTGGGTCGGAAGAATAAACATTGTTAAAATGTCTATACTGCCTAGAGCAATCTATACTTTTAATGCCATTCCAATCAAAATTCCACCGGTATTCTTCAAAGAGCTGGAGCAAATAATCCAAAAATTTGTATGGAACCAGAAGAGACCCCGAATCACTAAGGAAATGTTGAAAAACAAAAATAAAACTGGGGGCATCACGTTACCTGATTTCAAGCTTTACTACAAAGCTGTGATCACCAAGACAGCATGGTACTGGCATAAAAACAGACACATAGACCAGTGGAACAGAATAGAGAGCCCAGATATGGACCCTCAACTCTGTGGTCAGTTAATCTTCGACAAAACAGGAAAAAATATACAGTGGAAAAAAGACAGTCTCTTCAATAAATGGTGCTGGGAAAACTGGGCAGCTGTATGTAGAAGAATGAAACTCGACCATTCTCTTACACCGTACACAAAGATAAACTCAAAATGGATAAAAGACCTCAACGTGAGACAGGAATCCATCAGAATCCTAGAGGAGAATATAAGCAGTAATCTCTTCGATATCAGCCACAGCAACTGCTTTCAAGATATGTCTCCAAAGGCAAAGGAAACAAAAGCCAAAATAAACTTTTGGGACTTCATCAAAATCAAAAGCTTCTGCACAGCAAAGGAAACAGTCAAGAAAACAAAGAGGCAACCCACGGAATGGGAGAAGATATTTGCAAATGACAGTACAGACAAAAGGTTGATATCCAGGATCTATAAAGAACTCCTCAAACTCAACACACACAAAACAGACAATCATATCAAAAAATGGGCAGAAGATATGAACAGACACTTCTCCAATGAAGACATACAAATGGCTATCAGACACATGAAAAAATGTTCATCACTAGCCATCAGGGAGATTCAAATTAAAACCACATTGAGATATCACCTTACACCATTTCGAATGTCCAAAATTAGCAATACAGGAAACAACATGTGTTGGAGGGGATGTGGAGAAAGGGGAACCCTCTTCCACTGTTGGTGGGAATGCAAGTTGGTGCAGCCACTTTGGAGAACAGTGTGGAGATTCCTCAAGAAATTAAAAATAGAGCTTCCCTATGACCCTGCAATTGCACTATTGGGTATTTACCCCAAAGATACAGATGTAGTGAAAAGAATGGCCATCTGTACCCCAATGTTTATAGCAGCAATGGCCACGGTCGCCAAACTGTGGAAAGAACCAAGATGCCCTTCAATGGATGAATGGATAAGGAAGATGTGGTCCATATAAACTATGGAGTATTATGCCTCCATCAGAAAGGATGAATACCCAACTTTTGTAGCAACATGGACGGGACTGGAAGAGATTATGCTGAGTGAAATAAGTCAAGCAGAGAGAGTCAATTATCATATGGTTTCACTTATTTGTGGAGCATAACAAATAGCATGGAGGACATGGGAAGTTAGGAGAAGGGAGTTGGGGGAAATTGGAAGGGGAGTTGAACAATGAGAGACTATGGACTCTGAAAAACAATCTGAAGGGTTTGAAGATGTGGGGGCGTGGGAGGTTGGGGGAACCAGGTGGTGGGTATTAGAGAGGGCATGGATTGCATGGAGCCCTGGGTGTGGTACAAAAACAATGAATACTGTTATGCTGAAAATAAATTTAAAAAATGATTTAAAAAAAAGTTAACTCAAAATGGATTAAAGACTTGGGGGTTCCTGGGTGGCTCAGTGGGTTAACCCTCTGCCTTCAGCTCAGGTCATGATCTCAGAGTCCTGGGATCGAGCCCCACATCGGGCTCTCTGTTCGGCAGGGAGCCTGCTTCCCCAACTCTGTCTCTGCCTGCCTCTCTGCCTACTTGTGGTCTTTCTCTCTCTGTAAAAAAAAAAAAAAAAAAAAAAAAAATGGATTAAAGACTTAATGTAAAAGTGAAAGCTGTAAAAATTTTAGGAGAAAGCATGAGGTAACATTTATAACTTTGGATTGGGTAATGGTTTCTTAAATATGACATCAAAAGCACACAAAATGAAATTAAAAGTTAATTTTTAAAAAGTAAAGAAGAAGAGAACTGGATAGAGAGATGAAGAAACTGGCTTGGGGTGCCTGGGTGGCTGTCATTAAATGTCTGCCTTTGGCTCAGGTCATGATCCCATGGTCCAGGGATTGAGCCCTGCATTGGGCTCCCTGCTCAGTGGGAAGTCTGCTTCTCCCTCTCCCACTCCCCCTGCTTGTGTTCCCTCTTTCACTGTGTTTCTCTCTGTCAAATAAATAAATAAATCTTTAAAAAAAAAAAGGAGATGTGTAGGAAAAAACAGCCAGGTACTACCTCTCATTTGCCTGTAGTTTAGAGTTCTGTCACGGCTCTAAGGTCCGGTTTCTTGTTATGAACAAAAGGGATCCAAAAACAACCAGAGATTCTAGGCTGAGAGAGAACGGAGGTGAAGCACATGAAATATCAGTGATTCTGGGACAGTGTGGAGCCTTTCCTGGAACATTGGTGCCAGTCTACTGGTTGCAGTTTCAAGGAATTGGACCTTATCATCTGGCAGGCAGGTTTTAACTTTGCAATACAGGCATACCTCCTTTTATCATGATTTGCTTTATTGGGCATTGTAGATAGTGAGGTTTGTTTTTGTTTTGTTTGGTTTGGTTTGGTTTTTTACAAATTGAAGGTTTCTTACAACCCTGGGTCAAGCAAGCCTTTTGATGCCATTTTTCTAACAGCATGTGTTAACTTCATGTCTTTCTGTCAGATTTTGATAATTTTCTAAATATTTCAAACTTTTGTCATTATTATTATGTTTTTCATTGTGACCTGTGATCAGCGATCATGAGTCTCTGAAAGCTCAGATAATGGTTAGCATTTTTAGTAATAAAGGATTTTTAAATTAAATTATTTACATTTTTTTAGACATAATGCTACTGTACACTAAATAGACCACAGTATAGTGTCAACATAACTTTCATATGCACCAGAAAACCAAAAATCCATTTGACTCACTATATTACAATATTCACTTTCTTGCAGTGGACTGGAACCAAACCTGAAATATACCTGAGGTGTGACTTTCAGGGTTGCTGTAGCTCTCCTGGAGAACTTGGCCCATAAAATTTCATGGCTAAAAAAACTAGGGATTCTCACCTGTAGAAAAAGGAACTTTACTTCAAAATTGGGGAGCTCTATCTGAATATTTTTGTCTGTTGTATCTTACAGTTCACTTAGATCCAAGAAAGACATCCTGTCAGCAGCAACAACAAAGTAATGCCCTCTTCTGGTCTTTTCCCCTGATACCTGAGCCTTGTTCACCCAGGGGCCCCAAGCTTGCCCTACCCCCTTGCAGCCAGACAGAGCATGCCTGAGTCAGAAGAAATACCCACTATAGCAGAAGCGATGTCCTCAGGAAGCAATTACAGTGCAAACAAAATCACAGTTCATCACTTTTCTTGGGAGGATCTCCCATAGAAAATAAAGGTAACATTCTTTCAGGATCTTCCCTGAGAGCCAGACAAAGCTGCTTCTATCTTGTCATCTGCTGTGGCTGAGACAGAGTCAGCTCTTCTAGCTGCTTGATGGGGAAGCACATCCAATACATACATCCAAGGACATTCAAGAAGCGCAGAGGTTTACTTTACTTCTCTAGGTCTCTTCATATTTAATAGAAGTGTCTAGACATCTGGACCGCTTAATAAAAGGCTGTACGTATTAGGTCCTTCACCCACCTTTATAGAGGACTAAATCCATCCTTAAATACATCCTCATTTTGTATTGCTCCAGCGACTACTAAAACATTTTCTCCCTGATTAAGAAACCTGAAAGAAATGATAGAGACCTTTTTTTTTTCAATTAGCGCATTCTCATTTAAATGAAATTACTTTAAAAGTTTAAGCTTGAATTAAAAAGACACTGTGTCCCCTCACCCCCTTTTCAGGTTCAGGGTTTCAAACCTCTCTATCATGACCATCAACCATTTAGTTAGAAATTACCACATTCTGGGAATAACAGCGATAAAATAACTTATCATTTTTTGAGTACTTACTATGAGCCAGGGTTTTACTCGTGTGAAATAATTTAGTTCTCATAGTCACTAATGACTGATCTTTTAAGTCACTTATGGCTCAATAAAGATGTTAGATAATTTAAGATAAATTACATATTAGAAAAGACAGAATTGAGGTATGAATTGAGTCACCCAGACTGGGAACATATTGCCTTTCTAATACGTGCAATTATCTCTGAGATTAGGTAACTTGTTCTAGGTTATACATCCAATAAATGATGTAGAGTCTGTCTGACTCCAACATTGTCAATCTGTGGCTGTAGGAGAAGCCATCTGATTGGGGCTTATGTAGAAATGCAGAGGCAACAGAGTTGCTTAAACTGGCAAAGTGAAGATTATGATGGGGAAAGGGAAAAAAAATTTGTTGCCTAAAAGTCCTACAAGAAGATGCACAAGCTCTTTATGAAGTGCCAGTAGCAGATACAGGAAGAATGAGTAGAAGTTATAGAAGGCAGATTTCAGTTTGGTACAAGACAGGTATTTCTCACAAGCAGATCTTTTCCCTGTACAGTGGCTTCCTTGCAAAGCAGTTGCCCCCTTGTCACTAGAAGCATCTCTGTAGAGGCTAGAAGTCCTGAGTCAGAATGCTCTAGGAAATCTCCTGCCCTGGGCCCAGGGGTGCCTAGACTGAAGTGTCTCCTTAGTTTCCAGAATTATTGATGTCTTGGAGTACCACCTGCTCATGGCTCCCTCAGGAAAATTTCAGATTCTTACACACACACACACACACACACACACAGAGAGACAAATACACAATGAGGCAGGAAAGACCACTCAGTAGTTCAGAGGCATGTACGTTTTTTATTTTGCTACATTTTTATTTTTATTTTTGGTAGATGGGCTCAAAAATTCATCTCTGTGATGGCTCTGTGAAATAGCTTTTTGGAATATTATTATTTCTCTCCTTTATTGATAAGTGTTTGTCATAACTCAGAGTCAAGTATGAACAGAAGTTTTGATTAGACCTATTTTTCCTGTTCAGCCATGCTTCTAAGAACCTCAGTTTTATGATGTCTTCTCAGTGAAATTTAAAGAGAAGCTTAATACTGTGTAATTAATAGTGACTAGTTTTATATTAGCTGGGGATATTAATTATAGCAACAGAAGCTCACTCTGGTCGAGTAAGGAGAAAAAGAGCTTATTAAAAGACTACTGGATCATTTACATAACCACGCCTTAATAACACATATAAGCACTATTATAAAGAAATTATTCATGTAACTATTTGTTCAATATCTGTGGTCTTTGTTGGATGCCCAGCACCTAACTGTTCCTGGAACATATGAGGCCTTCAATAGATATTTGTGGAATGACATACAATCTGTTCTACTTCTTTCCTCCTGGAAACCAATGGTTGGCCCTGCATGGATGAGAGCTGATAGTGCCACAGAAAGAATAGGGCACTGTCGACGGGTTCCTAGGTCCCAATATCCACTGTAGAAGCCTAGACACAGTATTTTATATTTTTAGATTTCAGTTCAGTAATTAGCACACAAACTTTAGATTCTTGCTTGAGATTCCTCTATACTATTTGTTTATTACCCACACATGCATTTATACATCCATCCATGTCTGCCTGTGAGTCTGAATCATCCCTTACCCCCACACCTGGCCAGACAGAATCACCTCATCCACCATTCTGTCCCAGCTGCTCTTGTCCTCACAAGATCTCAATGACAGGAAGAGGATTCACTTGGGAACTTCCATCTTTGATCCAGCTGGGCTGGAGCAAATACCATGTCTTTCCACAGCAGTTCTGCTTCAGGTCAGTTCCTGAAAATTAACTCCTGACTCTCAAAGATAAGTCCACTTTAGCAGCTATACTGGTACTAACATCAGTACCTCTCTCCTGGAAAGGAGTTAGTACTCTTGCCTGGAAAAACAGCCATGGAGGAGAAAGAACACACCCATGTCTATATGGGTATAGTAGAGACTACTTTTTCTGGCACCTCTGGGGCTTTCAGAAAAAGAACTTTTCCATGGTCAAGAAGAAGGGTTAAAAAAAAAAAAAAGGAAGAATTGTGACTCAGATTTTATCTAGCCAGTTCTTGTAGCCACTGCAAGGAAAAGTGAAAAAGCAATAATGCATTGTTTCATTAAGACTAATGTGGGTCATATAATTCAGGTATGTAGACTTTGGGTAGAATAATTTTATCTCAATAAAGAACTTAGGCAATGAGAGAAGTGGATGGGTATCATGATCCTACCATAACAGAGAACACCAACATCTCAGTAACATCTGAGCACCAAGAGGACATAGAATACTTCTAGCACCTCTTTCTATTTAATCCCCTCCTAAAGGTATCTGCTGTTCAGATTCTTATCTCCAATGATGAGTTTTGCTTATTCTAGAACTTTATGTAAAATCCTCTTGAATACCCATCACTCATCTAGCTAATCCCCCACCCACTTTCCATCAACCCTCGCTTTGTTCTCTATTGTTAAGAGTTTCTTATAGCTTATTTCCCTCTCTACTTTATTTTTTCTTTTCCCACTTCCATGTGTTTTCTTTCTGAAATTCCACATATGAGTGAGATCAAATGGTATTTGTCTTTCTCTGACTGACATATTTCACTTAACATAATAAACTCTAGCTCCATCCTTGTCCTTGCAAATGGCAAGATTTCATTATTTTGGTGCCAAGCCACACATTCTTGATTGACGAACTTTTATATTAAGTCTTGAAATCAGATAGTATGAGGCCCACATTTTTGTTGTTTTCCAAGATTGTCTGAATTAGCCTAAATTCTTTGCATTTCTGTATAAATTTTAAATTAGTCCTGCTAATTTCTCAAAAAACTATCTGGGATTCTTATTGAAATTGCAAGGAATCAATAGATCAATTTAAAAGGACTGATATCTTTTAAATACTGTGTTATCCAATATGTGAACACTGTAAATCCCTTCATTTATTAATATCTTCTTTAATTTTTCTTTGGATTATTTTATAGTTTTCAGTATAAAAGTCTTGGCCAAATTTGTTAAATATATTCCTAATACTTTATGATTTTTACACTGTTGTGAATTTACTTTTTACTTTGTTTCCAATTGTTTGGTGGTAGTATACAGAAATAAAATTGATTTCTAGGGGTGCCTGGGTGGTTCAGTCGTTGAGAGCCTGCCTTTGGCTCAGGTCATGATCCCAGGGTCCTGCTAAGCAGGAAGCCTGCTTCTCCCTCTCCCATTCCTCTTGCTTGTGTTCCCTCATTTGCTGTGTCTCTCTGTCAAATAAATTTTTTAAAAATTGATTTCTATATTGACCTTGTATTCTTTGGCATTGCTAGTCACCTAGTTCCAGTAGATCCGAGAAAATTCCATTCTATTCATAGTTTGCAGAGAGTTTTAGCATGAATGCACATTGAATTTTGTCAAATGCTTTCCCTACATCTATTGAAATAATTAATATGATTTTCTCTCTTATTCAATTAATTTTGGTGAATTAAATTGATATTTTATAATATTAAATAAATCTCACATTCTTGTATTAATCTTCTTAATATATCCAGTTTACAGATTTTTTTAAGGATTTTTGTTAAGAATTTTTGCTTCTGTGTTCTTGAGGGAAACTGGTCTATAATTTTCCTTTGTGTAACCCCTATTAAATTTCAGTATCAGAGCTATGCTATTCTCAAAAAGACTTGATGAGTATTCATTCCGTCTTCCTCTGTTTTCTGAAAGAGCTTATGGGTGATTAATGTTTTTTTCTCAAGTACTTGATATAATTCACTAGTTAAGCCATTTGGACATGGAATTTTCTAAATGGGGAGGTTTTAAACCATAAGGTAAATTTCTCTAATAATTATAGGGATTGTATCATTCAAGGTTCAACCAGAGGAGATATACATTAAAAGATTTATTACAAGGACTTGGCTTTCTTGAGGCCAGGTAGTTAAGTCAGATCTATAGAGCCGGCTATCAAGAAGGTCTGGTTGAAAAATTTCTTCAGGGAAGTTTTGCTCTCAAAGCCTTTCAATCAGACCAACTCAGGTCATCTAGGATATTCTCCCTTACTTACAGGCAATTGATTAAGGACTTTAATCATATCCACCTTCACAACAATGCCTAGATTAGTATCTGAGTAACTGAGACTATAGTCCAGTCAAGTGGGTACATCAAAAGATCATCACAGGGCTATCCACATTTTCCTTTCTTATTAGTTTTCATTGTAGTTTTCATCTAAGTTGTAGAATTTATTGTTGTGAAGTTGTTTGCAGTATCCTCACATTATCTTTTTTGTGTAACAGTTCATGTCTATCATGATGGAGTATTTTCTATCCATGTGACAATGTCATTGTGTGTGTAAAGGTGCTTAGGCAATGAACTAAATAATAATAATACTCATAACAATAATACGATTTGAAGAACTAATATTTTAAATAATAATAAAGTAATAATATAATTTTAAAGTAATAATTTTTAAACCATAGGATTCATCTCTGATTCCTTTTTCTCACCTCCCACACACAATTTCTCCCAAAGTCTTAAAGTTCTATATTAAGAATAAAATCACTTCTCATCTTCTCATGATATCCTGTGTTCCTACCCTGTTTGGAGCCACAATTATTCTTCATCTGAACCACAGAAAAAATCTTTCTTGTCTCCTTTTTCCTATCCTGTGCCACAACAACCGAAGCAATAATATAAAGGCATAAATAGTATTATACCCTGTCATTACTGGAATTATTAAAGTATTTTCCCACTGCAACTAGAATGAAATCCAAAGTCCTTGCCATCCTACAACACTTTGGGCTATGGCACTGATTATTCTGCTGACCTCATCATATCTCTCTCATTTACTATACTGCAAAAATGTTGGCATTCTGATGATTTCTTTTTCTTTAAAGGAATCTTTAAGATTGAACTAGATTTGAAGTATAAACTCAGAAAGCATATAACTCAATACAATTCTACTAGCTGAGCAACCATATAAACAAATTAGAGAAGAAACGGCATGTTACCACATCCCCTGCAGTCTACCTCACGTCCCTTCCCAGTCATCCCCCACCCCCAACATCATCATTATCCTAACACTATAGATTTGCTTTTATTGTTTATGAAATTTATAAAGGGAATCATACAGTAGTAATGTCTTTGTTGCCTGGATTCTTTTCATCAAAAATGTGTATGTGAGATTCATTTATTTTCTCTAGGTCTAGTTCATTCTTGTAGCACTACAATCTTTCTTTGTGGGAATATACCACTATTTTTGTGCCCACTTTACTATTGACAGGTATTTTAGTAGTTTCCAATTTTAAATGTTTAAAAGTGGTGTTACTATGAACATTCATGTTCATATATTTTTATGACTATATGTATATACTTCTGTTGCATATATACCTAAGAGTATAATGGCTGGTCAGAGCATAAAGGTAAGTTCAGTCTCAGTGAACAGTGCTAATTTTTCCGAAATCTTTATCCAACTATCATTTTTATCAGTAGTATATGGAAGTTTCAATTATTCCACACTGTAATTAATCTTGGTATTGTCTCTTTTTCTTATTAGCCATTTCAGTGGCTATGTGGAAGTAATACATTGTGATTTCAATTTTTACTTCTCTTAAGACTAATGCACTTGAGCATTTTATGATAGTTTATTAGAAGTTTGAAAATACCCTTCCATGAACTTGCTTATTCAAGTTATTTGGACATTTTTTCTGTTTCTTTGTTTCTCATATTTGGACATTTTTTCTGTTTCTTTGTTTCTCATTTTCTTATTGATCTATAGAAGTGTATATGTGTGTTTGTGTGTGTATTCTGGACACAAGCTCTTTGTGAGATATATATAACATGAATAGGTTTCCATCTCTGTGGCTTGCCTTTTCGGAGTTGTAGCATTGTCTGTTGATAACCAGAAATGCCTAATTGTAATAAAACTTAATTTATCATTTTGGCCCCTTAAAATTACACTTTTTATTCTCTGATTAAGGAATTTTTCCTATCAAGATCATGAAGATATTATTCCTTATTATTTTTTTTAAGTTGTATCATTTTACCATTCGAATTTAGTCTATAGTCCACCTGGAACTAACTTTTGTTCACAATAAGGAAGAGGTCAAGTTTTTTGTTGTATTTTGTTTTGTTTTTATTTTTTAGCTCCATAGGAATATCTAACTGATCTGAGCATCATTTATTGAAAAGACCACCCCTTCCCCACTGCACTACAGAGTCACCTGTGGTATAAATCAAGTAATTGTATATGAGTGAGTCTGTTCCTAGAGTCTCTACTCTGTTCCATTGGTCTATGTACCTATCTTTACAATAATACCACACTGTCTTAATTACTGTTGCATTGATATCTGGTAGTTAAAGTTCTCCAACTTTGTTATATTTTAAGAACTCTTTAACTATTGTTAGTCATTTGTCTTTTCATATAAATTTTTGTAAAGTTTGCCAAGTGCTATCAACAAAAATGTGTTATATTTCACATATACATTCAGCATAACCAAATTTTACAATTGAATTTTTAAATAAGCTTGTCAAGTTCTATCAAAAATAATAGTACTTAGATTCATATGCATTGAATCTATAGGTCAGTTTGGGTATAGGTAAATGGAAAAATACCTGTGTTCGTGGATTGGAAAATGTCCATACTTTCATTACATTTTCCATTAACAAGGGGTCTTTGTTAAAATTTGAAATATTAAATATGCTAAATTTCTTGGGGATTTAGGCCCTGTTTAAGGCACCCTTTGTTCTGCCCACAGTATGTAGACTTTTCTTAACATCATCTAAATGCTGGGTTACAAGTGGGAAGAGCCCAGGACTCTGGGATCATTGGCCTGGTCAGGAAAGGAGCCCAAAAATGAAAGTGCCTCATAATTAGTAACCAGTGGGAAAGTTCATATTTTATTTCTTGGAAATATGGAGTATCATGTAAGATCCTCTTGTGTCAGTAAGTACTAAAGAAGAGGAGAAGAAACTGCAATATTGCTTCATGGATTATAGCCAGGAGCAGGGTGGTGCGACCCTGAAGGAGGAGAGTTAAGCCAAGCTCCAGTACTCAGGACAACTTTAGAGGGGGAAAGAATCCCCTGCACTGGAAAATCCTCTTCTGTGTAACTTCCTAGTTGACAAACAGATACTGCACTGTCCAAATGTCTTATTGCAGGGTCTTTTCACTCTGAATGCTCACATATGTCTCCTACTAACCTATGAGTTTTTCTTGGGCCTGGGCTCAGTCTTGGTCTTTACTGTAAACTCCCCTACTCACAGACCTGGCCACTAGCAGGTGCTCAGTGGTTGTTGGGTAAATAACTTTAGCTTCATCTGACCTCAGACAGGAGTACTAGAGGGAGTGTGTGTGGTGTGGATAGTAACATACTTTATTCTATATGAAAAGTGGAGAGGAGATAGAGGGAATGCAAAGTGCATTAAGAACTAGCCCTGGCATCCCTAAAAATGACCCTCTCTCTGGGCATCCTAGCCCAGGGACTTCTTTCCTCAACCTTCTTCATAACCATTCAAACTCCACTGAAGGACAAGGTACACTTGAAGCAAATACATCAGTACATATATCCCTCAGCCCTGCCCATCACACACTCATTCTAAATACTTCCAGAGGAAATAGAAATGTTACTCACTCAAAAGCTGTAGAACTGGAGTTTTGCATGCAAAGAAGGAGTTTGGCAAGTGTCTTCAAGAATTGATTGAGACATTGGGACAGCAGGAAATGATGGGGAAACCCCTTTGGTTTCCTCCTGCCCAGGGTGAGCCCAGGATAAAAGGACCCTACTCTGGGATTCTGCATGTGCTTGAATTCCTGAGGCCTGGAACAGCCTGGAAAGGCAGGTGAGTGAGAAAGCTCTGTTCTATGGGAGAGGAAGTCCTCAAAGGGGCTATGATGGGTTCCCACTAGAGGATAAGAAAAACATGTGTAGAGTTATGGTTTGGGGGATATGGAAAAGGAAATATGATCAGAAATAGCATTAGGAACAGAGCAACAAAAAGGAGCAGAAAATAAAGAACAGGTGGGCAAATAGTAAGCCAGAGAGATGAGATGGAATGAGATGCAGAAAGACAGGGGCCCTCATCATGAGTCAATAAACTAAGGTCTGTTGGTGAAATCCAGCCTACTGCCTGTCTCTGTAAATAACTTCCTTGGAACACAGGTGTATGCATCTGTTTACATGTTGTCTATACCTCCTTTTACAAGGCAATGGCAGAGTTGAACAGTTGTGATAGAGACTGTCCTGAAAATCCTAAAATATTTACTATCTGGCATTTTACAGAAAATGTTTGCCAACTACTGTTCTAAATTAGAAGAAAAATTGAGATTAATGTGATTAAAGGTATAGGTGAAAAAGCTCCAGGTCAGCCAGAAGATGCTGGTAGAGCTGAGGCCATAACTTTGCTTTTACAATCCCTAGTCTTCGTTCTTCTTTATGCTCTACTCTGAATATATCTCCTGTTTCATGGCCAGGCTCCTTAGCCCCATTCAGAGCACAATGGGTCATCTAGTGAGGATTGGAGCTGGGTAGCTGGCTGTGGTTTCCTCCTGACTCTGGCTTTGTTTTGGAGTCTAACTTTAAGACCATTGATACCAAGGGATGTTCATTATCCTTGAAGAAACAGTGATCATGCTTAAAGTAATCAGGAATGACACAGAAGGACTAAAGAAGTTGCTGAAAAGGGCAGAGTAAAGAAAGAATAGTGACAAATAGGGGCACAATTCCAGAGAAAGGAAATGTTTCATGGTATCTGGAAGAAATGCAATCCAATCTGTCCACATGAGACTCTGCTTCAACAGGTCTTACAAAACCTAGCAGGTGCTCTAATGTCTCTGAACCCTGCTTTTCTTTTTTTTTTTTTTTTAAGATTTTATTTTATTTTATTTGACAGATAGAGATCACAAGTAGGCAGAGAGGCAGGCAGAGAGAGAGAGAGGAGGAAGCAGGCTCCCTGCCGAGCAGAGAGCCTGATGCGGGGCTCGATCCCAGGACCCTGGGATCATGACCTGAGCCGAAGGCAGAGGCTTTAATCCACTGAGCCACCCAGGCGCCCCTGAACCCTGCTTTTCTTAAAGCCAACTATTCTAAAGACATTTTACCTTGTATTTTCAGGCACACATTCCTTATGCTTTCCAAATCTTTTCTTTCCCTGGACTCCCTTCAGAGTGAACACGTTGTATTGAAACCACAAAGCACCATCCAGGCACTAAATCTCTGGATGGGGTGGACAGGGCAAACACTGGGCATCTGCAGGGCAGCCCCCAAGACAATTCTCTTTGTTTGCTTCTGTGGTCCATGGAGGCTCCTGTGGAGCAGGTGTTCTTGAGAGGGAGTGAAATAAGGTGGTCATAACATCGATATTAAAGAAAAGAGTGACAAGAGAGGGTATGTGCTAATTTGGAAATAATCTCCTCCACTGACACGATCTCATTCTAAAGGGCTTTACTTCTTTGTTTCAGTTCATCTTCAATCTAAGGAAAATGTCTTATCAGCAGCAGCAACAATGCAATGTGCCCTTGCAGGATCCTCCACAGGTCCCTGAGCCCTGCCCTCTCCAGGTCCCTGAACCCTACCCTCCCCAGACCCCTGAGCCCTGCCCCTCACAGGTGCCTATGCCATGCCCCCCACCCTCCAGCCAGCCAAAGTGTCCTCCTGTTAAGTGACCTCCCTGCCAGCTGGAATACCTGCCAAAGCAGAAGTGTCAGCTCTGAAGCCACCTCCCTGACCTGGCCATGAAGGTACTACACCCACTTGCCCCCCTCCTGTTATGCCCAAGTTTTGAGCCTGAGAGACCACCAAGGAGCCAACACCGATGCAAACACATAAGGGTCTTTATTCAGATTCGAGTCTGGGCTCACGACTGTCACCAGCGCAGCGGCACAGGAGCGAGAGCCCCGGACCTGCCAAGCAAGGGGTTTTTAATGTGTCATTACCAGAGGCTTGGGGTGGGGAGGGGGTAGTGGGGAAATTTCAGACTTCCCTGCAGTAAGCTGATTAGCTATTGCCGGGGTGTTTGCAGGGTTGGGTATAGTGGTTTTTCCTGTAACTAAAGTTCAGCCCCTGGTCATAGGGGCCTGAGATGGCTGCCAAAGCTAAGATGGCTGTACTTGTGCTAATGCTAAACTTGAGGTGGGATGCCCTTAATTTTCTCAGCCTCCACATCCCCCTTTCTCAGAGGAACCTAAGGAAGGACACAATCATAAGTCCAGGCTGGTTTCAGCAAAAAGGTCCAGTGGTTGGTATTGCTGTCTGAGTACCATGAGCTGAACTATAGTGACCCTGTCCTTGACAAAAGTAACTAATCTATTGATAATGCAGGGCCCGAAGGTAAGGAGGAGAAGGAGGATAATGAGGGGTCCAGCTAGGGTGGACAGTAAGGTGGTTAACCATGGGGAATGATTGAACCATTACTCGAACCAACCTTGCTGTTGTTCCCATTCCCGTTTGCGTTTAGCCAAACCTTCTCTGACTTTTGCCACCGATTCTCGGACTATTCCTGAGTGGTCAGTGAAGAAGCAACATTCTTCATTTAAGGCAGCACATAACCCCCCTTGTTGTAAAAAGACTAGGTCTAATCCCCTTCTGTTTTGAAGGACAACCTCAGACAAAGATGTTAGGGAATCTTGGAAGTGGGAAATAGAGGTTTCTACCCGTTCTATGTTTAGATCGATTGCTGCTCTAAGACTGTTATCATGGGAATTCTTTATGGCAAGTGAAGCAATACCTGCCCCTGCTTCTGCTAACCCAATTCCCAACAGTGTGGCTATGGTGATAGCCGAGATGGGCTCTCTTTCATCCCGTCTGCGGGTACCTGCATCAAACCATTGAAGTACTTGTTCATCTGAATGGTAGATAATTTTAGGAAGTAGTTGAACTAGCACACAGAAACCCTTTGTCTTATTTAGAATCTGGCCATGGAAGCAGGGGGTTAGGCCTGCAGAAGAACATGCCCACCAACGGTCTTGAGGAGGTAGATGGTAGTCTAGGCTAGATATAGATCTTGTATCATTACATAGGGACTGGTATTGGGGTGAGGGGGTGCCTATACAGAGTCCCTGACCTGACACTGATTGTAAAGGGAGCCCTTGAGTCTTTTGATGCCATCCACAGGCATTAGGGTCAGAGGTTGTGTTATACTGACCCAACATCATGATTCCCTCATAGAAGGGAGGTTGGATGTCATAGCAGAGCCAGCAAGATCGGGTAAGATTGGGCTTGGTTGCATTGAGGAACCTGTAAGCTTGGAACATCAGGTCCCAAAGTGGATGCTGAGAGAGGCTGAGGAAGGCAGGATCTTGTGGGAAGGAGGTCAGGATGGGAGTGATTGTGTCTACATTAGGGGTGTTATTGGATGCAGACGGCATGGTAGGTACAGAGGAGGAAGGTGGGGAGATAGGAGTTGTCTGAGGTTTGGTCAGAGGAGGTGCTAACACAGGGTTTGGGCCCAAGGCAATTGGGTTAGTTTCCCTGGCCAGGAGTCTTATGGTAAACAGGGTTCCAAGGTCAGTTTTATCCCATCTTGAGCCATCTCCAGAAGTCAAATAGTCTCTAAGGCCCCAGGTAAGTCCCATCTGTCATCTTGTATCTAGTTTGCCAGCCTCCAAGAATTTTAGGGTGATCGGATTACAGGTTTTAGAACCAGGGTTGTCTTTTCCCCGTGATGTGCAGGTTTGATTTTCTTGTAAGGTGTAGTTTCTTTTAAGGGTAATTAAATCATTGTAGGGGGCCGTCCACAAAAAGACACAGCTCCAGCTGGCAGAGTAAAAGTGGGAGGGGCCCCCGCACTGTCTTGCCCGGCCTCCTTTAAGGTATCCCGGGCAAACATAGAAATAGTTTCTGCAAAAACCATGGTTGGGTCGGGCAATGGCCGCATGTGTCCTCCACATGGAGTATCTGTAACAAGTCAAAGGTCAAGTTAGGAAACCAAGCTTGTAGTGGGGCAACTTTTGAGAGGGAACATACAATTTCTCTTCTAGAAACACCTATCATCTGCCAGGTTAGGTTAAGTGGTCGGTGGGGATCGGTTCTGGCATGAAGAGGAGCTAGCATAAGCAACATTAGTGGGGTAAGTGAGAACGGCACAGTCTTAGCTTTAGGGGATTGTCCTTGTTTGGTTGGCTTTCACATTCTGGAACAAAGTCCTTGAGAACAGCATGTGGGTCAGCTGGCCGGACATGGGTGTAGTGGACCCAGGGAGTAATCCTGTCGACCTTGAGAGCGATGGGAGTGGTCAGGATCACAATGTAGGGTCCCTTCCAGCGTGGTTGAAGTGTCTGGTGTTGGTGTCTCCAGACATACACCCGGTTACCCGGCTGATACCAATGGGGTTCCGGGGGTGGCCCAGTCTCGTAGAGGGCCCTCAGCTTAGGCCACACCTGTTCATGGGTTCATTGTAACATTTGGAGGGAGAAAAGGAGTTGGTGATCATTAAACTTAGCAAGCACCTCAGGCTTTAAATTGGGGATAATAGGTGGAGGAATACTGAACATGATCTCGTAGGGAGTAAGACCCATCTTATATGGAGAGTTTCGTACCCTCAATAGGGCAAAGGGGAGGAGAGTCACCCAGTCCCTGCCAGTCTCCAGGGTTAATTTAGTTAGGGTCTCCTTTAATGTTCTGTTCATCCTCTCTACCTGTCCTGAGCTTTGGGGCCTGTATGCACAATGTAATTTCCAATCTGCCCCAAGTACTAGTGCCACTCCCGGTGTTACCTTAGAGACGAATCCCCGTCTGTTGTCTGATCCAATCTTGATGGGAAAACCATACCTTGGTAAGATGTCTTCCAGCAGTTTTTTGGTCACAGTCTGTGCTATCTCATGTTTGGTGGGAAATGCCTCTGTCTATCCTGAAAATGTATCTACAAACACTAGCAAATACCTGTATCCGTATTTTCCAGGTTTTACCTCAGTGAAGTCCACTTCCCAGTAGGCTCCTAGGTGGTGCCCCCGGAGCCGGGTGCCCGGGTTAGATCCATGGGCGGTGGCATTAGTTAATTGACATGCATGGCAGCTTGCCACAATCTGTTCAATCTTTGATAGGGAGTCTTTGATGGTGATCTTTGCATGTCGCACCAAGTCCTCCATTTTTTTTTTTTGTTCCCATGTGGGTACTCTTATGCATTTTGGATAAGACTTGCCATCCCAGTTCCTCTGGTAAGATTATGCTACAATCTGCAGCTCTCCACCAGCCATGTAAGTATTGTGTCATGGGCAGATGCCTAATCCATTGTAAGTCTGTGTCAGTGTATTTGGGGCTACAGTCTGGCAAGTTCAGTGCCCCCGGATCAGGCAGTGTGGTCACTAAGACATGGGCCACCGAAAGAGCTGCCTCTTTTGCCTTTAAGTTGGCCAGCTGGTTTCCCCTGGCCACTGGTGTGTCTGCTTTTTGGTGTCCTGGACAATGGATAATGGCCAGTGTCTTAGGCAGCCAGAGGGCCCTTCGGAGCTCAAGGATTTCTGCCTTGTTTTTAATAGTCTTTCCTTCTGCTGTTAAGAGCCCTCCTTCTCTATAAATGGCTCCATGGATGTGGGCTGTGGCAAAGGCGTACCTGCTATCAGTATAGATGTTCATCTGCTTTCCTGCGTTGTTAGTGCCTTGGTTAGTGCAATCAGTTCTGCACGCTGGGCAGATGTCCCAGCCACCAACGGTTCCACCCAGACAGTCTCTGTCTCTGTGGTCACAGCTGCCCCCACATACCTGATTCCTTCCCGGACAAAGCTGTTGCCGTCTGTATACCAGGTGTCATCTGCATTTAGCAGTGGTCGGTCCTGGAGATCGGCTCTGACTCCATGCACCTGAGCCAGGATTTCTTGACAGTCATGTAGGGGGGGGTTCCCAGTTTAGGGTTTAGGGCTGTTGGCACCTGGAACAAAATTTTGGTAGGGTTCAAAAGCAAGCCCTGGTAATGGGTCAAGTGGGCATTGCTGATCCATCGGTCTGGGGGTTGTTTGAGCACCCCTTCAATGGCATGTGGGGTAGTGATGTATAGTTCCTGCCCCATAACCAACTTATCTGCATCCTTAACCATGGTGGCCACTGCAGCAAAAATTTTTAATCATGGCGGCCATCCAGCGGCCATGGCATCTAATTTCTTTGAGAGGTAGGCCACCCGTCTCCTCCAGGGGCCTATGTATTGAATTAGGACTCCCTTCACCACTCCTTCCTTTTCATCCACGTAAAGGTGGAAGGGCTTAGTCAGATCAGGCAGCCCGAGTGCCGGGGCTGACAGCAAGGCTTGCTTAAGGTCCTTGAAGGCTTTGTCCATGGCCCCAGTCCATACAATGTCCTGTTTTTGTTTTGTGGCCTTATAGAGGGGCCTAGCCATGTCAGTGAAACCAGGGATCCACAATCGGCAGAACCCAGCCAACCCCAAGAATTCATGCACCTGGCGAACGTTTAGAGGCTGTGGGATCCTCATGATGGTCTCCTTCCATGCATCTGTTAACCATCTTTGTCCATTTTTCAATTGTACCCCAAGTAGCTCACCTCTGTTCTGCAGATCTGGGCCTTCTTAGCTGAAGCCCGGTATCCCAGAGTTGCTATTGCTTGGAGCAAATCCTTGGTGCCTTGTAGGCATGTTTCCTGGTCCTCTGCTGCCAACAGGATATCATCTACATATTATAATAGAGTCATATTAGGGTGCTTGGCACAGAACTCACCTAAGTCTTTGTGCTGTGCCTCATCAAAGATGGTGGGCAAATTCTTGAATCCTTGTGGCAGTCAAGTCCAGGTGAGTTGGCCATTGATCCCCTTCTCTGGGTCCTCCCATTCAAAAGTGAAGAGGTCTTGGCTCTTTGGGGCCAAGGGCAAGCTGAAAAAGGCGTCTTTTAGGTCTAGCACTGTGTATCAAGTCTTGTCTGGAGGCAAGGTGGAGAGGAGAGTGTAGGGGTTTGGGACCATAGGGTGCATGTCTGACCCATTGGTTAACTTCCCTCAAGTCCTGGACCGGTCTATAATCATTAGAGTGTGGTTTTTGCACCAGCAACAGGGGAGTGTTCCATTCTGAGTGACAAGGCCGCAGTATGCCCAAGTCTAGCAGTCGCCGGATGTGTGGGGTGATCCCAGTCTGTGCTGTGGTGGGGTATTGGCAGACCCTGACTGGATCTGCCCCTGGCTTTAGTTCAGTGTATATAGCTGGCCGATGTTGGGCTAGTCCCATTCCCCCAGTTTCTGCCCACGCTTGGGGAAACTCCTGCAACCAGTGGTCAATGTGGGTCATTGGTTTTGGGGGCATTTGGTGAAGACGATATTCATCCTTGAGGTTCATGACAGGCACCTGGATCGGGTGCCCCTCTTTATCCAGAATCTTTGTCCCTTTAGAGTGGAAACTAACTTGGTCTCCCATCTTGGTGAGTAAGTCCCGGCCTAACAAGGGGTAAGGGCACTCAGGGATGACCATGAAGGAGTGGGATACCTGGCCCATGCCGAGATCCACCGTTCTTCAGGTAGTCCATGAATATTGTTTAGTGCCTGTGGCCCCCTGTACCCATGAGGTCTTATTTGTCAATTTCCCTTGAGGTTGTAGCAAGACAAAGTGCTGAGCCCCAGTGTCTACTAGGAATTTAATTGGTTGCCCCTCCACTTTAAGGGTTACCCTGGGCTCAGGGAGGGGTGCCGAACCCCGACCCCCCTAGTCATCTAAATCTTTGACCTCCAAGATAGTAGCAAAGGCCTTTGGTCTTTTGTTGGGGAAATCCTTTACCCAGTGGCCTTCTTCCTTGCAATATGCACACTGGTTTTTATTCAGTTTGCGGAATTCTCAACAGGGGCCATCCTCCTTACCTGCTCCCAAAGCCAACATCTTGAGACGTCTCTGTTTTTCATGTGGGTCATCCGTGGTTGTGGCCAGTAGGATCTTAGCCAGGTTCCAGGTCTGTCAGTCATTTATCTTAGCCTGTTGTTCCTCCCGGCTCTCTCTGTTATTGTAGACTCTTTCTGCCACCACTATCAGATCCTGTAGGCTCTTTTCTCCTAGTCTTTCTACCCTCTGCAGTTTCCTTTTAATGTCCAGAGTGGCTTGGTTAACAAAAGCCATAACAATGGCAGCTTTGGTTTCTGGGGCCTCTGGATTCATAGGGGTGTACTGTATGAATGCCTCTATGATCCATTCTAGGAATGCCACCAGACTCTCATCTTTACCCTGTCTTACATCATAAACCTTGGCCATATTGGTAGGCTTGTGTGCTGCAGCCTTGAGACCTGCCATTAAAGTCTGACGGTCGACCCAGAGCCTCTCCTTACCTTCAGCCAAATTGTAGTCCCAAGTGGGGTGAGACAAGGGAAAGCTGCATTTATGAGATCAGGGTTCTGAGTTGGCTGTCTGTCGTCACCCAGGATGGACTTCCGGGCTTCCACCTGGATTCGTTCTCTTTCCTCAGTGGTAAAGAGAACTTGCAAGAGCTGCTGACAGTCATCCCAGGTGGGCTGGTGGGTGAAAAGAACAGTATCCAAAAGACCAATAAGATCCTTTGGGTTATCGGAGAACTTTGCGTGTTGGGTTCTCTAGTTGTATAAATCACTAGTAGAGAATGGCCAGTATAACATCGGCTGTCCCCCCGTTTCATCGGGGGGGTCCCATGGTGCAGAGGGGAAGGACAGTGGAATCGGCTGGTCTCAGGTTTGGGGTTGGGGCTGCCTGATGGGTCCGGCAACGTGTCCCTGCCACTGGCCCACGCATGGAAGCCCCCCATCTGGGAGGGGGAGGGCACTCCCTCAGCAGCCCCTGGTGTTTCTGCTGGAGGGGCAGATGAGGGGGGGAAACCTGGTAGGGTGGTGGAAGAATCAGGTCCTCTGTGAAAGTGTCCTGAAGGACCGGGTAAAGAGGAGTCTTTGGTTTGGACTCTGCTTCCCTGTCAGACTTAGGAGTTGGGTTCCACAGGGCTAGGATCTTGGATGTAGGTCCTGCTTTGGGAGGCAGAAAAGGTTTAAGCCAGGAGGGAGGGTTCTCGATCATGTCCTGCCGGACCAGGATATAAGGCACTTGGTCAGGGTGGCCATGTGGTCCTTCTCTGAAGATGATGGCCTTAACCTGTAAGATAATAGGCAGTTGAAAAGTTCCCTCCCAGGGCCATCCAACATTAAAGGATTGCCATTCAGACATGCAGAAAGTCTGAAACTTTCCCTTTCGTATGTCCGTACTCAGGTTATAAGCTCTTTCCCTGACGTCCGAGAAGCAGTCAACCCTCAGAGACAGAGGGATTGTCTGTGTCTGTCTCATTGAGTCCTCAGTCCACACCAAGACAAAGACACCAATGACAATTAACAAGAACACACTCACACAGACAAATGATCCGGCGCGGCCGCGAAGACAAAACTGAAAGTAAGTTGGGGGGCAGTCTGACTGCAACAGCAGCTGACTCTCCTCACAGATGGGGAATTCGCCCTCCAGGCAGGGGCAAGGGACATTTCCCAAGACCCCCGGTCGACAGCCCGCCAGCATGTTCACTTAAGCCAATGTTGACCCAGATACAGCTTGGAATTTCTACAGGTAAAAATGCAGATTGAAGCTCCCAGAAAGTATGCGCACAAACAGGTAAAAACAAGTGCACTCACCAACGGGTGCAGGACCCTTCAGGTCGGGGTCCTGGGGGTCTCTCAGATCCTGGACGAGCCCCCAAATGTTATGCCCAAGTTTCGAGCCTGAGAGACCACCAAGGAGCCAACGCCAATGCAAACACACGAGGGTCTTTATTTGGATTCCAGTCCGGGCTCATGACTGTCACCGGCACAGTGGCACAGGAGCAAGAACCTCAGACCTGCCAAGCAAGGGGTTTTTATGTGTGGTTACCAGAGGCTTGCAGGGGGGGGGGGGGCGGATTTCAGACTTCCCTGCAGTAAGCTGATTAGTTGCTGGGGGTGTTTGCAGGGTTGGGTATAGCGGTTTTTCCTGTTACTAAAGCAGGGTTGGGTATAGTGGTTTTTCCTGTAACTAAAGTTCAGCCCCTGGTCACAGGGGCCTAAGATGGCTGCCGAAGCTAAGATGGCTGTACTTGTGCTAACGTTAAACTTGAGGTGGGATGGCCTTAATTTTCTTGGCCTCCACACTCCATCCCCTCACTTTCAGCAACAACAAGAAATACACAATACTTAGAAGATGCTTTCTCTTTAGACTCAAGAAAAAAGATATCATCATAGTACATGGGTTTCCTCCCAAATCATTGACTCCTCCCAGCCCCTCTCCAGGAGACTACATGGTGCAGACAGAAGTTCTCAAACCAGGGCATGTGGGTGGCTCAGTGGGTTAAGCCTCTGCATTCGTCTCAGGTCATGATCTCAGGGTTCTGGGATCAAGCCCCACATCGAGACCCGCATTGAGCCCCAAACTGAGCCCCACATGGGGCTCTCTGCTCAGCAGGGAGCCTGCTTCCCCCTTTCTCTCTGCCTGCCTTTCTGCCTACTTGTGATCTTTCTCTCTGTCAAATAAATAAA
>NW_019154172.1:381105-395310 GCF_002288905.1 Enhydra lutris kenyoni | reverse complement strand
TTGATGGGGGGAGGGGAGTTGGGGGGGTGGGGTTATGGACATTGGGAGGGTATGTGCTATGGTGAGTGCTGTGAAGTGTGTAAACCTGGCTATTCACAGACCTGTACCCCTGGGGATAAAAATATATTATATATTTATAAAAAATAAAATTTTTTAAAAAATAATAAATAAATAAATAAATAAAATTAAATTAAATTTAAAAAGAATAGCATGTTAGAGACTTCATCTTCAACAACTAGCACTTAACACCCACTCACTCTGTTCCCACAATTTGGGAAAATTCTTCAAGAGAGACAGCCATGAATTTTGTAAAATCTCATGCTCCTCCAAATCTTTGCTCCCTGACACTAAAACTCCCTCACTCACTTTTTCCATTTATTAACAGGCACTACTTGATTCTCTCCAAATTTGTTGCTTTGCCTCTGAGTCATCACAATGTGACCACAATCCTCTTAGACAACAGAACCCAGAACTAGCCCCAATCATCCAAGACCTGGGTAGACTTGGGCAGACATGGGAATATTGGTACAGTCCCAGAGGACTCCCTTTGATTGAGAGCTCACTCTATGGAGGCCAGAGTGGACTGGGGTCATTGCTATGAGTGAGAAGTTTGCGGAGATCTTAGTCCCTAAGGATGAGGAAGTTCATGAAGGAGAAGGCACTTTTCCCATGTGAATACTCAATTCCTCTAACTGTCACTGCCACAGATCAAGTTTATTTACAGTTTTGTATTGGTTATCATCAATCCAGGTAAGATATCCTGCAGTAGCAACCTTTATGCGTGGCACAATGCACCCTGCCAACCCCCTTTCAGTTCCCTGAGCCCTGCTCCCCATCCCCAGCTCGCAGAAGGGCAACCCCCTCCATGCAAATAAGAAGAACACCAACCCAGAAGTGGTTCTTCAGAGGCTCCCTGCCCTTGAAGGGGGCATTCAATTGCCCCCTGCTCCTCTCCAATCTTTTTCTTCTGGCATTGACAGAAAACACCACACAGCATAGGAGTGACTTTCATCTACTCAAGGAGAAAGATATCTTCACAGACCATCAGTTTGACTACAGTTTATCAACAGTGTCCTCCTAGAATACCCTCCAAGAAACAGCAAGAATTGGCCAAGGGGGGCATGTTTTAGTCATCCTTCCTAGATGCCATTCTATTTCCAGACTGCTATGGGCAGGACCATTGAATTCTTCTGATTGCTGCCTCCTCTACCATTGTTGCCCCTGCCAGTTCCTGAAGACAATTCAAACTGTGAATTAACTATCCTTCCTTAGCTTTCTGTACCTCTGGTTTTCACCATTCTGGGGAACTTGAGTAACCAAATTATTAAAAGTAGCCTAGAGCCAAGAAAATAAAAACTATTTTAAACAATTTAAAATTCTTCAGTGGGGCGCCTGGGTGGCTCAGTGGGTTAAAGCCTCTGCCTTCGGCTCAGGTCATGATCCCAGGGTCCTGGGATCGAGCCCTGCATCGGGCTCCCTGCTCAGCGGGGAGCCTGCTTCCTCCTCTCTCTCTGCCTGTCTCTCTGCCTGCTTGTGATCTCCGTCTGTCAAATAAATAAAATCTTTAAAAAAATAAAATAAAATAAAATAAAATTCTTCAGAATTTCCTCACTTTTTAATTCCTCACCCTCAGCTGAAACAATCTCATATTTGTATTAATAATTTCCTCTCCTCTTAAGGTAGCTCACCCCTCACTCTGCCCTGGCCTTTTCTGAACTCTTTAAGAGGATGTTCCTTCCCTGATGTTCCCTCCAATAAAAGTAATGTCTCTGAACATTTCTGACTTTGCCCTCTTCTGGGCCTGGGGAAGGAGAGAATGTTCCTACCAGGAAGGAGTTACCTAGGTAGGTGAGTGGGGCCTTAGGGGACATCTTTAAAAGATCTTTAAAAGATCCTGGGGACAGTCATGGGCCAGTGAAGGTAAGGAAGGGGTACTGCTAAATTAGAAACAGCCTGGCCTCTGGGATATCCAAGCCTGAGAAAGGCAATGAAGAGTTCAGAGAACTTTCTCTCATTACTGTGTCTCCTCTGGTTTCATGAAGTAACATGTGTATCTTCTGAGTATTTCATTACTTTCATCTCTCAAATTCACTGTTAAATTTACTAAGTAAATTGTTTACAATTTACCAAGCATCTACTATGCTCACCCTGAGCAAAGTGCTGGAGACACAGACAAAAACAGCCCAGGACGTCTCAGAGAAACCACCAGTCTTCCAGGTTGGGGAGGCTAAGATGGGGACAGACTTGTGAACTGACCATTATATAGCACTCAGTCCGGAGAGTGAAATGGGGGTGCTGAACATGCATGGGACAAACAGTGAGGGGGTGGGTAGGATGCAGACTTCAACTCAAACAATTTAGATACTAAAGGTTGATGTTCAAAGAAGGAAGGAAAGGGCATTCCACACAGAGGAAATTAACATGGAGACTAACTCAACTATTATTTCCTATATTCCTCGGAATTTTATCCTATGACTTCCTCCAACAAGTATCTACCAATTGCCATTTTTTTGCTTGACTTTGCTTTTAGAACTGGATAGTGAGCATTCACTGTGAAGTACAGGGCAAGGTGGAAAGACAAAGGGAGGAACCTAACAGTTTTACTGCTTCAATACAGCTGCCTGATCTCTAACAAAGCCAGTATCAGAGGCAAGTGATAATTGAAAATTTGACCTGCACTTACTCAGGAATCAAGCTAGTGGTACCAAAACCAATCCTGGGATTACTTCCCCAGTTCCTGAATGACTATTTGGAACAGAGAAGGCCAACAGTTGGAATAATCAGCAAATTAGCTTCCTTACCTTGGGTAAAGGCTATTGTGGAAGAAAAGAATAAGGCAAGTCCCTGGAACTCAACCCTCTCCCCATCCATACCATCACCACCTAAATTATAAACTAAAAAGCAAACTTTCGTGTCTGGAGGAATCTCAGATATTGGCCACTTCAAATACTTGAAAGGCACAGGAATAGCTCTCTCTAGTATGTATCTATTGAATTTCTTGTTCTTCTTTGTGTCAGCAATGTGAAGCCCATAACCCAGCACACAGTAGTGTTCAGTAGATGGTTATTGATTACCAGCAATTTTAGAGAATAATAGAAGTAAGTTCACATTGTTAAAATTGATTAAAGACAAATTAGGTGATATACAAAATCTTTAACAATTTATGAAGAGAGCAGTCTCTGTTCCCAAAGGTCCTGAGAATTGCAAAATGGGGCAGAGGGCAAGAAGATTTTACAAGATAAAGAATAAGGAATAACCTCCAGTTATAAAATAAATACGTCATGGGGATGGGAAGTATCACATAGGGAATATAGTCATTAATATCATAATAACTTTGTGTGGTGACAAATGGTGACTACACTTATCCTGGGGAGCACTGCATAATGTATAAAATTGTCAAATCATCATGTTGTACACATGAAACTAATATAGCATTGTTTGTCAACTATACTTCAATGAAAACTTTTTACAAATAAAAAAGGGAATATTGGTCCTGGCACAAAAGAAGCATGGAGGATAGAGGGCTGAACAAAAATGGATGGTATAGCTCAACTTCTAAGAGTCCACCCCTTCTCACGACCCTTCACTTCAGATTTCCACACTCAAGCAAACCGCCCTGAGGGGGTGGCCATGGACTGACACACACATGAAACTTCTGACTCATCCTAGGCTGTTCTTCCTGAGGAGAAGGATATGTCATTGCTCACCAGGTAGGGCCAAAGAAGGATTTTCTGGATAGAGAAGGAGCTTGACAAGTGTTTTTAGGACCTAGAGAGTGACACGTGGAACCAGGAAGTCAGGGGGAATTCCTGGTGTTCTCCCAGGCAGGGCAGACTCCATATAAAAGGGCCACGGTTGTACCTTCCTCAACCAGCTTGGATATATCCTCACAGGACAGATGCACTTGGAGTGGCAGGTGAGTGAAATGGTTCAGCCACCTGGGGAGAGCACCTCACAATTGCCCAGGACCTTTTGGGGCTGCAGATAGGGGATACTGAATGTGGACCTTGACTCAGCTTTTTCAGTGGGTGTGATGGGAACTGGAAGGGTTAGTATTGATAAGGATGGGTAAGTTAGTGGATAGACATGTCTTCATCTCATGAATGGAATTTATAGAATGATTTTTTTGAGAAATATGGACACCATTCACTATAATATAACAAGCTTCAAGTGAGAGAAATGTATGCTACGAAGGTTAAGTGATCTTCCCCAAGTCCCAGAAGGAGGATGTGTAAAGTCGGGACAAACTGGATAGTGGATATCCCAATTTTCATTGTAGTACTCCTTCATTTTGGATGGATTAGTTTGGATAAAATTACTGTCTAAATAAAAAAAAAAGTGGGATTGGGTGGAACACTTAAGTTAAAACAAAACAAAACCATCTATACCCCAATGTTTATAGCAGCAATGGCCACGGTCGCCAAACTGTGGAAAGAACCAAGATGCCCTTCAATGGACAAATGGATAAGGAATATGTGGTCCATATACACTATGGAGTATTATGCCTCTATCAGAAAGGATGAATATGCAACTTTTGTAGCAACATGGACGGGACTGGAAGAGATCATGCTGAATGAAATAAGTCAAGCAGAGAGAGTCAAGTATCATATGGTTTCACTTATTTGTGGAGCATAACAAATAACATGGAGGACATGGAGAGGAGAAGGGAGTTGAGGGAAATTGGAAGGGGAGGTGAACCATGAGAGACTATGGACTCTGAAAAACAACCTGAGGGTCTTGAAGGGGCATGGGGTAGGAGGTTGGGAGAACAAGGTGGTGGATATTAGAGAGGGCACATATTGCATGGAGGACTGGGTGTGGTGCAAAAACAATGAATACTGTTATGCTGAAAAGAAAAAAAAAAAACCCAAAACTAAGGTTGTATGCTAATATTCCTATATTCCAGGATTGGATGTTTAGCTGCAAGATAGCTCTTTCTTACAGCTTGCTTGCCTTTGACAACTAAGTCATGGGGGTGGGTAGGGCAGGTTATAATACACCCCTCAAATATCAACACCAAATGAGCTAAGGAGGACAAGATGTGCAGAACAAAACAATAGGGAAGAGAGAAAGGGTTATATACTGGCCACAGAAATGGGCCTCTCCTGACGTCAAACGCTTGACCTTGTCCAAGTTCAGAGATTATGTGACCAGAAAGAGCCCTAGAGAAACAGAAAATAGCCCCCCTCCTCAGCAGAATCCGAAAGTTACTGAGGAGGGTGAATCAGCAGGGGAGCCTTCCTCTGTCATCAACCCGACGGAGGACATTTCTGCTCATTTCCAAGGTTGGTTGCTCTGATATCACTGCTAGTAATTTCCACACACATGCACCTTTCAGGTGGGGTGCCCTTTCAGGTATTGACTGGAAGCTCTCTTGTCCTTCCCCCACACCATAGACTCTATTCTTCCCTACTCCAGGCTGAGCATAAGCCATTACTCCCCCCACACACTGTAACACAATTTTTGTTTTTTTCTCCTTGTTGTCTTCCTTTGAACTAGCAATATGTACTCCCTGGATACCCACCTTTCTATCAGATTTCTCCCTGATTCCTAAACCAATCTTAGGATACGGTCATTGTTTATCCCATTTCAAATGTAAGGCTAAGGAAAAATAAAGGTAGTTGATTTGTTCCTCTTCATACAGCTAGTAGTTGACAGCAAGGGATCAATAGCCAAGTCCTTCTGACCTAAGTTCCCAGCTTCTCAGTTCCACATGTGGCTACATTGTTGATGTAAGACCTGCTGGGTGCCTCCCCTAAATTGGGTACTGCTCAGATGGCAGAGTTCAAGGAGTGCTGTAGACCAGGAATCATCACCTTAGGGTAGAAAGAAGAACTGATCACAGAAAAACCTTCCTACGTTCTTAAGGTGTTTTCTTATTTGGCAGCTGCTGCCCATGGTGGGTACTGTGATTTGACAGATGTGCTAAAAAGTTTGATGGGAAGGTTTTCCCTGAGGCTAGGGAAATGGTGGTTTGAAGAGGTACCAACAACAAAAGAAAACAAATGCAACAAAAAAGTATTTCCTATTTCTTACATATTCTCTTCAACCCAGAAAGATGTCTTTTCGGCAACAGCAACAATGCAAAATCCCTTGCCAGACCCCTCCCCAGGTTCCTGTGTCTTACCCTCCCCAGGTCCCTGTGCCTTGCCCTCCCAAAGGGCCTGAGCCATGTCTTCCACCCCTCAGCCAGCATAAGTGCCTCCCTGTGCAACCTCCCCCATGCCAAGAATATCTGCCAAAGCAAAAGTGATTTCTCTGAAGCCACCCTCCACAACTTGGTCATGAAGCAGATGGACTCTCTTTCCTTTCACTGTAGATTTTATTTTCACCCAATAACATGGAACCACAGATGGCCCCAGAAGAGGTTAATTCTCCAAATTCAAGGTGAATCCTCCATGATTTGTCCACCAGCTTTTCTCATTTTACCCCAAACAGCAGAAGTTGGCCAGATGTGACATGTTCTCAGGGCAGTTCTTGGAGCCTGGATAGGTGTGTACTTCTCTGGCTATCATCAGCTATAATGGCCATTCTTCCACCATAGCACCCTCTACCCACAATGCCATTCATCTCTCCATAACAACTTCTACCTCTGAAGCTGAAGAAGAATCCCACAAAGGAAAGAAAACAATAACTTTTCTTTAGGTTTCATAAAGGAAAACAGAATTCTTCTAAATGATCTTAAAATTCACATGA
This sequence comes from Enhydra lutris kenyoni, assembly GCF_002288905.1. NCBI lineage: Eukaryota > Metazoa > Chordata > Mammalia > Carnivora > Mustelidae > Enhydra > Enhydra lutris. The sequence goes on along the minus strand of NW_019154172.1, from coordinate 388,614 downwards.
GAAGATACTCTCCTTTTCTACATTCCCCAGAGTAGTTGTTGAAGTTTTCTGCCTTCTTTATACCTCCTCCACTCCATCTCTCATGGTTAGTTAGTCTCTTCTTGGGACCAACCCCTGGCTCTGTGGTCCCTTCCCCAGTCCCACTGGAATCATGCCCTCAACTCTCTGTTTGATCCATTAAAAATATTATCCCTTAGGAAACTTGACTTTTGTACAGTTACTACTCAGACCATTATGGGTATAGACAGGGTTTGAGAAGCTGGGGAATGGAAAAAGTTACATAAAAGGAGTAATGGCTTATACAAGGAAACCGAGCACAGGGAAAGAGGGAGGAGCTCCTCCTTAGAAACAACCCCCACCCCATCTCCAAAGCCAACTGACTAGCCCCAAATATGGGCTCTACCTTCAGCTCCTCAGCCTTCTTCCCAGAGGAAACCCACTCTAGGGAAAGGAGATGATGAGCACTCGTGATGGAGTGATGGGACAGCTGAGAAGCTGTGGGGTCAGCAGGACTCTCAGGGAAGTGGAGAGTAAATATTCTCTTTGAATTGTATTTAGGTAATTATACCATCCTTCAGCTACAATGCTAAATGAACAGAAAAGATTCAGAACATCATGTGACCTCCATTGTGTACAGTGATAAATTATGTATTTTTAATTGAAAGCCCAAATGCCTCCCCTATATTGGATACTGTGGGATTTGCTCTAATACAAGGAATGGCTAAAAAAAAAAAAAAAAAAAAAGAAAGAAAAGAAAAGAAATATGGTAATTTTAAAACTCCCCTGAGGCATCAAGGGGTGGGTGCCCACAATGTGTGATGCCATGTAACAGCTCTGTTTTTTTACTGTGTTTTTAGGAAGATGCAAATATAAACCACAAAACTTTGTGGGGGAGACAAGAAAACAGAACAGCCACCAGAACTCTAAATGACTGTGTTTGTGAATGGATACAATCTTGTGACTGAATGGCTGAATGATGTCTCCCAAAGATGTCCATGACTTAATCCTGGGAATTTGTGGATATGTTACTTTACAGGATTAAAGGGATTTTGTAGGTGGGGATATGAAGATGAAGTGAAGGATATGGAGATGGGGAAAGTATACTGGATTATCCAGGTGATCTCAGCGTACTCACATGGCTTCTTATAAGAGGGAGTCGGGAGGATCAAGAGTGAGTCACAGGAAATGTAATGATAGAAGCAAGATATAGGAGTGATATGAACAAGGGGCCATGGGCCAAGGAATTCAGGCAGCCTCTAGAAGCTAGAAAAGGCAAGAAAACAGATTCTCCTTTGAAAGTTCCAGAAGGAACACAGCGCTGCCAACATCTTAATTTTAAACTCTGACTTCTAGAACTCTAAGACAATAAAATCACATTGTTTTAAGCCACTGAGTTCATGGTGATCTGTTACAGCACATAGAAAACTAAAAGAAACTTCATTCCCTCTGCTTAAAATTCCTGAAGAAGACAGGATGTGGGAGGATGAGGCAAGAGGCAGGGGCATAAAGGGCACTTGGCTCATGAGTCCTGGAGCCCCTAAAGTAGGTCTAGTGGCCTGCTGGAGATGACACTCAGGAGAGCTGATTGTTAAACATTCAGAAATATGGAAGCCTGTTGTTAAATCATTGGTAGCTTGAAATTGTCCAGGATTTACACCCTGAAAAGCACACAGATCCAGGCTTTGCTGTTCTCCCTGCAGCAGTGTTACCAGCCACCATTGATTAGCCCCAGCTTGGGGGCTGATAAATTCAGCAGTGCTGTGATGGAGACTGCCAGGTAGCAGGGGCCTATGGGTACCTTCTAGCAGCTGAAGACTTCAGTCTTACACCTGGGAGAATCTGAATCCAGGATGAGGGCCCAAGCTCCAAAAAGGAACACAGGAACCATCACCTTGATCTCAGCCTGGTGAGACCCTGAACAGGGGTCCCAGCTAAGCCATGCCCACACCTCGGAACCATGAGATAGTCAGTATGTGTTGGTTAAGCTGCTGTTTGTGTGATTTGTTATTAGCAATAGCAAACTAACCTGCATTCTATAAATGGTTTCTTGCCCTCCCAAATATTCTTTTCCTCAGGTTTCTAGTCTTTTTTTTTTTTTTTAATTTTAAAGCATTGTTTACACAGTCCCAAGTCCTGGTTCTACCCCATCTTTGTCTCTCTCATCTTGAGACATTCAGATGACACTATTCCTCCAGCTATTAGGAGTGGATCTAACAGGACAAACACAAGGATAAGTCGCTCCTAGGAGAGAGGCACAGGATCCATGTTCTTAATTGAATTGCTTGTAGATGTGGCTGTGGTGGTTCCTGTGATTGTGGCTAATTCCAGGGGATAGAATGGCAGTCACAAAGGGTAAAAAGGGTAAAAAAATGTGTGAGTAGGCAATGACACTCCCCTCCCCTCTGGGTCCCTCATGATTATTGTCCCACTGTGAATATCCAGCCCACCAATGAAGGGCTTCTGTTAGAAGTGTGAGAGAGGTCCCATCACAGCAGAAATAAAGGAAAGGTCCCCCAACCCTCCCCAGATCCCTGAGCATTACCCACTGGCTCCAGCCAGCATTTATGCCATCAGTGCAGGACCCATGGTGCTCCCAGGAATGCCCACCAAGCAGACATGCAACCTCTGAGGCCACCACTTAAGTTCTTCTCATTGCACCTCCTTCCCCCAGTGAGCACCACACAGTCCCACAAAATTCCAGCTCTCATGGGCTCCAAATATAAAACCTTCACAGTCCCCTGGCTTTCCATAGACAGTTAAGCAACCATGGGTCCTATAACAATAGGGATTAGACCAGAGTAGCCTGATGGGTGCTTCCTTCCCTTTCTGTCTTCTGATCAGAGCTGGTTCTTCTAGCAGCTGTGGGTCCAGTGTTGCCTCCTGGTGGTGAGAAGATCATTAGGAAAACTGTTCTCTCCCTCCTCCCATGTTAAAAATATGAAGCACTGGGTGTTATACACAAATAACGAATCATGGAACACTACATCAAAAACTAATGAAGTACTGTATGGTGACTAACATAACATAATAAAAATATAAAATAAAATAAAAATATGAAGACCTTGTAAAGCAAAGATGTTTCCAGAATTAACAAGAGCTGTCCTAAATCATCTGAAATTTCCCCAGAATTTCCTGACTTTCCAATCCCACTTTCAGGGAAGGAAATGGGTCCCCAGTGTTTTATTGCATGCACAGAGATTAACCCCTCAAAAGGTACCCAGTGTGCCGAAGGGGCTTCTCTTCATCTCTGCTGTTTCCATTCAGACATCTCTCTCAGTGAGACCCCATAATTTTCCCCCTTGCAGGGAGATGGGAAGGTGACAGAGTCATAGGAGCACACAGGAAACAAAAGCTGGTTGGAAAACCTTGGGAAGAGTTTGAGGAGAATATGGGTCATAGCAGAGGGAGTGGGGAACTCTGTTCAAGGGAATGACTCCCACCTTCCCACGGCCTCAGCCTCCATGACAGCTGCTTCCCTTACAGGTCCACCCTATCCTGTATCTTCCCTTTACTCCTGAAGTAGATCTCTCCAGGCAGGGTATTTGGGAGGGTTGGGGTGGGAGGAGGAAGGATTCTGGGCAAGAGGGCACTAGTTCCAGAGAAGGGAAGATTGACCCTCTAGGCTGGATACTTGACATGTGAGTCCATCTCTATTTGCTGTATCCTGGACAAATATGGGTGGTCTGGGATTTCTAGCCCATAGGCCCAAAGAGTTGTGCCTCCCAGGGTCTCTGGGCTGATATAGATATACTGGCAATGGAAGCTGACCTTTGGAGACAGATCTCTTCATTATCATCTCCACCTTCGTGGAGCCAGATCTCTCTCCTCTAACAAATAGTTTATTTTGTTCTTTTTTTTTTTTTAAGATTTTATGTGTTTATTTGACAGAGAGATAGAGAGCACAAGAAGGCAGAGCAGCAGGCAGAGGGAGAGGGAGAAGCAGACTCTCCACTGAGCAGGGAGCCTGATGTGGGGCTTGATCCCAGGACCCTGGGAACACAACCTGAGTTGAAGGCAGACACTTAACCAACTGAGCCACACAGGCACCCCTAGTTTATTTTATTCTTAACTCCTCGGCTAGATTTTTTCTTGTATATCCACTAGTTCATTCCCCAAACATTCACTGAGCATCTATTATCTATCAAGTCCTGTGCCAGCACTGAAGATGCAAAGAGGAATAAGAAGGTCCTTCTCTGGAGCAGGGCACCCTGTGAGGCAGGAAACAGAAGTATACACAGGCCTTGCCTCCCAGTAGAACAGGTGAGGGCACCAAGCTGTAGGGAGTGTACTGGGGATGTTCAGAGATAGCATCTCTTAACTACAACCATATAGGGCCCAGGGATATCAGCATGGAAGGTGGGGTTTTCAAGATGAGCTTGGAAGGCAAGAAGAAAAATAAACATCAATTGGACAAGAAGGGAAATGAATTCCAGTTTAAGAGAAGAACAATGGGAAAGTTACTGAAATATTACTGCATTTCTTCATTGATAATAAGCATCAGTCACTGAGTGACCAAGACATGCTGAGCTATGTGCTGGGAATTAGGAGTACAGAGATAAAAATAAGTGTTTCCTGATCTCCTAGACTAGCCCATCATTTGAGGGAGAGAAATTGGGAAATAAGTATGCAAAATGGGGGTGAAATCTTAGAATGAGCCTGGCTCAGGCAACTAACAGCCTGGAAGAGTCAGATAAATCATGCCAAAGACAAAATGTCCTAGAAGTTCAAGGAGAGAAGAGGGCGGTAGGAGAAGAGGAATGGAAAGAAGGAGGATGTGACTGGTGGAGAAAAAAGCAGAGTCAAAAAACCCCAACACATTTTGGGAACCATAAGTATTTTAGAAAAATGAGATGAAATATTATACACTCAACTTTTGAGACCCTTGGGCCTTATCTTCAATTTGATGGTAAAATTGGGGTTTATCTTCTAAAATTGGCTGTAAGAGTGCTATAGAGGATGAATTAGAGCTGGGGCACTTTGGGACACCGGTGACAATGACAACTTCAATGAAGCAACTGCAGTTATCATGAAGGTGATGGGGGCTGGCTGGAGGGAGATGCATACTGTGGGTTGCAATACCAGCCTGGGGCATGAGCTTGCAGTTTGGGAGATAGAACTGGCAGGTGCTGCTAGCACGTTTCGTGTAAGGCTGAGAGGGAGGTAGGAGGTGGGGTGATCCTAGGTTTTTGGTCTGGAGGTCTTAGTATATGGGAACATGCCTCGCAGAGTTGGAAAGAATAAGACAGCATGTAAGAAAGGATGTAGAAGGTGACAAATTCTGATTTTGTGAAATCAGTTTGATGTGCCAAAGAATATCCAATGAATGTTAATATTTAGGCCTGGAGAAAAGGGAAGAGTGTGGGCTTTGGATTTGTTTGGCATAGAGGTGGTAGAAAACATTGGTAGAGAAAGAGGTCAGCAGCAATGTGTCAGGTGAATGAAGTCAGGTGGAGTTGAAAGGACTGAGCAGAGGAGGAAGAGGTCATGGAGGAGGGCAGAGGAAGCCAGAGAAATGAGCCATCATCCAGGTATTAGAGGAACCCAACTGAGAGGGGTGAAAAAGGAAATATAAGAGTGTCAAATAACTGCAGTAAGGTCAAACTGGATCAATACAGAACCACGTCCATGAAGATGCCATAGATTTCCTAATACACAGTGAATGAGCAAAAGTGCATAACATCAGGAAAACATCACTAAGAGTAATTGAGGAAAGAAAGGGGAGGATCATGAGTGTTTCCCATGTGCCACATATGGCCCACAAGAAAGGGAGACCTGGCTCTCTCTGCCATGTGAAATCCTATCCAACAGGGCTGCCTAGAGAGAAGGTAATTGCAGCAGAGAGAAGCTGGAGGGGAGATGCCAAATGCCTTGGCGCTGTAGGAGTTATACATACTCAACACTGTGTTCAGTACCTCAGTGAGGGGTGACAGGATCTCCTGAAGAACATATTCAAATTCCCCACAAGAGAAAAAGTCAGTTTTAACCACCTGCCAAGCCCAGAAAACTCCTAAGTATCAGGACACCAGAACAATATCATTCAGATAAGGACTTCCTTGTCCCTTCTGCCTCTTCCCTCTGCAGCCCCTTTCCGGAAACCAGGGGCATTTGGGCAGGTGAAGGAAGAAGAGGAGAAAATAAAAAAAGCAAACAGAGATGTTTTCCTTTATGGTCCCAGAGAGAAAGAGAAGGAAATCCAATGTTCAAGAAAATATACCTTCTAACTACTGAAATAACATTGTTTAGAATAAATAGAAGTTACTAGAGAACTTATTGTCTAAGCATGATCCTAAAAGTCTAGCATATGCTAGAGATTCCATCCCAGGAGGAAGGGAAGAGCTAGCCCCACAGAGAGGGTCGTAAGAGGCACCAATGGAAGAAATAGATTTGCTTTCTGACTTTATCCTGTGAGGGCTATTTATTCAAAAAGAATTACACAGAGAGATAGAAAAAGACAGAAAAAGAAGACTTCCCATGAAAAACAGAGAGGGGGGTCCAAGTGAAGTTAAACTGCTGATACAGAATTCCCTGACCTTATATAATATGTAAGCATACAGATCCTGCAGGCTTTTACAGAGAAACCACTGAATGGTCTGCTTGTCTCATATTCCTGTGAACTCCATCAGGAACTTTGGCTAGAAGGCAGAAAAAAATGATATGGAGAAGTGAGATTTCAGGGCCAAGATCTGGTGAGGGGAGCAAGGAGAGATCCAGAAAGCCAAGGGATGAAAGAGCCAGGAAAGCACTGACAAAAATAATAACTCACATGTACAGTAAACATTTACTAACAGCTTGGGAGGGTCAGACAAATCATGCCAAGGACAAAATGTCCTAGAATTTCATACTTCATTCATACTTCATTCATAGAATCTCATTCAATCTTCACAGCGAACTCTGAGTACAGTGAGAGTGTAGGGTGTAGGCTTTGTGCTTGGAAATGTGCCTGACATATTGTAAGCATTAAATATAAGTCACATTTTGTCCTAAGATAAGTGCTATTATTATCACATTTTATGGATGAGGGAACTGAGACTTAGGAAGTGAAGTCAATTACCAGGGGTCATTGGTAAGTAAAAAAAAATGAAGATGGGATTTAAACCTAGGGATCTGCATCCAGCATCCTCACTCTTAATCTAGGGACTTTGATACCCACTCCTCTCCCCTTGCAGCCTCTTTCCCTCTAGACCCAGCAGCTCCAGAAGCTGTTCTGTGTTGACCTCAGTAGTGCTTTGCTGCCAGACATGCTGCTGACCAAACACTGAGCCAAGGGTGAGGGTGATAGCCAGGAGATTAACATAACACTGTCTTGCCCTTTAAAAGAGGTTTTTAAAGACTGGCACGATGATGGACAAATGCCCAAGTGAAAGTCCAATGGATGATATACTTTCATTCAGTGGGAATTTATTGAGCAAGAAATAGGACAGGGAAGAAGCAAGAAATAGGAGAGGACTGCAGCCAGGCAAAGGCCCGTAGAAATCACCACATCTTTTCCTTCCTCCCTTCTTTCCTTCC
>NW_019154172.1:265169-381095 GCF_002288905.1 Enhydra lutris kenyoni | reverse complement strand
TCTTTCTTTCTTTCTTTCTTTCTTTCTTTCTTTCTTTCTTTCTTTCTTTCTTTCTTTCTTTTTTTCTTTTTCTTTCCTTCTTTCTTTCTTTCTTTCTTCTTTCTTTTTAAGATTATTTATTTGAGAGAGAGAGAGAGTGCACATGGCAAGGAGAGGCAGAGAGTCTTAAGCAGACTGCAGCTGAGCATGGAGCCCAACACAGGGCTTGATCTCCTGATGCTGAGATCACAACCTGAGCCAAAGCCAAGAGTCAGATGCTTAACTGACTGCAGCACCCAGGTGCCCCCATATCACCACGTCCTTTGACATCACCATCACAAATAATTGCCCGATGGCTAGCGTTGGTCCAGAGCTGAACAGCAGGTGGAGCTGAGCCTCTTGAGATGGGTACAGAAATTGCTTCTCAACAGCTTTGAAGAGCTAGAGCTTGTAACAATGAAAAGGATAGGGCAAAGAAAATGAGTGTTGAGGGGTAGGCTGTACCAACACAAGGGGTCTGATACCAGTTGTCCTGGTGACAGGGAGTTAAATTCTGGCCCACACTCCCCTTTTATTTGGGTTCATTTGGGTTTCAATTGTGTATGACATTCCTTCTCCTTTGTAAATACCAAATAAACCATATATACTGGTATTCCCCATTCTCCCTAGTACATTGTCTCTTCTCTCTTCCAAACCTCTCATCCTTATCCACTCAGCAAACACCTGTTGTACTCAGTCAAACTCAAGTTCTCAGTCTGCTCCGTAGCACAAGACTGGAATCACATTCCCAATAACCATTCAAGATGTTCACTGTGACCACACAACGTGCACAGACTTAAACTCATCTTTTTCTCACACAAATCTATTCTGTTTCCTCATCACCCATTAATAATAATACCTGGGAGTCATCTTTCATAATTTTCTTCTAAGTTTCCCATTAACTGAATCTCATAAACATACTTCTCTGATGATACTTCTCTCATCAGCATGCTTTCACTACCACCACCACTGCCTTCCTTCAGACTTGGAGATGTTTATAACCTCTTTGAAACAGACTAGTGCAACGTTTGACCCATCCCCCAGTCGTCCCACACTTTGCTGTCAGAATCTCTGTCAACACCTTAGACATGATCCTTTCACCATTTTAACCAAAAGTCACTCATGGCTGTCGGTGAATGACTGCCAAGATGAACTTTCTGAGTTCAAGGGATTATGTATTCCACTCCATTTGTCTTTCCCACACCAAATTCCTACTACGACCCCAGGCACAAATCTGTTCCAACCACAGAGACCCACTGGCCAGTCCTTTGAAAAGGCAAGGAAGAAACTTTCTCAGAGGCAAATCTTTCTACTCTAAGACCAGATCTGGGATTAACCCAGTATGTCAGAACTGGTCAGGAGCATCAAACTCAAGTTCTTTACAGTAAGCAGGGTTTATCAAGGATATCAAGGGTGGCCACTCCCTGATTGAACAAAAATTGCAAAGCACAAAAATCAGTGAGTTATAGGCAGGAAGGAAGAAAAAGAGCTAAAATAATCCCTGGACTTTGGCTAGGTTGTGTGGAGTGTTATAAAGAGACTTCAGAATCTGATATTAGAAAAATAGGAAGGAGAGAACCAAAATGGTTGTGAGCAATCTGGGAAGCTCTCCTAGAAAGGTGGAGAAGGGGCAAGTTAAAAGGAGTTAAAATTTGGGGGGGAAGAGAGACCATGTGTAAACAGAGATTTTCTGCTCCTAGCAACAATGAACCTCCCTATACTTAGAGTTCAGTAGTCTTCATTATGGTCTGATTTCACCAGCATGAATTTTGAGTGACCTTGGGAGAGAACATGACACCAAAGGAAGGTTGATTAAACACAAGTCCTATTTTCAAGGGCCTGAGTTGAGCTCGGAGCTCTGGAGTCACACAACAATTGCTACCTGATGATGCAGTGATGAGGTCACAAGTGGGGCTCCCCTTTTCCCCCCACCCTTGGCTTCCTCAGAGCTAGGCAGAGGAACCAGAAGGAAAATCCACCTTCTCACACACAGCAATACCATCCACCTCACTCGACTACTTGTCAAGTTCACTACCAACACAAAGGGGTGAGTTGCATTTGGACAACTGCAAATGCCCCATCTTTTCCCTCTCCTTTCCTAAGAGTGACTTAAAGCACCCCAGACATTGAACAGGGTTGAGATGATGGCTATTTTTTTTAATTTTATTTTTTATAAACATATATTTTTATCCCCAGGGGTACAGGTCTGTGAATCGCCAGGTTTACACACTTCACAGCACTCACAAGAGCACATACCCTTCCCCATGTCCATAATCCCCCCCCCCCAACCCCCCTCCCCCCATTAACCCTCAGTTTGTTTTGTGAGATTAAGAGTCACTTATGGTTTGTCTCCCTCCCGATCCCATCTTGTTTCATTTACTCTTCTCCTACCCCCTTAACCCACCATGTTGCATCTCCTCTCCCTCATATCAGGGAGATCATATGATAGTTGTCTTTCTCCGATTGACTTATTTCGCTAAGCATGATACCTTCTAGTTCCATCCACGGCATCGCAAATGGCAAGATTTCATTTCTTTTGATGGCTGCATAGTATTCCATTATGTATATATACCACATCTTCTTTATCCATTCGTCTGTTGATGGACATCTAGGTTCTTTCCATAGTTTGGCTATTGTAGACATTGCTGCTATAAACATTCGGGTGCACGTGCCCCTTTGGATCACTACGTTTGTATCTTTAGGGTAAATACCCAGCAGTGCAATTGCTGGGTCATAGGGTAGTTCTATTTTCAACATTTTGAGGAACCTCCATGCTGTTTTCCAGAGTGGTTGCACCAGCTTGCATTCCCACCAACAGTGTAGGAGGGTTCCCCTTTCTCCGCATCCTCGCCAGCATCTGTCATTTCCTGACTTGTTAATTTTAGCCATTCTGACTGGTGTGAGGTGGTATCTCATTGTGGTTTTGATTTGTATTTCCCTGATGCCGAGTGATGTGGAGCACTTTTTCATGCGTCTGTTGGCCATCTGGATGTCTTCTTTGCAGAAATGTCTGTTCATGTCCTCTGCCCATTTCTTGATTGGATTATTTGTTCTTTGGGTGTTGAGTTTGCTAAGTTCTTCATAGATTTTGGACACTAGCCCTTTAGATGATGGCTATTTTTGAATGAAAGCATCCCTTCATTTTCAGAAGCAAGAACTGGGCTATGCCTCATTTGAAATAGAGATTCTTAACAAATTTCGAGTTTAACTTAATTATCTCTCCAGAGAGCCATATTGCTTTCAAAACTAAATTAGATAAATGTATACTTTTATATCGTTAAAGGAAATCAAAGGAGTGTCAAATTAGATACAGCTTACAAGTATTGTCAGGGACTGAAAAGCCCTGCTCATATCTAGAAGTCAAATCATCCATAGAAGACCTAACTCAGGGCAAAACTTAACAGAGGAGGAAAAAAATTCTTCCTTAAAATTATATTATCTGGCTCTCAAATTCATATTTTCAGAAGAATTAGAATTTCCCTGTTCATCTCCTCCTTTCCTGAGTTCTTCACTTCCCCTAATCATGGGGAGGAGTCACAGAGTGGCCTGTGGGAGTCCAGCCATGGTAGAGATTCAGTTTCTTTCCATCCCCAGTTTTCAAGTGAAGAAAGCAATTCTCAAGGCTTTGAGGGCTTAGGGAAGACACAGTAATGAAAGAAGTGTCCTGAGTCTCTAAACCTGGTAACATACCTTCTCATTCCATCTCCAGAGGGTTAGAGTAGTAGCCCTGCAGGAATTGTTTCAAACCCTTGTTGTGCCATGAGTGCTTTTAGCAGTTTGACCAAATTCATGACTTCAGAATAATGTACTTAAATTAATTACTTAAAAGACATGGAGTTATAAAAGATGCCACTTATATTGATAACATATGATTAAATATGGTTTTATCATGGGGTGGGGTTAGTTCCAGGACCCTAGGTTGAAAACTCCTGCTGAGGAATATGGAATTGAGACAAGGTAAGTGAACAAAAAGCAGGGTAAGGGTGAAGAGACCAAGAAATGTTGTCACCAATGACTCCAAGGACAGAAGGACAGCCCTTAAATGAGAATTTGGTCTAGAGCCCGAACCATCCCAGGAAAGTTTTTCATAAAAGCAAGGATGAGCAGGAGGTGTGAGTGGGAAGCCTCCTGGTCCTCTTGCAGTGTGGTCTCCCACATATGACCTGTTGCATATTTCTTTACAGGACCCAGAAAATCAAAAAAGAATGTCGAGTGATGATAAAAATAAATCTAGTGAACCTAAGAATGAGCCCAAGAACTGTGATCCCAGGTGTGAACAAAAGTGTGAAGCCAAATGCCAGCCCAGCTGTTTAAAAAAGCTGCTGCAACGGTGCTCTGAAAAGTGCCCACGGGAAAAGTGCCCAACACCACAAAAGTGTCCACCGTGCCCCCCACCATGTCCCCCACCGTGTCCTCCTCCATGCCCAGCTCCCTTCCCCTCCAAGTCCTCTTCCAAGCCCTGTCCTCCTAAATGCCCATCTCCCTGCCCACCCCCAGAGTGAGGCACCAAGGGTACCACTCATTCCAGAACCTCCAACATCTCTACCATGTTCACCATCTTATCCTGAAAGCTGAAGCCATGAACTGACAAGTAAACGTGTTCCTCTGCTGCACAAGTCTTTCTTCTCCTGTTTTGCTTTGTTTTGACAGTTTGGGGTTTTGTTGTTGTTGTTGTTTTCCAGCACTAAACCACCAAGAAGCAATCCCTAGAGAGTGAGGCTAAAACCCTGACATTCTACAATCAACGGTTTTTGAAGACAGCCTCCCCTCTGGCCCTACTGCTGCATATAGGAATGTGGCATCTCCTGAGGGGTGCATCCAGGGCCTTCAGACTGAGAGAGCCATAAATATGGCTGTTAACAATGGTTCATCTCAGGAGCCCAAGCCGCCATGACAGAGGAATAAGGCAAAAGGGGAAAAGAAGAGTGGGATATAGAGGAAAGGTCCAGTCTGGAAAGGCTCAGGAAAAATTCTGCCCTCAGCTATTAATCCCACTGCATAATTCTTGTGCAGAACACTCTGAAAACAGGCTGTGTGGGCTTCAACTCTAGCTCTGTTCTAAGCTATGGTTTCCTGCTCTCTGTAAAAGGAATGCTGATGTTAACAGTGGGCTTATAGGGTCTTGTCATGAGGCATAGGAGGTAATGTGTGTCCAGAGCCTGATATACTGGGACATAGCCAGCACTCAAAGAGGGGAACACACAGCACCTGCCCAGGTTTCACATGTCACCCCTGAACATAATTGCCCTGTGCCTTTCTTCCTCATCAGGTACAATATTTAGGTTCTAACTTATACCTATAAGCACAGCTAGGCACTCTTTCCAAAAATTAAAAAAAAAAACAAACAGTACTACCTGGGTGGCTCAGTCATTTGAGCCTCTGACTCTTGGTTTCAGCTTTGTGATCTCAGCATCATGAGATTGAGCCCAATGTCGTCAGGCTCTGTACTCAATGAGGGGTATCTGTTTGAGATTTCTCTCCCTCTCCTCCCTCTGCCCCTCCCCCACTCATGTTCACACTCTCTAAAAAATAAATCTTTTTTTTTTTTTTAGATTTTATTTATTTGACAGCCAGAGATCACAAGCAGGCAGAGAGGCAGGTGGTGGGTGGGGTGGGGGTGGGGAGAAGCAGGCTCCCTGCTGAGCAGAAAGCCCGATGTGGGGTTCTATCCTAGGACCCTGAAATCACAACCTGACCCAAAGGCAGAGGCTCAACGCACTGAGCCACGTAGGCGCCCCTCTAAAAAATAAATCTTAAAAAAAATAAAAACAAAGTTGAAGTTGTGAATTACACTAATGTCAGCAGGCTGGTTTGGATACTGAGCCATAACTATATAACAAGTCACCATGGAGAGAATTCCAGTGAAGGGTGCGTGGGATCTCTATTAGGGAAACATCCTGAGAATCTACAAAATTTCAAAAGGAAAGCTTTACATAAAAAAAAGGATAAATTCGAAAGCACCTCAATTAGGAATGAATGGGAAAAATATTCACAGCTGCTATGTTAAGTGGGGATTATTTACAAGTGGCTAGGGAAAGCCCACATCAACCTTGCTCAATTCACAAAAGGGAATATATCAGTTCACTTTGCTGGGAAGGGTATTAGAATAGGAAGAGGGCATAGAAATAGAACTGTAGGAAATGGGGTGTTAGGGCCTGGGAATGTGGTCACCATTTCAATCTCCCTCATCTCCACCAGTCTCTACTCCTCTTCAGGGTGGGTCTCCTTCCCTCCTAGGACCCCCTCCATGTGGTAAGGTCTTTGGCCAAGTGCAGACCCAGTTTGTTGATGAGTTGAGCTTGAGATGCTCCTATTACTTCTGGGAAAGAAACCTGATTGCCCAGGAGTACCCTGTGGCCACGTGGATAAGAGAGCTTTGCCACACAGACCAAACTAGTTTGTCATCACAACCCACAACATTCAAGTGGAACTAGGTTTAGGATTCTCTGTTATCACAGTAAGGGGAAATGAGAGAGGCCAAAGCTAGGGAGGCTCCCTATGGAATCATGGCACACAAACAGCTTTCCATCCTTCTGAGTCTAGAAGCTGGTACAGGACCACAAAGGTGCAGTAAAAATAGATAGTCCAAAATGTGCTCAAGACATCTGGGACCCCCACCAGACCAAGTCATATAATTAGGTAGTTGCAGAAGCAGATTTTTGGGACATGAGTGCTAAGACAAGTCTTTAAGGCATGCAATCCCTCCTTTTCCAGATGTGAAGATTACTACCTTCTCTGACGTGAAGAGGCCTTAGTGTCCCCCAAGCCCTGCAGAGAGGTGCCTCCTGGATACTGGGAACTTCTGGATAGCCTAGTTTAGGACATTAGGGTCCTGTAGTCAACTGTTGATAAAAGATGGACAACTCTTGAACCTCAGTAGAAATCATGAGTAAGGGTGGGAGAAAAGATGGAGAAGGAAAGAGAGAGAGAAGAAATAGCACTATAATGTGACAGCATCTTCCATCTATTTAATGATCACTTTTAAATAATAAAGCTGAAAATCCCAGTGCTACAGTGTGTCACTGTTGAGAGCATAAAGAGACAAAAATCATTTTAGGGAATAATTTGAGAAATATGGAAATATGTATCAAAAGTATAAAATGGTTTAATCCTTGGACCCAGTTGTTCCATGTCTTGGAATCTGTGCAAAGAAAAATAATTCCAAAATGGAAAAAAAGAAAAGCTATGTAAAAAGCTAATTATAACAGTGTGATTTAGAAATAATTTAAATATCTAATAGAAATTTGATCAAATACACTTTATTACTTGATGAAACTTTATGTAATTATTAAAATGTATTAAAGGGGGGGAAGCAAGGTCCCAATTGGATATATAGCATAAAAGCAATTATGTTTAACCAAAAACTTCTATGAATGTTGACGATGATGATAGAAGGAAGTTTGTCAATATTCTAGTTATTTTATGACAATGGAGTTATGGTTAACCAATAGAGAATTTTTATTTTCACTAGTCTTTGGATTTTCATAAATAAACTTTTATTTCTCATGTAATAGAAAAATATATATAATCATAAATACTTCAGAAACCTACCAAAGTCCTTTCATTTGCTTAGTGAACTAACTAACTAAATAATAAATAAATGAAAGGAAAAGAAAGAAGAACCACTTCCTACACCTGAGTGCACACCTTGGTTGCCTTCTTTTGAGGGATAGGGTCTCAGTCCCAGGCGTTCAGTGGCTCTGTGGCAGTGTGGGTTAGGGGCTGGTGCTCTCCTGGTTGGCTTTGAGGACACTGGGCACAGACTGGGTGGAGGCCATCTCTGAGAACATGAAACCATCCATTTGCCAATTTAGTTCTCTTTTCTCCCATGTAAATGAAACCAAAGATACACATCTCTTAATGGCTACTTTCCCAGCAAAAGGCTGGATCAAAGGCAATGCCAGAGAAGATGGCTGGAACGTGATGAGTGTGCTACCTTCCTGCAGAATGCCATAATTACTCCTAGCCCCAGTGGCAGTCACTGGAGCCCTGCCCCAAATGGTAGAGAGCTGTATAAATAAATAAGCAACATCTGAAGAGTGGCACCATGAGAACCCTTAAGGTGTTAGTCTTGATGGCTCACAGATACTGTGATAGTGCAGGACCAAGCCTCTCCTGTCATGGAAAAGCTGTAAGAAGAGACTCCACCACAGACCGCCTTGGATGATGGTTTCTTGAGAAGCAGGCAGAGGACTTGGATGTCCTCCCAGACCAGGCCAGCTGAGGGCGGTGCTGTGAGCTGGCCAGTGCTATATGAAAGGGCTGGCACGCAATCACAAGGATGCCTTGCTTTGAAGCTCTGAAGCTGGAAGGAACCATAGAGCTCACTTTTATGTGTCCCCCACATGCAAGTGCCAGCTGGGGAGATGGCCTCAAGGAGCCAGTTACTGAACCTGTCTTATTTCCATGTCTTGCTTTCACATGACCAAATATTCCAGCCAGGGACATGAGCACAGGCACATCCTGGGAGGCTTTATTGACGATGACAAGTCATAACTGCTTTTGTGCCACAGCTGTTGATGCTCAGCAAAGAAATAGGTGGGTAAATACAGTAAGTCAATTGCCAAACATATAAAGATGCTAAGATACAAATTGATTGTAAAATGCATAACAGGGTATTTTCAGATGTACCACGTGCATAAAACCTGTGATGCCTTACCTACAGAGCTCTATGCTCTCTCACAGGCTCGAGGGAAATGATGCCCAGACTGAGGATTTGTGCTTTTCCCACCAGAAATACCCCCATAGATTCTCACCTACACCACGCAGAACCTCCAAACTAGCTTCTGAGGTTCTAAGTTTTCCTTCTAGTCCTTCCTCCAGTATAAGGCAGTCAAGACAGACTGGCTAAAATCTAAATCTAAACATATCACTCCCTTGCTTAAAGCCTTAAAAGGTTCCCTTTTTCCTAAACAACAGCTTGAATGACTTGACAAGTCACACAAAAGTCTTCCAGCACTGCCCCCACCTCCTTTGTTGGCTTTACCTCGCTACTTCTCTCTCCTAGAACTGTGCAGCCTAGCAACAGGTAAATGCTGGCACTTCCTGGCATGACAGAGAGTTTCTGGCCTGTGTGATTTTACACTTGTCTGTCCCCTGCATTCTTTTTCCATTGAGTCCTCCTCTGAATGGTCCACTTGAGCAGATCTTCGTCTCCCTCAGAACCCAACTTAAGGGTCACCTGCTTGAGGAAGCTCCCCCACTGCCTCCTGCAGGCTGGTCAGAGCCTGCAGGAGCATTTTTGTGACCTCAAAGCATCTATGCATTTCTCCTGCAATGCTTATCCCACCATATTCTGTCCATCTGTTTATACTGGGCTGTTCGTGACAATTAATAACAATAAAAGAGTGCGTGTTCAGTGGCTTTGGATGCACTTTTTCTAAAGTGGAAGGGATCGCTCTGGGCTGAGGCCCTGGTTACTATGTTGCTTACCCTCACCACAAGTGTCATTTCCAGAATTCAGAGGTAGGAGAGGGGTACAGGGCTGGCTATGGCAGGCCTGTGGCTGAGAAGAAGGCATCCCTGGAATTGGTCACTTTTCCTTATGTTACAAGACGCAGATCCTGCCAGCCTTCCTCCAGCCTCACCTGGGAAGTATAGCCTGTCTTTGAGCAGATTTCTCACTTTGGAAAGCAATATGGTAAAGGGAAATAGTTTGTCATCACAAAGATGTGGATTCAAAGTGAGCCCTATACTCTCAACTGTGAGGTCCAGGAAAATTGTGTCACCTCAGTGGGAGAAGTGGTCTGTTTATTCCCTTGAAGAATGAGAAGAAAATCCTCACTGAGGTGTGGAGAGGACTGACCAGTGAGGTGGTGAATGCAAAGCCTCTGGCATGGGAAACTGAACTTAGAAAGCCAGGACGCAAAGGCACTCAAGAACCTGGTCAGCTTAGAGTCCCCAATCCCATCTGCTTTGGCATACATCTTGTTCTTCCTTTCTGCTCTGTGAGGCGGTGGGGTTGAAGAGGAAAGAGAGTTAAAGGAAAGGAAGGTAAATATCTTAGAAGGCAAGTGGATTGCCACTCCATTCCCAAACTGGGCCCTGGAGCCCACAGATCACAGTAAGAGCCAGATGTGACTTTTGTAACCCTGAGTGTAAGTGCCAGATGTGGCACACAACATGCCCAGTGTCTCAGTTGTCTGGGTGAGGAAACTTAGCTCCAGAGAAGGAAACATCTTAATCAAGATCACACTGAGTTGGTTGCTGGAACAGTCTAGGATTTCTAACACTAACCTGAGGCAGGACAAAGTGGGAAAAGGACTGAAGACCGATATTAACCTAAACAGTTTAGGAACATACATGTCCCCATTTTTTGTCTCAGGGATCTTTAACCTGGGGACCATGAACCTCCTGAAGGTGAAGATGTGTACCTCTGTATATTTCCTCATCACCTCAGTACTGTCAAAAACCACTGGCTGCTTTGCATCTTTGTTGCCTCCCTCAAGTTTATAAGGAATCCCCAATACAGTGGTGTCCTAAATGTTTTTACATGGGCCATTGCCTGGTCCAGACATGATCTCACCACATGATCTTAAAGAAGGTCCTCAACAGGGGTGCCTGGGTTGCTCAGTGGGTTAAAGCCTCTGTCTTCAGCTTAGGTCATGATCCCAAGGTCCTGGGATCAAGCCTCGCATCGGGCTTTCTGCTCAGCAGGGTGCCTGCTTCCTCCTCTCTCTCTCTGCCTGCCTCTCTGCCTACTGTCTGTCTGTCAAATAAATAAATAAAATCTTTAAAGAAAAAAAAAAGAAGGTCCTCAACACTTTTGTACCTCAATTGCCTCAACTTAAAAAAATGCAGTTGATAAATAATTTAGTGCCTTCTATTTAAAGCACATGTTAGGCTGAAACAAGGAAGGGGAATCAGGTGGCCTGTCACATCCCCTCTGGGTGCAGTGGCCTGTGACCCACAGGCCCTCCCACAACCCTGTGCAGGCAACACTGGAGGCAGGGAAGTGAGGGGGGGGTGGACTCTCCCTAAGGAGCTCACAAGCTCTCCAGTAGCACCTGCTTCCAGGGAATGGGGTGAGCCGCATTCTATACCATTTGGCTTTATCAGAGCCACTGCCCTATAATATGCAGACGGGCCAGCCGAGTGAATCAGAAGAGTCTGGGAACTTTTATGATCTGAACAAAGAAGATAGTTATTTGATGGGAATGGGGGGGGGGAAGCATGTCTTACACACACTTGACTCTCTTCTGCTGACCCTGTATAATTACACACTGGCTCCCAACAATGATAGCTGAAGAAACTTAAAATCTTCAATCTCTGATGGCATTCAATCAGATTAGCCCGAGTCTCACTGGAGGGTTGGTGATGGTTAAGGAAACTATTTAGGCACCTTATCTTAAGATGTAGGATGGGACAATCTCCCCAAAGCAGGGGAGATTAAATCAACTAAGGCTGATTTTTGAGGACTTGGACCCCAAATACTCCCACTCTATGGTCATTCAATCACCTGGCTGGACTACTACCACCCACAGAAGACAGAAGACTAGGTGGATTTTAAGTTATAATCTAATCAAGGAGGATGATTTCCCCCCATCCCCATTCCTGCCCCACCACACAGACATGCATCCACATACTTATAAAGTCATATAGATGGCCAAGCTAATCATTCATGAGTAGCACAGAACGTCAAATGTGCAATGGACCTAGCTTGACTCATAGGCTACCTTTGCTATTTTAATGATAAATAGCAAGCCAGAAAGGGTCAGGGGCTTGCCTAAGGTCACATATCTTGTTAGGGACAGATCCAGGTCTCTGGGCCTCTGTGCAGTACACTGTCTAGTACATCCCAATGAATAGAAAAGCATAAGAAAAGATGAGCCCCAGAAGGACAGAGTAAAGGAGACAGAGTAAGAACCAAGAGAATTGGGAAGGCTTCATGAGGGAGCTGAGTCCTGAACAAAGTCAAATGGCACTAACATTCTATAAATAGCTTGAGGGTCCTGAGTGTTGGCACATAAGTTCTCAAATTTATTCCTCACAAGGAATCTGTGAAATAACATTATCCCTTCCCAACGAGAAGAAATTGAGGCTCTGAGTAACTAAGTAGTTTATCCAGGATACACAAACTCCTTATAATTGAGTCAAGCCCAAGTGAGTTGGGGTCCTGAGCCCGGTTCTTTTCCCATGCATCACTAAGAGCTGGTATTTGACTGATGGGTTGACATGATCAGTGAGTAGCTACTTAAATGAGGGAGTGCTAAGTGGGATTTTACATCTTCATTTGAAACTTCCCAAGAGCTCCAGAAGTTGGGAAGGTCTATTAATTTTCTATTGCTGCTGTAACAAGTTACCATAACATGAGTGGCTTAAAATCACAGAAGTGTATTATCTTAGAGTTCTGGAAGTCAGAAGTCTGACATAGATCTCTCTGGGCTAATATCAAAATGCGGGAGCCTGAGTGACTGTCAGTTAAGTGTCTGCCTTCAGCTCAGGTCATGATCTCAGGGTTCTGGGATTGAGTCCCACATCAGGCTCCCTGTTCAAGGAGGAGTATGCTTCTCCCTCTCCCTTGGCCTGTCTCCCCTTGCTTGTGCACTCTTTCTCTGAAATAAATAAATAAAATCTTAATTTTTTTAAAGAAATTAAAAAATAAATGAAAAATGCCAACAAAGTTATATGTCCTTCTGGAGGTGCTAGGGCACAACCTGTCCACTTGCCATTTGTAGTTTCTGAAGGTTGTCCACATTCTTGGTACCTGGTCTCCATCTTCAAAAGCAACAATGACCAGTCAAATCTTTCTGTGACCTCACTGTGACACTGGCTCTTCTGTCCCCTTTTCCACATTAAAGGACCCTTGTGGTTCCATTGGACCCACTTCACGGTCATCAGCTCACTGTGAGGCAGAGAGAGAGTCCTTTGACAGAAGTGGAACCCTGACCTCTCCCAAACTGCATCTATCCTCCTCCAAGAAACATGACCTGCTTTCTTCATTGTTCAGCACATCCCTATTTGGTCTCCTTCCTGAGGCTCAGCCAAAGCCACAGAGATGCATGTGGCACAAGCAAGGTCAGCTCATGCATCCTGTTGTAGAAAATTTCTGGAAATCTCAACCAAGCAATCTCTCTCCCTCAACTTCTCACCCACTGCTTTCCTGAATCAGCCTCAGACTCTCCTCTCAGCAGAGCTCTAACAAACATTCCTTCTGTTGGGCTGTCTGTAACACTGGTGCCCACTCTCCTTGCCTGGTAATTCCTACTGTCCAGCAAAACACATCACAGACACTCCTCTCCCAAAAGCCTTCCAGAACCTTCCATCCATCCAAGACTAATCAAGAGACCTTCTTCTGGCACATGCAAGCATATCTCTGTCAATCTTATCTATGAGACTGTTGACCCCTTAAAAGCAGGGTCATGAATGACTGAAAGAATGAATATCCATTCATCTGTTGAAGATCATCTTGGCTCTTTCCACAGTTTGGTGATTGTGGACATTTTTGCTATGAACATTGGGGTCTTCTTGGCCCTTCTTTTCACTACATCTGTATCTTTGGGGTAAATACCCAGCAGTCCAATTGCAAGGTCATAGATAGCTCTGTTCTTAATATTTTGAGGATGTTGTCAATACATACAATGTACTATTACTCAGCCATCAGAAAGGATGAACACCCAATTTTTGTATCAACATGGATGGGACTGGAGGAGATTATGCTGAGTGAAATAAATCAAACAGAGAAAGTCAATTATCATATGGTTTCACTTACTTGTGGAACATAAGGAATAACATGGAGGATATTAGGAGAAGACAAGGAAAAGTGATTTGGGGGAATTGGAGGGGTAGACAAACCATGAGAGACTATAGACTCTGAGAAACAAACTGAGAGTTTTAGATAGGATAGGGGTGAGGGGATGGGTGAGCCTGGTGGTGGGTAATAAGAAGGGCATGTATTGCATGAAGCACTGGGTGTGGTACATAAACAATGAATCTTGGAACATTGGGGGGAAAAAAAGAATGAATGAATAAACCCAGTGATGGAGAATTTCTTGCCCTCTAGGGCTCCACAGAGTCACCTTGTTTCTTAGACGATGTTTCACACAAAAAATGGAGATGAAGAGGGAGAGGAGAAATGGAAAGAGAAGAAAAAAGAGAAGAAGGAAAAGGAAGAGAGCATCAATCCTCTGTACACAAGTTCTAAAGATCAAAATGTCACCTGGTCTGCCCTCAGCTCACGTTTTAAAAACTATCTGGGGGAGTAAGCATCCAAAAACTGTATAAACCTTTAAATGAACATCTGATTTTAGCAAAATACTTTACTTACGAAATGACCTAGACACACTTCTTCAAGTTAAGGGGGACTTCATCTTCTTTAAAGTCCCTGAGGTTCAACCAACTGTAGCAAACAAGCACAAGGCCACCCCTTCATGGTGTAGGGGCTTTTTTTCTTTTTAGATTTTATTTATTTATTTGTCAGAGAGAGAGAGAGAGAGCACAGGCAGGCAGAGGTAGAAGAAGAAGCAGGCTTCCAGCTGAGCAAGGAGCCTGATGTGGGACTTGATCCCAGGACCCCGGAATCATGACCTGAGCCGAAGGCAGATGCTCAACTGACTGAGACACCCAGGTGTCCCAAAGGGCTTCTTTTATTTTTTTAAAGGAGAAAAGCAATTTATATGATAGCTATAACATGATTAAATTTATGTAAATATAAATAATCCTTAACATTTAAGAAAAGGGGCTTTGGATGACATTGGACCAGAGGGACTTCAGATATTTTCAGAACATTTCTTCCTAAAGCAACTGATACACATTCTTCTTCAGTGCACATGGAACATTCTTCAGAATAGATTGCATACTGGATCCCAAGCCAGGTCCCAACCAGTACCAAAAGACTGGGATTATCCCCTGCCTATAAGTGGCTTCTTTTATAACAAATGTTTTCCCATCCTCTGATACATGAGATCCTCATCTGCTCCCAATTGTCTCCTACATTCACCTTCTCTATTCCTTAATTAATACATTCACTCCATTAAAGGTCATTGATCTTCCACTTACTAGCCCCCTATCTTCTAGGAACCTACAACCTAAGGTAGTAGTAAGATCTTGTACATAAGATAACTGGAATTCCTAATAACTATAGTTATTTACTATAGTAAATTTCATATAAACAGCATCAACGTTAGATGCTATGGAAGTTCAGAAGGAGGTGATTTCTGGTTTAATGTAATCAGCAAAGGCTCATGGAATGTAGACTTGAGTGGAGCCTTGCTTAGGGTTTCACAAGTCACAGAGAGAGAGAAGTCACACAAGACAGAAGTGGCAGCCCACACAGAGTCTCAGAGAAAACTGAATGTGTTTGCTTTGAAACTTTTTCTATCATGCCCCCTGGCTTTTATTGACCTAAGTTTTAAGAAAAGTTTTTCCAGAAGGCAAGGAGGCAAACCAATTTTGTTCCATTCTATTTTCTTGGTCACTGTGAAAACTCTATAACTCCACTTTCAGAAATGTCATAAATCAAAGTGAGAAGATGAAGATTACTTGCCTTCTACCTCCCCTTTTCCTCCACCCTACTTCACAACCTAAGAGTAACAAATGACTCCAATTTCCCTGAAGATTTCTAGGTAGAAAAATCACTCTCTCCAGGTCCTTTGTGTGCTTGGGGCCTTAAGACAAGCCATCTTCCTTGGGTCTGGAAGTGTGACTTTCCAGACTCAATGAAGAGACATCCAGTGGAAATGTCTGAAATGGGCAATACATGCCCTTGACCCAAACAGACCCCAGGTCTTAAGCATAAAGTGTTCTCATGGGTGAAGACAAGATGAATAAGGTGGATCTTATCTCTCACCACATCCTGAACTGGTTTGGCCAGACAAGGAAGCTAATCCCAGTTTAACAGACTGAGATAACGTTTTATGAACATTCTTTTGTGCTACCTCTAATGAGAGAGATCTGAGAGGAGCCCCTCCCTGCTGAGGTCTGGTGAGGACCCAGCGGCCCAAATGGAGGGTGATTAACAGGCATCCCAAGCAGTGACTCAAACCATGGGCAATTTCAGAGGAAGCTCGTTATAGCAACTCCACAATTAGGACATCAGCCCACGTGGCAAGTCAGTACCTCAGGAGGCAGGACCAGGCACTGTATAAAAGTCCTTACTTTGCTGGACCCTGCAATCCCCGTCCTTTTTTGAGTCTTGTTGAAGACAGGTAAGTGGGGACATCTGTGCCCTCTCTCCCTTTCCCTTGCTTCTCTGCCTTCAGGAGGCTATTCTCTTTCTTTGCTAGACTGTACTTTCCATAGATTTTAAGTGGTTTACCATTTCTTGGGCTTCTCACACCATCCTGTGTATTCTGTTCAGTCTCTTGTACCTGATTGTAAAAAATATTAGCCAAATAGATGAGAATGGAAAAACGTGTAGTAGAACTGGGTGTCAGGTATGATTGGGCTCTGGGTATTTATACAAGAACTATGAGAATATTCCCACCTAGATCAGTGTCAGAAGGAGCTACAATAGAGATAGAAAAGAGAAAAGAATGAAAAACAGCAAATAAGTTCTTAGGGTTTATAATCATTCATTCCCCATTTCCTTCCATCAAACCATCATCTCTCAGTACCCATCCTGGTACTGCTAGTTAATTTCGAATCTTGTGTTTGTTGCAGGTTCTGTTACCTATCCTAGGATGTCCTTTAATGAGCAGCAGTGCAAGCAGCCATGTGTGCCTCCTCCATGTCTTCAAAAGACCCAAGAGCAGTGCCAGGCAAAGGCTGAGGAAGTGTGCCTCCCCCCATGCCAGGACCCCTGCCAGGAGAGTTGCCCAGTACAAATTCAGGAGGTATGTCTTCCTCAGTGCCAGGAGTTAAACCAAGAGAGTTGCCTACAGCAAAGCCAAGACCAATGCCCACCTCAGTGTGTGGAGCCATGCCAGGAGTTTTCTCAGACAAAATGTGTGGAAGTTTGTCCACAGAAAGTCCAGGAGAAGTGCTTACCCCCCGGCAAGGGAAAGTAGCATTTCATAATGCCTTCTGGGGTCAAGAAGAAGATGGCCAACAGATGAAAACCTAACCCAAGCCCCTGCTATAGTAACCTTCACCTATGGGTAACTCTGTGTGCACCTGCTCTTGCCTCCTGGCTTCTTCAGTATTCCAGGACTGGGTCTGTTGTCTCTGAAGACATTTCTCTCTGTATTTCATCAATCTCTGTGAATAAGTACTGTTCTCCGCAGTCTAGCCAAAGGTTTCAACTAGAGGAATAGTGCAGTTGTTCAGCTCCCCATGGGACATGAAATCATCCGGCCCTGAGTGTGTAACAGCCAAGGATGTTTTCATTCATCATTCAGAGCTTCAGCCTCTCACTTGAGCCTCAAAATAAGCTGACATTTAATGGACTTATCACTGATCACCACCACACCACCATGGATACTGAGAAGAGGTTGGTGGTGTTACAGAAATAAAAAATCAGGTCACTTTGTCTACGTATCCTAAAAAGGAACAGCAAATTCTTGGACATTGGAATGTTAGTTATGCTTTTTAAAATGAAACAAGTGTATAAATTATTTAATCCAAACAGCCAATAAGGAAAGATGAGATGGGATGCTTGGGGTCCTGTTTGATCTTTGTGTTTGATGGCTGGTCTGCTTTGGGCCCTGTAATTTCTTTACATTATATTTCTTTACATACATTCTTTAGAGATGTGATTTGTGTCTGTGTGGTGAAGGCTGGTCTGCTCTCCAGCTTCATTGCTTTCTTCACCCTGGTGAAGGTCAAATACAGAATAAAGCTGATTCCAAGGCTGATGTCTGACTTGATGTGTGCTCTTTCCTCCCCACTGCCCAACCACAGTTCATCCCTGTGATGATTATGTTTCCCTTTTCTTTTGGACAATCTGGAGTAGGAATGAAAAACAGACCTCATAGGTGCATAGAACAGCAATGTTGACAGAGGCCTCCTGGAAGATCACACGGATTATTCCACCCCCACTCACAGTGCATCATGGGCTTACCTATACACACATTTCCCACCTGGGAGAATCCATCAGGGCCTGGGACCTGCCCAGACTCAGAACTTCATATCCAGAATTCTTACCACTATGGCTTCTTTCCCCTCTGATCCTTGCTTTTAGAGGAAAGGGCTCAAATGGGAGGAGGAGAGTTATATGGAAAAAGGGGTCCCCAATGAATCCATGATATCTTACAAGCATAGTGTCCCTGTTAGAAGGAGGAACTAGGCATATTTTTGTAATAAATAGACTCAAGGGCCAAAATTGCCCTGCCATCCCTGACTTCAGGAAAGCCAGTCAACCTAGGTCACCTCCCTACCCTATATCACTCCACTTCCTCTCACTGAAAAGGTCCAGCAGGAGCAAGACTTACTTACATGAAAGAATACATAGCTGCTTCCTCAGTGGTACCCTGAGATCTGACCTGGACCCTTATGTTAAGGCCCGGCCTCCTAAGAGCTAAAGGGGACCCTCACTCACTCCCCTGGACTCCCCCTTCTGAATCAGCACATATGGGTATGCCCAGTAGAGAACAGCTTGACTGATGAGAGGGCCTTGAAGCACGGGAGTCACCCAAGCCTCTTAATGTTAGAGATATTTTAAGTCAAGAGAGGAGGGGGCAGGAGGCAACTTGGGGGAAGATTTCAAGCAGCAACATGAAACCTTAAGAACTCACTGACTCTGCAGGTGGCAAGCAGGAGCCCAGAACTCTATGCACATTCTCTGAGGGAATTCTGGTAGCAGTTCAAGGGGTCCATGTGTTGCCCCTTTATCTTTATTAGGAAACTGGTCTGGCCTCACAAAACATGTATGTGGTGAAGTCAAGATTCTAACTAGAGTCCCTCTTGACCCCAGAACAGAGCTCTTACTTGCATGAGGAAGACCTATGGCACTCAGGGAAGATTTCCTGAGCTCTCTTCACATTCATTCATTCATACACCTACCAAGTGCCAGGTGCTGTGCCAGATGCTGGACAGACAGTGGTGAGCAGGCAGGCAGCAACCCTATGCAGAGCTCTAGAGCTTCTTTCCACAGGCCACATGTGCCTAGGGGCCCTCTCCAAAAGCTGGACATCCCAAGTCCTTGAACATCTCCAGGTGCCTGAATCACAGTTCTTTTGCTTCCCTGCTTAGTTGGAATAAGTTTCTGACTTTGGAATAAGCTTATGCTTCCCCCAGGGCAGCAACCTGCAAAAAGGCTCCAGAGAGCCCTCTTAGCAGTAGAGCTTTTAACCGGGCTGACCGAGGTTCACAACACTTCTCCAGCCTGGCTCAAGCCCAAGGAATTTCTTTGTTCTCCAGCACTAAAGGCGTGCACAGATTGGAGTCCAAGATGGGACACTCAGACGCTGAGCAGAACTGCAAGGCTGTCAAGCAGAGAGAGTCTAACAACATCAGAGAAAGGACAGCCTGCTGATTATAAGGGAAGCCTCAGGAGATAGGAAAGAGACACACCTACAGATTATAGATGACGGAACAGACGTCAAGGAGCTAGAAGGCCTTCATAAAACTCTGCCATGAGGACCACCACAGCTCCCTCGTACTCACAGAGCTCTGACCCAGGCCCTGCCCACCCTGTTGCTCAGGAGATCAGGGCCCTAATGACATGGGCCTAGGACATGGGACAGTTAAGACCCCAGTGTTTATACTAAGCGTTTCAGAAAGAAGGATAGGGACATTACCAAGGGGAGTCTGGATTTAGAAGTTCTAGCTGACAATCCCTAGGATAAAAACAAAACTGGAGCCCATAGTTTGAATATACTCCTAGACCAAATACCCATAGCTGCATAACTGAAATTTACAATTATCCTGATTTCTCCAAAATGTGGACTTTGACCATAAGTGAAGTTAAGTTTCCTCTAGTCAGCATGACCTCACAGCTTCCTGAACCTATTGGCTACAAACAAGGAAGTTTATGCAACACTGTTCCCCTAAAAGGAATATAGGCACCTAGTGGTTAATCATCAGTAAAGATCAATGTACTCGAGTTTTATCAACTGAGCTGTAACCCTCATTCTGTGAGCTTCTTGCCACTTTCAGTTTGAAATCTTCCAGTTCTGTGAACTATTCTCTTGTTCCTTTCTCTTAACTTGATTTGATCTCAGTTTTAACTCAGTTAACTCAATATGTGACAAGAGTGGATTGCTGGGCTCCATGTGTCAAGAAGAAATGTGTCAAGAAAACACCAGTAGACATGTATGGAGAACCCACTCTGTGCAAGGCACCCACACCAGCTCTGGAGACCCAGGTGGAAGGCCAAGTTGATAGCACAATGGCCTGAAGACTTTCATAATAGAAACTGTTGAAATATATTTAGACTAGGAAAGAATATACCCAAGGGAGCAGGATAGCTCTTCTCAATATTTTAAGTGCTTTTGTGAAGGAGGGATTGGATTTCTGTGAGGTTCCCAAGGACACAGTTGGGACTGATAGATAGAAGTTACTGATTTGGTTCAGTTTAAGAACTTTCTTTTTTTTTTTTTTTCATAGATAAAACTTTTATTTTTAACTCGTTCCCACTATTCTGTTTCATTTTTTTATACAGATAATTTTTTTCCTTTTTTTAATTTTTTTAAATTTTATTTTTTATAAACATATAATATATTTTTATCCCCAGGGGTACAGGACTGTGAATCGCCAGGTTTACACACTTCACAGCCCTCACCATAGCACATACCCTCCCCAATGTCCACAATCCCACCCAGTTTAAGAACTTTCTTATGATGAGGTCTGTTTTGCTGGTGACAGGAGCTTCCCTTGGATGTGCCACATTCCCATGAAATGGAGGAATACAAGGAGGGAGTGATAGGAAATGTAAATGCTAAGCCCCCTTCCAACCTGTCTGGCACTAGGACTCAACTAGTTCATCGAGGTCTCCTTGGCAAAATTGGGACCCAGGGGCAGAGGAGCCTAACAGGACAACAAGACTCAAAAGGCCAGACCCTGAGAAAATTACTCTGGTCTCTAGAACATTGCTGGGAGGCCCTAGGGACCAGCACAATGTGTTCCATGGCTTGAGACTAAAGGAAAGGAGGAGGTAAGAGATGGGAATTGGCTCCCCCAAATTTAGGTATTTTCTTAATATATTTTTGGAGCCCAAATACTTCATCCCTGAGTGGTACCTTACAGTAAGTAACTCCTCACCAGCTTCCAAATCCAATCTTCCCAGTCCAGATTTAGAACACGTCTCTTCCCTATATTCCTTGCTTCTTTGCCTTCTGGGCCTCTTTTCTCTCCCGGGCCAGAGTGGTCCATCTGTTCCATGTATATGTGCACCTGTTAACCTATCACAGCCTCCTTTCCACCTGCACCTGCCTCCCTCCCACTCACCCAGGATTCTCCCTCTACTGTGTCAGTCAGCCCATGGGTTTCAAACCCATGTCATGTCAAAAGAGCCAGAAGGTACACCTACACAAGTTCTGAGGGGTTGGTTTCTCCCTTCCAGTTACCTTGTGTGTAACTACCTGTATCTCCTGTTGACATAAGAGCCCTAGATGACAGCCCTTGGGCCTTGCTGTACTCTTTGCCTGTCTTCATGGGGTCAACTACACTGAGGTCTTAGGCACTCTCAGAGTCAGCCAACCAGCATGCCTTCTGAGACAGAGAGGAAAGAGGCTTCTTTTATTGATAGGGAGACCAAATATCCTGGTTTGCCTGGGACTGAGGGGGGTATCCAGCATGCAGGACGTTTAATGTTAAAATTGGGCTTGTCCCAGGAAAATCAAGACAAGTCGGTCACCCTGACTCTGTACCTACATGTATAGGACGTGATGTTTGGTGCTATGGGAACACAGAAGGAAAGCCTGTGAGACTGTCTATGGTGGAGGAATTTGCAACCCAAGGTCAGAATGGGCAGAACTTTCTGAAAAACTGAGTACTTAGAAGGCTTAATGATCACTGCCTGCCCTCCTCCACAACCCCATTCTGGTTGTGCATATGTAGATGTGTTGGGTGAGGGACACTAGATCAACAGGCAGGTCCTCAGGCTAGCCCTGTATAAGCACAAACTGTCTGGTCCTCAGTCAGAGAAGTAGTATAGTGGGGGATATCCCCATGTCCTCCCACTCTAACCCCACTGCCATCATTAACCTCAAGATGTCTCGACCAAAGGGCAGCATGACTGGAACTTACCCATTCCTGCTTTTTATTCTCTCCCATGGACATTTGCCTCTCACCTAGAGGTGGCTGGAAGAAGAAGGGGCAGGCTGGCAGGGCTCTGCATCTCCCATACTTCCAACCAGTCTTGCACCAACCAGCCCTCCTTTAAAAGCCCTGGGGACTGTTTTTCTCTTTCCAACAGCACCATCTACTGGCCACAGAAACACTGGGCCTTCTGTGGGCCACACCTAGCCCCACCAGATGTCAGAGATGGCCCCACAAGGGGCTGGCCAATGCTAGGTGTTGGTGGAGACAAGAGCAGAGATGTAGCATCTAATAGAATAGGAGGAAAGCTTAATGAGCAAGACAGAGTTAAATAATGTATGGGGTGGGGGAAACAGGCATGAGGGTTTGGGACATAAGCTCAGGGATCAGACTATGGGGATTAAAACCTAGACTCATCACTTATGTTCTTTCCTTAAAAAAAAAACTTACTGAGAGCCTTGTCAGTACCAAGCACTGTTACTGTTGTAAGCGCTGAAGATACAGCAATGAACTAGATGCTTAGAGTGCCAGCCACCCAGAGCCTTGAACAGGAAGAGACAGACAAAAAGTACCTAAGCAAAGTCATAAATAAGAAAATGTAGAAAATAGGGGTGCCTGGGTGGCTCAGTTGTTTAAGCGACTGCCTTCGGCTCGGGTCATGATCCCAGGGTCCTGGGATCAAGCCCCTCATCAGGCTCTCTGCTCAGTGGAGAGCCTGCTTCTCCCTCTCCCTCTGTCTGCCGCTCTGCTTACTTACTTGTGTTCTCTCTAACTCTCTGTCAAATAAATAAATAAAATCTAAAAAAAAAAAGGAAAAAAGAAAATGTAGAAAATAAAACAGGGTGACCAGAAACTCTGGTGAGGAGAGGTGCACTTTAATTGGGAAAAGCCACTCTGAACAGGTGACATCTGAGTGTAAACATGAAGGACCCAGAGGAGCCAGCCATGTAGGGACTGGGGGTCAGGGACAAATATTAGTAGAGTAATAAGCAACTACAAGGAAATGCCATAGGCAGTGGCCTGTGGAATATCACTCCAGACACACTACGTTTGAAGATGGACACTGACCAACTTTTAGTCCATTCAAATGAATGTGAGCAGAAGGGCAAGGCCTATGGGCACCATGTTGTGTAGGTGGTGACTAAAGAATGAGAGCATTTCATCCAGAGATGAGAAAGATTTACAAGATATGTGGCAGCTGCCTTTTGATCTTTCCAATGTGATCCAGTGGGAAGAACATGTATCCATGAGTTTAGGATACAGAAAGACGGGTCATACCAGGAATCAAATGACCCAGCAGTGAAATGGGCTGCTTGTACAGTAGTGAGTTCCCCATCACTGACAATATGCAAGAAGAGGCCAAATGACTAGCCAAGGTAAATAGGAAGTTTGGACTAGATTTTTTCTAAAGTCTTGTTTCAACACATAATTGAACAAACCTTTTCCAAATTTTTAAAGAGAAAACAGTTTTATTTAGGCCCTGATTAGGACAGCTGCCCAGGATACAAAATCTTAATAGAGTCCTCCACTGGGTGTGGTGCATAAACAATGAATCTTGGAATAATGAAAAAATTAAATTAAATTAAAAAAAAAAAGAAGAGTGCTCTAGGGAAGGAACAGTTGGTGTAAGGTTATATAAGCTTTGAGTAAGGGATAGGTGGGGCAAAGTAAGGAGAGATAAGTAGGTGGCTCTGAGATCAGGCTCACAGAAATCCCAAAAATGAGGAGGTGTAAGGAAACCAGAGATAAGAGAACAAACCAGACCATCCTGTCCTAGGTGTCAGAGGTAGGGTCTTGTAATAACAGCTGCTTGTGACCAACAAAGAATTACCAACACTAAAAAGGATGTAAGTCATTAAAGGTATTGTCACTAATCCTTTCACAGTGATGCTAACAGTAGAAATGCCAAAGGGATTTAAGTCCCCTGGCTAGCTTTCAATAAAAGACCAACCCCTAAAAGCTCTCAATGGCAATCCACTGAGAGCTTTTAGGGACCCCTCTACCACCTGAGAGCTTTTTCTGAATCTTTGCTTAATAAAACTCTAATCGCTTTACTCTCCTTTGTCCGCAAGTTTCATTCCTCCACTCCATAAAGACAAGAACCTCGCTCTCCCGCTTCAGTATTTTTGCATGGTTACAAATTGTCATGAGAGAGGACATTCCAGGAGGCTACAAACTTTATATTATGTTTTTAGTATGTGCAAGACCATGGCTTTAATCTGATGGGAACCAGGGAGGTTTTTTTGTTTTCTTATCTTTTTTTGGAATGGTTCTTGTTGATTATTATTTTTTTTTTTTAATAATGAGGATGTACAATGTGTGATTGGGGCAGAAACAGAGCCTGTGCTTTGAGGTTTTGCCAAGTCCTTTTGACCTTGGTAAACATGAAAATATAGCTTCTCTGGAGGCCCAAGAATAAGGTCCACGAATGTTGAAAGTTGAAAATTTCCTTTATCATTTCTAAGTCCTCTCTACTCTTGCACTTGAATCATTTATAGGTTGCTCTGAATATAGTGAAAACAGCTTTTGGCAGCCAGCCACTGAAGCGACATAGGTCCCAGAGTCCTAGGACCAAGACATCAGGTCAGAAAAGTGAGTGTCAGATACAGAGCAAGCTTTTAGTCAAACCCAGGGCAGACCCTGGTGAAGATAAGTGGAAAGTCTTCATCTTCCCTCTCTTGCTTGCTCCCTGCCCCCTTTCCCTGTCACAGCACTGGAAATGGGAACTTCTTCCCCTACAGTGGTCTGAGGAAAAAGTAGTCCAAACTGATGTAGGAAAGATAATTTTAGAGTTCAAAGATGACAGCCAAGAAAGAATTCTTGAGATGTCTTTGGTGGAAAAGGTGATTTTATTAAAGCACAGGGGCAGGACACATGGGCAGAAAGAGCTGCACTGGGGTCACAAGGATTGGCCTATTATATACTTTCAAGTCGGGAAGGGGTTAAAGGTAGCTTAAGTCTCTGAAGAATTTCAGAAGCAAGGTTTCCAGGACCTTGAGGGGGCTAGCTATTATTGGGAAAAGGTCATTTATTACCATCAAATAAAACCATAGTCATGAGACCCTTCAGATGTATATCAGTGGCCCATATGCTTAGGGGATGATTGCCAACAAGTATCTTGGGGGAGGTTTAGAGATAAAGGAAGTTTCCAAAGGAATTTTTATACATTAAAGTAGACTTACAGGATCCTAGGTCTGGGGGTGGGGGAGAGGTTCTGGCTAGGATTGCCTTTTGCCCTTAGCAAAGTATTAACATTGAAGCAGTTGAGTCCCTTAGAGGAATGTCACTCTGCTTATTTTAAGGACTTGACAGTGGGCTCTAGGTAGTAAGGAAATTTAATAATTTTTCTTCTGCTTTTGTTTCCCACATCAAGTGGTGGAGAGGAAATAGACACACAAAATACATTAGGATGAACACTGTGAAGTTGCCTTTATGGAGGTCAAAAACTGTTGAATATTGACAATTTCATGGTTCAACATAAAGCATACTCTTTTTTATATCATTTATATAACCTACAGAAACTGGAAAAACAAGCCTGTGTTGTAGGGGTCAGGATAATAGTCATACTTGAATCGAGGGCAGGATGATAGTAACTAGAAGTCAGCAGGGAGGAGGTTTGTGTGTTTCTGCTAATATTTTGTTTCTTAATCTGGGGGCTGCTAATCTGATTGTGCTATCTGTGAAAATTTGAGCTATGCACTGAAAATATTTTTACTTTTCTGAATGTATACTTTAATAAAAAGATTAAGTCCTAAGTTCATCATATAATACATATAGATATGTACTATTATTCTAATGTATAAATTATAAGCAAACACAAAATGAGACAATCTTAAGGAATGAGAAAAAGATAAACACAGAAAAACATCCAAATATTTTGTTCCTGGTCCCAGTGGATGGTTTTATGCCCCCTCAGTGGATGAGCAGCTCCCTCTGGAGACTTTGTAGTGAAGTTCTGGATTACTTAGCAGCACCATGACCCTGGGTAAATGTCCTGGTCTCAGTTTCTGCATCTGTGAAATTGAAATGCTGAACACCTACACACCCTTCTTCTACATGGCTATTCTCAGGATCAAATGAGATATTTGTGAAAGCACATTGTAAATGTTAAAATATGAGGGATTATTGATTATTACTGATATTGTAATTTATAATAAGAAATATTGGTCTTCAATGTCTCTTACATGGAACTCTTAAAACCCATGGCACTTCCTGAGTAAGAAAGATTATAAAGATTTTTTTGTGTGTTAATGACATGTGACTTTTGGACTACACCTAAGAATGGGGCTGGTTGCCAGAGGAATCAAACCTGTAATTAGACTGTTGGAACTTTCAATCCTACCCCTCTGAGCTCCAGGAAGAGGAGTAGGGCTAAAAGCTGAATCACCATGGCCAATGATTGGCTCAATATAATGAGGCTTCTGTGAAAATTTAAAAGTATAGAGTTCAGAAAGTACCTGGGTTGGTGAGCTTGTATGTAGGGAGAGTACCATCTGGACAGGGCATGAAGCCTCCCAGCTCCCTATGCATCCCTTCCCTCTGGCTGTTTCTGAGTTTCATCCTTTTATAATAAGCCAGTAATCTAGTAACTACAATGCTTCTCTGACTCTGTAAGCCACCCTCCCAAATTAATCAAACCAAAGGAAGTGATTATGGGAACTTCTGATTTATGACTGGTCAGAAGTACAGGTGACAATCTGGACTAGCTGCTGGCATCTGGGGGGGATGAGGGGAGGGGGACACAGCAGTCCTGGGGGACTGAGCCCTTAACCATCGAAATCTGATGCGATCACCTCCAGGTAGATGGTGTCAGAATTGAGCTGAATCCTTAGGACACCCAGCTGCTGTGTGAGAATTGCTTGTTAGTGTCAGAGAACTTCCACCACATTGGAATTGGGATCCAGAATCACCCTTTAATTGCAATTAGTACAGAGTTAGGATTAGCAGAATCACTATTAACATAGTGATACATGCTAATCAGGGGAGCAATCTGACAAAATAATTTTGAATTCTGTTAGATGTAGCTCAAGATTTCTGGAAGAGCTTTCCTCAATCACTAGAACTGGTGAAACTACCTGCCAGGAAAGTTGGGGTCATTTCTATACCAAATAGAGAGTAGAGGTGATAGGTAGGTAGGTAGATAGGTAGATAGATAGATAGATAGACAGAAAATTGTAATACTGGCAAATAATATGTGGCAGATATTTTCTAAGGACTTAATGTACATTAACTACTATAATCCTTATAAAGAGCAAAAGAAAGAGATCATCTTATTATCACTATTTTATAGATAAGAAACTAAGGCTCAGAGAAGTTAAGTGAATTACTCAGGGTCTCACAGATAATAACTGAGAAGGCAGAGCTTCAAATCCAGGTTGCCTAGTTCCAGAGTTTGTATTATACTTAAAATAGATGTCTTCCTTATTACTTTCCAAAGCTGATGTTAACATTTATAATCTCTTCCCATTCAGTAAAGCTCAGTCTGATATCAAATAAACTTCTTTCATTAATCTATTATTCAACAAATATTTTTTGACACCAACTACATGCCAGACACTATACTTTGTTTTGGATATGTTAGACACTGATGGGTCCCAGGCCTTATAACAATAAGATTACCTTCATGTGGGGGCATCACAGCCAGGGTTAATATATACATGCATATGTACATACTTGTTTATACAAATAAGCTTGCACCTACTTGTGTCTCACTACACCTCAAACAACGTGTATATCATGTTTGATTTTATTCAATATGCAGTGAGAATGTAACCAAACCAACATGAATTCGTTCCCTGGTGAGTCACAGAAACTGCACCAGGCAAGTTGTTACATAAAGAAAACTTCATTTGCAGCAAATAAGGAGATCACAGGAAATGGCTTCCAAAACACTGACTCCCCAAGAAAGGGTGAGTGGGTTCCTTCTGTTTAGGGTTAGGATGAATATTTAGATAGGAAAGCCTTGCCATTGTGCATAGAGGTGAGCAAAAGGTCACATATGTGGCTTAAGAAAACATGTCTTTACACATGTCATATGTTTTGTAAATGAGGCTGGAACTCCTCCTTGGACAGAGGTTTTAGTATTAATGAAATAAAGGTAATGTTAGGTCATTCCAGAGGTCACTCCGTGGTCCATCAGTGCAGGCATGAGTTGGGCATTTAACTCAAAAGGTCTGGGTGGTCGGGGCCAGCAGGAAGTTTTGTCAGGGCAGTCACCATCATCTGAGGTGTGTTTTTGGATTTCATTTGCCTGAGTTGAGGTAAACTGGGAAGAAGAGTTTAAGGAAAAATGGAAGAGAAAGTTTAGTGAGTATAAGGAGGTGGGTGAATGGTGTCAGATCTTGGGGTCCAGATTGTGACAGGAAGACCCTGAAGGGTTTTAAGCAGAGAAGTGACAGTTGATTTGATTCAAGACCTTGAAAGATGATTCAATCCGCAAAGTAGATAAAGAGAGATGACAGGGAATGCATGAAAGGACATGTAATTATGAGTAAAGATTATGGATGGCGGCAGTGGAGAGAGAGAAGAGGATGGGTCTGAGAAGTGTTTTGCAGGAGAAGTTAACAGGTGGATTCAATTTTGGCATGAAGGAGCAGGAAAAATGCAGAAGTGCTCTCATGTTTCTGCCTTGAGTCATTGTTAGGGCATTTACAGAGAGGTGAAGAGTAGGAAATATTTGAATATACAAGTCTCAACCTCAGAGATATTTATGTTAGATATATAAATTTGAGAGCCATCATCACATAGAAGGTTTTTGAAGGCATGAGAGTGGCTGAGATCACCCAAGGAGAAGAGCAGGGGACACTCCAGGGTCTCAAGTTTGGACAGCAGAGGAGAAGCCTGCACAGCCAGCCAGGTGATAAGGAGAAAACAGTGAAGGTGAGTGGGGTCTCAGGAGAAGAAAGGAGTCTTAGAAAGCAAGGAGAATCAGTTGACATTACAGAGGTCACTGGTACCTGTGACAAGAGTGGCAGAACAGAAGCCAGAATAGAATGGGTGGCAGGGGTCTAAGGAATAAAAGAAGGTGCTGAGGCAAGGATGGTCAGTGTGGACAGTTCTTTCAAGGTGCTTGGCTATGATTGTGAACAGAGAAAGGAGGAGGTAGCTGGAGGGAACATAGAAGTCAAAGACATTTGAGCCATTTGGTTTTTCTTAGGATAACTGACACTAAAAAATGATCCAGGAGAGGAGGAGAAGACTGAGGATATAGAAGAAGGGGGAAACTGAAGACTGAGACTGAAGACTACAAAGAGACACCTGACAGACTCACTGTTTAGGTCTCAGCTCATCCTAATTCTTAAGAAAGTTCCTACATGCCTCTCAGCTATAGACATACACAGACACAGACACACACACACACACACGTGCACACACATGCCACCATCATCATTATTACAATCAACATTCTTTTTTCTACGTATTGAATATTTTGTTTTCTTCTTAGCACTTACCTAAAATAATGATAATATTGATATATTTTTTTTCTATCCCTCCACTCACCTGCCCTCTGTCAACCACCATTTGGTCTCTGTATTTAAGAGTCTGGTTTTTGTTTGTCTCCTTTTTGCTTGTTCATTTGTTTTATTTCTCAAATTCCACATAGAGTCAAATCATATAGTGTTTATCTTTCTCTGACTTATTTCATTTAGCATTATACTCTCTCACTCCATCCATGTTGTTGCAAATGGCAAAATTTCACTCTTTTTTTGGCTGAGTTATAGTTCATTGAATACATTTACCATATCTTCTTCACCCTTTCATCTGTGGATGCATGCTTGGGTGGCTTCCATTTTTTTGGCCACCATAAATAATGTTACAATACCATAGTGGTGCATATGTCTTTTTGAATTAGTGTTTTTGTTTTCTTTATTAGTACCTGGTAGTGGAATTAGTGGATTATAGGGTAGTTTTATTTTAAAATTTTTAGTGCCATTCTCCACAATGACTGCATCAATTTACATTCCTACCAACAGTGCATAAGGATTCCTTTTTCTCCCACATCCTTGCCAACTCTTGTTGTTTCTTGTTTTTTTTTTTTTTTATTCTAGCCATTCTGACATGAGTGGGGTAATATCTCATTGTGGTTCTGATTTACATTTCCCTGATGATTAGTCATGTTGAGGATCTTTTCATGTGTCTGTTGGCCAGATAATAATTTTTTGTTTGGATGTTTATTGTGATTTTTCCCACTTCAATATGAGCTCCAAGAGGGCATGGATGTGTCAGTATTTTTCATGACTATATTCATGCCATCAGAGTAGTAGCAAGTACACAGTATTAATAAGTATGTGTGAACAGAAGGGCTCATGTGGAGAAAGGAGGAGGAGCACCTACTGCTCTGTTGTAACAGGAGGGAAGATGAGGAAGACAGGCAAAAAGGCAGGTAGTCTGGCTGATTTGGTGATGAGCAGACAAGAGGGTTCCCAGCTGAAGGCTTATGTTTTTTTAAAGAAGCCCACTTTGTGGTTCACAGTCATGGGCTGAGAATAAAGGCAAAGGGGTGTGGGAAATAGAAAATATGAAAGACTCAACCAGTAAGCAGTACCTGGAAGCCATTACTGCTCCAAACCATTGGAAGTTGTCAAAATATATTAGACTTTACATATATTCTTCCCTCTGCTGGGAATGGCCTTTTCTCCATTTATCTGCCAGGCAAACACCCAAGTCTTGCCTGAGTATCACATCCTATATGGGGCTTTCCAGCAGAGCCTCTTCTCCTGACAGTAGGTGACTATCTTGAGTCTTCATTTACACCTACTCACACAAAAAGCCATCCCTTGGAGGTGACACCACTGGATGCAATAGTTTGTAGGCATGGTAGTCTTCTCCACTCAGCTGCAAGGCCCCAGAAAACAGAGCTTATCATTTTCTTCCCTTCATCCCAAAGTTCTTCTTGAGGACTGGCACACAGTGATCTTAAATACAGGATATCCAGAGTCAGTTGGATTGGTTTGTTGTTCAAAGAAAATCTCATACCAGAGCTACCCTGAGATATAAGAGGCTTTAATGAAAGATGTGTGGCTGTGGATATCGGGTGTGGACAGGCTAATGGGCAGAAGCATGGTTGAGTAGCCGCTTCCCAAACCCAGGGAGAAGCCAACACTGAAGCCTGGGCTCCATTTATAGGGCTTCCATGGGTGGACCTGGAACTCACATGAACACTGCACCCCAGTTACAAAGGCAGCCCCACCTGAGCCTTTGACATTACAAAGGCTAAAGCAGGTGCAAATAGGGAGTGTGCTTCAGGCCATAGTCAGATTCTACATGTGAGCTGCAACATAAAATTCACTCTGCCCATCCCCACTTCTCTGTCCCCACCATGTCTTTCTGGAAGAGGGAACACCTTTTCCTCTTTACCCTCTAGAGCCTCACACAGCCATAAGGTTTACAATCTCTATGCACCATATGCTACAACACATGTAAACAAACACAGACACGTGCCCTTCATGGGTACACACCACACCACACACATGTACTCACATACATAACACATGCACACATATATGTATGTGTCACATGTGCATGCACATATGTACAAAGTACACACACACACACAGGTGGTCCTCCTCCAGAACCAGTGCAGGTTACTCTGGGTGCAGGCACCATGCCTGCCCCCTTGCCCTTTGCTACTGCCTGAGCCTGAAGCACAAGCCATGTGGCCACAGAGGCAGAAGGAAAATTACAGGCCTGTCTTTTGATAGTGCACCTCTACCATTTTTGTACATCATAGCGGCCTCAGTCGAAGGCCTGTATGTCCATAGATTCCATTTGATGTTGGAGGAATCATCCCATCAGATGATTCAGCCCTTACCAAAAGAGGCCTCCAATTTGAAGATGGGACACAGCCAACCTTAGGGAGACTCCAACCCTACCCTCTGGAGCCTCCAGGGAGACACAGTCGTGGCCTTAAGGTCACCCCCAGTTTGAGGGGCAAGGAAAAACCTCTGGCCTCAAAAGATCCTCACATGTGAAAGGAATCCATCAAAATCCTTGAGGAGAATACAGGCAGCAATCTCTTTGACCTCAGCCACAGCAGCTTCTTTCTAGGAACATTGCCAAAGGCAAGGGAAGCAAGGGCAAAAATGAGCTATTGGGACTTTATCAAGATCAATAGCTTTTGCACAGCAAAGGAAACAGTTAATAAAACCAAAAGACAACTGACGGAATGGGAGAAGATATTTGTAAACAACATATCAAATAAAGGGTTAGTATACAAAATCTATAAAGAACTTATCCAACTCAACACCCAAAGAAAAAATAATCCAATCAAGAAATGGGCAGAGGACATGAACAGACATTTCTGCAAAAAGACATCCAAAGGGCCAACAGACACGTGAAAAAGTGCTCCACATCACTCGGCATCAGGGAAATACAAACCAAAACCACAATGAGATACCACCTCACACCAGTCAGAATGGCTAACATTAACAAGTCAGAAAATGACAGATGCTGGCAAGGATGCAGAGAAGGGGAAACCCTCCTACACCGTTGGTGGGAATGCAAGCTGGTGCAACCACTCTGGAAGACAGCATGGAGGTGCCTCAAAAAGTTGAAAATAGAGCTACCTTATGACTCAGCAATCACACTACTGGGTATTTACCCTAAAGATACAAATGTAGTGATCCGAAGGGGCACATGCACCTGAATGTTTATAGCAGCAATGTCCACAATAGCCAAACTATGGAAAGAGCCTAGATGTCCATCAGCAGATGAATGGATAAAGAAGAAGTGATATATATATATATATATATATATATATACAATGGAATATTATGCAGCCATCAAAAGAAATGAAATCTTGCCATTTGCAATGACATGGATGGAACTAGAGGGTATTATGCTTAGCAAAATAAGTCAATCAGAGAAAGACAATTATCATATGATCTCCGTGATATGAGGAAGTTGAGATGCGATGTGGGGGGTATGGGGGTAGGAAAGGAATAAATGAAACAAGATGGGATTGGGAGGGAGACAAACTGTAAGAGACTCTTAAGCTCACAAAACAAACTGAGGGTTGCCGGGGAGAGGGAGGGTCGGGAGAGGGTGGTTGGGTTATAGACATTGAGGAAGGTATGTGCTATGGTGAGTGCTTTGAAGTGTGTAATCC
Source organism: Enhydra lutris kenyoni (assembly GCF_002288905.1). Lineage (NCBI taxonomy): Eukaryota > Metazoa > Chordata > Mammalia > Carnivora > Mustelidae > Enhydra > Enhydra lutris. The sequence goes on along the minus strand of NW_019154172.1, from coordinate 347,893 downwards.
TGGCGATTCACAGACCTGTACCCCTGGGGCTAATAATACATTATATGTGAATTTAAAAATTAAAAAAAAAAAGACCCTCTCATGCTAAAGACCCTAAAAAGTTTGAGAGTACTCATCTCATGCATCTCCATCCTCACCCTTTCCAGACTTTGGTCTTTAAGAAAACATGGTATAGGGGCACCTCCCCAACTCAGTCAGTAGAGCATGTGACTCTTGATCTCAGGGTTATGAGATTGAGCCCTAACTTGGGCAAAGAGCTTACTTTTAAAAATTTGGAAAAATAGGGCACCTGGGTGGCTCAGCTGGTTAAGCAACTGCCTTCGACTCCAGTCATGCTCCTGGAGTCCCACGATTGAGTCCCATATCAGGCTCCCTTCTCAGCAGGGAGTCTGCTTTTCCCTCTGACCTCTCCCTTCTCATGCTCTCTCTCTCTCTCATTCTCTCTCTCTCTCTCAAATAAATAAATAAAATCTTTTTAAAATTTTAGAAAAATAAAAGTGTTTATTAAAAAAAAAAAAAGATAGGGGCACCTGGGTGGCTCAGTTGTTTAAGCATGTGCCTTGGGCTCAGGTTATGATCCTGAGGTCCTGGGATAGAGCCCTGCAGTAGGCTCCCTGCTTAGCAAGGAGTCTGTTCCTCCCTCTGCTCCTCCACCCTGCTCATGCTCTCTCTCTTTCTTTCTCAAATAAATAAATAATCTTTTTTTAAAAAGACAAAGAAGATATGGTATCAAAAATAAATGAAATGCACACACACAAACTTGACTAAAGTATTTATGTGTTAAAGAGTTCTGTCTAAAATATGGCAAACATTTTTTTCACCCATATATTGAGCATTTAGCTGAGGTCTAACACAGGCTGGGCCAAATATTGATTTTGACATTCCCAGTCTGTATTATTGTGACTTAATATACCTACCACTAACACCATCACCTCCATTTACCTTGACCCAATCTTAAACTCAAAATTTTTTATATCAGAGTTTAAGAGGGGTTCAAGAACAGGGGATGGTACCAGATGACTGTAAATGTGGCCTGTCCCATGTTCACACACTTCTGGTAAAGCCCTCATCAGGGCCACCATGCTCCAGTTTCTCACCCTGTCCCTAGCTCTCCAGACCCTAGGTGATGTTCCCAAGGCCACATCCACTTGACTGATGACACAGCTCAGCAGAGCTGACTCATAGAATGAGTTGCTTCGCGTGCATTTGAAAGAAGAAGACAGTTGTTCAAGGTGAGTTTGGGCAGGTTGTGAAGAAGGCTGGATGTGAGGCAGCAAAAAGGAGGACCAGCTGATAATTATCATAGCTTCTACTGGAATATCTAGGTGACAAATCCACCTTGGTGCCCATAGCTCAAGATGTTGCAAAAACTAAAAGTGGGTGAGTCTCATTGGCTATTCCACCCAATGACTCAATGGTATAAAAGGATTACTCTGCTTCAGTTTCGTCTGGAATTAAATCATCAGTCCCATTTGCTGCCCTTTTCAGTGGACAAGAGCCAGGTATATAAAGCACTTGAGTCCCCTTACCTGTGAAAATAACAGACTGTATTAGATGCCCTCTAGACACATCCAGTGGCTCTAAGCAGGAGTCAGGAGGAACGTGGAGTGGGAGATCACTCATACTTATATGAAACAATGGGGAACCCAGCCAGACCACCCAAAGGTAAAGTCCCAAGATAAGAAGTCTGGTCTCTAGTTCCACACTGCAGACTAGTGGCAAATCCCTGGCATAAAGAATGCCTGACAACTAAATATGAATGCAAAGTTTGTTCCTGAAACTGGCATGGTATATCCATTGGTCTGTTCATTCATTCAAGACACTTCTTAAGGGAAACAGCTGTGGCTGGCATTGAGCTAGACCCTAGGAATTCAGAGAAGAATAAGATAAAGTTTGCTGTCCTCAAGGGGCTCAAAGTCTACTTGGAGAAGCAAACATAGAAACAAAGAAAATAAAATGAAAGAAATACAATGTTAGAAAAATGTCTAGCCTTAAAGGTGAGCAAGTGAGCAACTCTGCCCATGTAGGTGAGAAAGTTAATTCATGAAAGTAAAGATAATTGAGCTGTGACAAGGAGGAAGAAGAAGAAGAAGAAGAAGAAGAAGAAGAAGAAGAAGAAGAAGGAGGAGGAGGAGGAGGAGGAGGAGGAGAAGGAGGAGGAGGAGGAGGAGAAAAGACCTGGAACCCTTCAGCTTGACCTCAAATCTCAAATTCCTGGTACTAATGAGCCATATGAAAGTCACCTGTATCCTCAGTGTCTTGGTTTATAAGATGAAGGTAGGTCCACAGAGCTCTTGTGCAGTTCATAAAGTTCTGAACATCACAGAATGAATACATTCACTCCAAGTGCAGGCAAGGACCCAAAACACAAATATGATTCAGTCTCTAAGGTCAAAGTCAGCCATGAGCTCAGGCACTAAATAAGTTTCTGGTAAGTGTTCAGTCCTTAATGTTTGGCAACATTCAAATCTCAATATAACTGTAAAATTTTAGGTGTAGGACATTCCCAAATATTAGTAAATATGACAATGTTTTAGCATGCTTTTCATAACTATGCTAATAACGCAAGAGCACTTTGGGATGTAATGAACTTACGTCTTCAGGCCAGGCAGAGTTGGAAGGTGGATGATTCAGTTCTATATCATGATTCAGGTAGACCAGAGTCTAGACTGTAATTACCACCAGAGAGTACAGAGCAATAGTAATTGATCATTACTGAAAATGGTTGTCTTTGGCAAATTTTCCCCAAAATTCAGTTGACTCAGTAATTCCATGAAGCAGACTTGTACATTGTTCCAGAAAGGGTGGGAGGCCATTTTGTAGCTAATTCAAAAACCAAGGGGTCCTGAGAGAACCTACTTGGCTCAGGACCAGGGGAACCTTGCCAAGGTATCCCTGTCACCAAACCTTTTGTTTTCAGAACAAATTAATTTGGCCTGTGACTGGGGACTCAGTGAAAGACATCCACAAGGGTTAGAGCTGAGCCTAAGCCACTTCCTAGAGAAAACTCAGCTTTATCCGCAGGTGGCTCCAAAAGCCTAGCTCCACACAGAGGCAGGCCTCCTGCCCTGCAGGTTCAGAGCACTGGCCTGACATCTCGGTTTACATAATAGATTGTCAAACCTGCTCCCTACTTCTCTGGTTTCCAAATCCTGTGCAAATACAGTCACCAGCACTGCAGACATGTATCTGAGAGAGTACCTTCTCACTTGGGGGTCCAGAAGGCTCATCCCAAAGGAATGGTAATGATAACCATAACCAACATTGCTGCACAGCTCTCTATAGTAGGCAGCCTTCACTCCTAACACTGAAAAAGTAGTCAGAGGAAGTTATCTAATCACTCCTGTCCTCTAAGTTCTATCTAGGAGACAAGTTAGATCACTGTAAGACTCAGGAGTCAAGTGTATTAACCTATATGCTCAAAAAGTGACCTTCCTTGGACAAAAACATTGTTTGCTGACCCAGAATTTTCTGCATGTCTTAACAAAAGGGAGCAATGGAAACTATTTCTTTATGTTACCACACTCTTCCTGGAGACTGGGTGATCCTTGTCACCTGGTGATTCCTCTTCTGTAAGTTCCCACTGATAGACATTTCTTTAAAAAAAAAAAAAAAAAAAAAAAAAAAAAAAGGTCTCCTGGGAGAGGAAGCAAGATGGCAGAGAAGTAGGAAATTGGAATAGCATTAGGTCCCAGGAGTTCAGCTAGATAGTTATCAAACCATTCTGAACACCTACAAACTCAACAGGAGATAGAAGAGAAGAAGAGCAGCAATTCTAGGAACAGAAAATTGACCACTTTTGGGAAGGTAGGACAGAATCTGAAGGGAGGCGAAGATAAACCATAGGGGGAGGGGCTGGCTCCTGGCAAGCGGTAGAGCAGCAGAGCACAAAAACAATACATTCAGAAGTCTGCTCCACTGAGGGACATCACTCCAGAGGCTAAGTGGGGGTAGAGCCCTTGAGGAGACAATGTGGTCTCCGCAGGGTCACAGAAAGACCGGGGGTGTCTGAGTGTGACAGAGCTGTCAGGTATTGGAAGAGGGAAGCCAGCTACAGAGATAGAGTTGAGGTGGGGGGGAGTCTCAGTTTGGGGTTACCTTAAACCATGATCCAAGGCACAGTCGGGCCACTGCAGGGACCCCGCAAGTGGTGGATCTGGAGAAACACTGACCTTCCTCCTCCCAGAGGAGCAGCACAGGAGTGCATGGCAGGAATCTGCTGGGTTTGGAGACTCCAAATGGGGCTGGGTGCCAGATATAGAAATGCTCAGTCACAGGCCAGGTGAGCACAGAGTGCAGCCGGGGACCAGAAAATAGGAGGGATTGACTGCTTTTCCCTGAGGGCGCACTGAGGAGTGGGATCTCAAGCTCTCGGCTCCTCTGGGCCAGAGATTGGGAGGCTGCCATTTTCATTCCATCCTCCAGATCTTTACGGAAAGCATTCAGGGAACAAAAACTACCGAAAGTGATCCCAAGCAGATTGCTTAGCCTGGCCACTGGTGAGGGAAGTGCAATTCCACCTCAGGGAAAGACATCTGATACTCACCGCAACAGGCCCCTCCCCCAGAAGATCAGCAAGAACATCCAGCCAGGACCATGCTCACCCATCAAGGAGATCAGTGGAACTCCAGAGCTAGAGGAAAGCAACTCAAAATTCATGGCTTTTTTCCCATGATCATTTACTCTTGCAAAGTTAAGTTTTTTAATTTTATTTTTTTTCTTCTTCCATTTTTTAACTCTTCTCTCCTCTTTTAACATTTTTAAACTATTTTATCCTATCAATACCTTTTTTAAAAAAATCTTTTCAAATTTTCATTGTTGTAGTCATATTTTATCCTTTCATTGGATATAACCTTACTTTTTGTATAGATCTAGCTTTTTTTCCTTTAAAATTTTGGAATATAATTTCCTCTAATAGATCAAAATATACCCTAAATCTAGCTCCAGCCTGATCACATTCACTTCAATTCTTTTTTCTTCCTCCAGCCAATATATCTTATCAATTCCTTTTTTCAAGTCTTTTTTAATTTTTATCTTTATAGTCATATTCCATCCCTTCACCATGTTTACCTTTATTTTGTATATATATAAGTCTTTCTTTAAAATTTTGGGAGTTAGTTTCTTCTAAGAGACTAGAGTACACCAAAAATCAAATGGGTGCCTCTGTTCTATTCACCAGTCTAATACATATATATGTATGTTTATTTTTAATTTTTTTTCCTCCCTTTCTTCTCCCCACAGTTTTGTATATCTTCTGATTTGGTTAGCATATATTTTTCTGGGATCTTTGCCACCCTTTTAGTATTTTACTCTCTCATTCATATATTTGTATCTGGATAAAATGACAAGGCAGAAAAACTCACCATAAAAAAAAAAAGAACAAGAGACAGTACCAATGGCTAGGGACCTAATCAATATGGACATTGGTAATATGTCAGAACTAGAGTTCAGAATGAAAATTATCAAGGTGCTAGCTGGTTCAAAAAAGGCATGGAAGATATTAGGGAATCCTTTTCTATAGAAATAAAATCCGTTTCTGGAGAGATAAAAGAACTAAAATCTAACTAAGTTGAAATCAAAAAAGCTACTAATGAGGTACAATCAAAAATAGAGGCTCTTACTGCTGGGATAAATGAGGCAGAAGAGAGAATTAGTGATATAGCAGACCAAAGGATAAAGAATAAAGAAGCAGAGCAAAAGAGAGACAAACAACTATTGGACCATAAGGGGAGAATTTGACAGATAAATGATAGCATAAGAGGAAACAATATTAGGGTAATTGGGATCCCAGAAGAAGAAGACAAAGAGAGATGGGCAGAAGATATATTGGAGCAAATTATAATAGAAAATTTGCCTGATATGGTAAAGGGAACAAGCATCAAAATCCAGGAAGCACAGAGAATCCCTCCTCAAAATCAATAAAAATAGGTCCGCACTCCATCATCTAATAGTAAAACTTACAAGTTTTAGTGACAAAGAGAAAACCGTGAAAGCAGCTTGGGACAAGAGATCTGTAACACACAATGGTAGAAATATCAGATTGACAGCAGACGTATCCACAGAGACCTGGCAGGCAAGAAAGGACTGGCATGATATATTCAGAGCACTAAACGAGAAAAATATGTAGCCAAGAATACTATATCCAGCTAAGCTATCATTGAAAATAGGAGAGATAAAAAGATCCAGGACAAACAAAAATTAAAAGAATTTGTGAACACCAAACCAGCCCTACAGGAAATATCAAAAGGGGTACTCTAAGCAAAGAGAGAGCCTAAAAGTAAGAGACCAGAAAGGAACAGAGACAATACACAGTAACAGTCACCTTACAGGCAATACAATTGCACTAAATTCATATTTTTCAATAGTTACCCAGAATGCAAATGGCCTAACTGCCCCAATCAAAAGATATAGGGTATCAGAAGGGATAAAAAAACAAGAGCCATCAGCATGCTGTCTACCAGAAACCCATTTTAGACCCAAAGACATCTCCAGATTTAAAGTGAGGTGGTGGAAAATAATTTAGCATGCTAATGGACATCAAAAGAAAGCTGGGGTGGCAATCCTTATATCAGATAAATTAGATTTTAAGCCAAAGACTATAATAAGAGATCAGGAAGGAAACTATATCATATTAAAGGGTCTGTCCAACAAGAAAATCTAACAATTTGTAAATGTCTATGCCCTTAACATGGGAGCAGCCTATTATATAAACTAATTAATAACAAATTCAAAGAACATTGATAATAATACAACCATGGTAGGGGAATTTAACACCCACCTCACTGAAATGGACAGATCATCCAAGCAAAAGATCAACAAGGAAATAAAGGCCTTAAGTGACACACTGGACCAGATGGACATCACAGATACATTCAGAACATTCCATTCCAAAGCAACAGAATACACCTTCTTCTCTAGTGCACATGGAACATTCTCCAGAATAGATCACATCCTGGGTCACAAATCAGGTCTCAATTGGTACCAAAAGTTTGGGATTATTCCCTGCATGTTTTCAGACCACAAGGCTCTGAAGCTAGAACTCAGTCACAAGAGGAAAGTTGGAAAGAACTCAAATACATGGAGGCTAAAGAACATCCTTCTAAAGAATGAATGGGTCAACCAGGAAATTAAAGAAGAATTGAAAAAATTCATGGAAACAAATGAAAATAAAATCACAACTGTTCAAAATCTGTGGGACACAACAAAGGCAGTCCTGAGAGGAAAGTATATAGTGATACAAGCCTTTCTTAAGAAACAAGAAAGATCTCAAGCACAACCTAACCCTACACCTAAAGGAGCTGGAGAAAGAACAGCAAAGAAAGCCTAAACCCAGCAGGAGAAGAGAAATCATAAAGATCAGAGCAGAATTCAGTGAAATAGAAACCAAAAGAACAGTAGAACAAATCAATGAAACTAGGAGCTGGTTCTTTGAAAGAATTAATAAGATTGATCAACCCCTGGCCAGACTTATCAAAAAGAAAAGAGAAAGAACCCAAATTAATTAAATCATGAATGAAAGAGGAAAGATCACAACCAAGAGCAAAGAAAAACAAACAATTGTAAGAGCATATTCTAAGCAACTATACACCAGCCAATTTGACAATCTGGAAGACATGGATGCATTCCTAGAGACATATAAACTACCAAAACTGAACCAGGAAGAAATAGAAAACCTGAAAAGATCCATAACTGGTAAGGAGATTGAAGCAGTCATCAAAGATCTTCTAACAAACAAGAGCCCACGGCCAGAGGGCTTCCCAGGGAAATTCTACCAAACATTTAAAGAAGAATTAATACCTATTCTCCTGAAAATGGTCCAAAAAAATAGAAATGGGAGGAAAACTTCCGAGCTCATTTTATGAGGCCAGCATTACCTTGATCCTGAAACCAGACAAAGACCCCATCAAAAAGGAAAATTTCAGACCAATATCCTTGATGAACACGGATGCAAAATTTCTCACCAAAATACTAGCCAATAGGACCCAACAGTCCATTAAAAGGATTATTCACCACCACCAAGTGGGATTTATTCCTGGGCTGCAAGATTGGTTCAACATCTGCAAATCAATCAATGTGATACAATACATTAATAAAAGAAAGAACAAGAACCATATGATATTCTCAATAGATGCTGAAAAAGCATTTGACAGTCTTTTTTGATCGAAACTCTTCACAGTGTACAGATAGAGGATACATACTTCAATATCATAAAAAGCCATCTATGAAAAACCCATCATTCTATCATTCTTAATGGAGAAAAACTGAGAGCTTTTCCCCTATGGTCAGGAACATGGCAAGAATGTCCACTATCACCACTGCTATTCAACATAGTACTAGAAGTCCTAGCCTTGGCAATCAGACAACAACAGCAACAACAGGCTTCTGAATCAACAAAGAAGAGGTCAAACTCTCACTCTTTGCAGATGATATGATACATAGTGTGGAAAACCCAAGAGACTCCACTCCAAAACTGCTAGAACTCATACAGAAATTCAGTAAAGTGTCAGGATATAAAATCAATGAACAGAAATCAGTTGCATTTCTATACACCAAGAGCAAGACAGAAGAAAGAGAAATTAAGGAGTCAATCCCATTTACAACTGCACCCAAAACCATAAGATATCTAGGAATAAACCTAACCAAAGAGGCAAAGAAGCTATATTCAGAAAACTATAAAGTACTCATGAAAGAAATTGAGGGACACAAAGAAATGGAAAAATGTTCCATGCTCATGGATTGAAATAAAAACTATTGTGAAAATGTCTCTGCTACCTAAGGCAATCTATAAATTTAATGCAATCCCTATCAAAATAACATCAATTTTTCTCAAAGAAATGGAACAAATAATCCTTAAACTTATATGGAACCAGAAAAGACCCCAAATAGCCAGAGGAATGTTGAAAAAGAAAGCCAAAGTTGGTGGCATCATAATTTCAGACTTCAAGCTCTATTACAAAGCTATAATCATCAAGACTGTGTGGTACTGCCACAAAAAAAGGACACATAGATCAATGGAACAGACTACAGAACCCACAAATAGACCCTCATCTCTAAGGTCAACTAAGATTCGACAAAGCAAGAAAGAATATCCAATGGAAAAAGACAGTCTCTTTTCCCAATAGTGTTGGGAAAATTGGACAGCCACATGCAGAAAAATGAAACAGGACCATTTCCTTACACCACACACAAAAATAGACTCAAAATGGTTGAAAGACCTCAATGTGAGCCTGGAATCCATCAAAATCCTTGAAGAGCACACAGGCAGGAACCTCTTTGACCTCAGCTGCTGCAACTTCTTCATAGAAACATTGCCAAAGGCAAGGGAAACAAGGGCAAAAATGAACTATTGGGACTCTATCAAGATCAAATCTTTTGCACAGCAAAGGAAACAGTCAACAAAACCAAAAGACAACTGACTGAATGGGAGAAGATATTTGCAAATGACATTTCAGATAAAGGGCTAGTATCCAAATCTATAAAGAACTTATCAAACTCAGCACCCAAAGAAAAAATAATCCAATCAAGAAATGGGCAGAGGACATGAACAGACATTTTTGCAAAGAAGACATCCAAAGGGCCAACAGACATGTGAAAAAGTGCTCAACATCACCCGGCATCAGGGAAATACAAACCAAAACCACAATGAGATACCACCTCACACCAGTCAGAATGGCTAACGTTAACAAGTCAGGAAATGACAGATGCTGGCAAGGATGTAGAGAAAGGGGAACCCTCCTACACTATTGGTGGGAATGCAAGCTGGTGCAACCACTCTGGAAAACAGCATGAAGGTTCCTCAAAATGTTGAAAATAGAACTACCCTATGATTCAGCAATCACACTACTGGGTATTTACCCTAAGGATACACATGTAGTGATCTGAGGGGTCACATGCATCTGAATGTTTATAGCAGCGATGTCCACAATAGCCAAACTATGGAAAAAACCTAGAAGTCCATCAGCAGATGAATGAATAAAGAAGATGTGGTATAAATAAATAAATATATATATATATATATATATTTATAATATATATACACAAATGTGGTATAAATATATATATATATAATGTATATGTATAATTATATATATACATTTATATATAAATATATATAAATGTATATATATAAATGTATTTATAATTATACATATACATTATATATATAATGTATATTACACACATACACAATGAAATACTTTGCAGCCATCAAAAGAAATGAAATCTTACAATTTGCAATGACATGGATTGAACTAGAGCGTATTATGCTGAGTGAAATAAGTCAATCAGAGAAAGACAATTATCATATGATCTCTCTGATATGAGGAATTTGAAAGGCAGGGTAGGGAAGGAAAAAATGAAACAAGATGGGATCGGGAGGGAGACAAACCATAAGAGACTCTTTATCTCACAAAACAAGCTGAAGGTTGCTGGCGAGTGGTTGGGTTATGGATTTTGGGGAGAGTATGTGCTATGGCAAGTGCTGTGAAATGTGTATGCCTGATGATTCACAGACCTATACCCCTGGGGCAAATAGTACATTATATGTTAATAAAAATATATTTTTAAAAGTCTCCTTGAGGAAAACAAGACCTCTGTACTTATTCTGATTTCCTTTTTGCTCTAATGCCCATGACCTAAAAACAATGTCTACTCTAATCATAAAAAAAAGTCAGACAAACCTAAACTGAGGAATATTCTACCTGACCAGCACATCTCAAGGTGGTCAAGGTCATATAAAATAAAGAAAGTCTGAGAAACTACCACAGTCTAGAGAGCCCAAGGAAAAAGGTGACTAATGTGGTATCCTGGATGAGATGCTGGGGCAGAAAAAGGACACTAGGAGTAAACAAATGAGATGGTCAAATTGAGTATGGATATTAGTTGATAGTAAAATTTATTGATATTGGTTCATTGGTTGTGACAAATGTACTACAATAATGCAAGACATTAACAATAGGGAAAACTGTGTGCAGGGTAAACAGAAATGTTGCCCTATCTTTGCAACTTTTCTGTAAATCTGAAACAATTTATTTTTAAATTCCTTGATTAAATAAGAAGTAACTTTCATGTTTCCAGGTAGGAAAGTACAAAGAGTAAAAACATCAATTCTCCTCAAGTTAATTAATACAATGGATGGAATATTAATCAAAATCATTATTCTTCTTAGAAGTAACAAATTATTCCAGAGTTTATTTATGGAAATAAACAGAGGATAATAGCTGAGAAAATGTTTTTTAAAAAATTAGTGAAAAGTGGACTTATATCAACAGATATTAACGTAACTTATAAAGCTACAGAACTTATACAAGCATAAGAAAAGACAGAGATTAATGGCAAACAGTAGACAACCAAGGAACAAACCAAAATATATATTTAGTTTATAATAATTAATTAATTAATTAATAAACAAAAAGTGGGGAATTTAACTATAACAATTCCAAATTAATTTCATTTGAATTCAAAAAGTGTAAGTAAGAAAATTCTTTTAGGGGCGCCTGGGTGGCTCAGTGGGTTAAAGCCTCTGCCTTCAGCTCAGGTCATGATCCCAGGGTCCTGGGATCGAGCCCCACGTCGGGCTCTCTGCTCAGCAGGGATCCTGCTTCCCCCTCTCTCTCTGCCTGCTCTCTGCCTACTCACGATCTCTGTCTGTCAAATAAATAAATAAAATCTTTAAAAAAAAAAAAAAAAAGAAACAAGAGCAACAAAAAAATACAATTTATGTATCTACAAGTAGAAAAATTAAATACCACAAAAAAAACCTGGAAAAATAGATTTACAACATATATGACCAGCAAAAAGTTAATATACATTATTACTATATTAAAGAAACCCATAATGAAAAAGATAAGCGATTTATGCAGAACAAAAAAAATCATGAATAAGAAACTCCTAATGAATAAATAAATACCAAGTCATCAAAAGAAAATGTTTATCACTAGTAATCAAAGAAGTAAAATTAAAGCAACTAGTTTGCTTATCAGGTTGGCAAACAATGAAATAGTAAAAGGAATGATAATACACAGCATTGACAAAGGTGTGTGGAGATGAACGTTTTCATACAACAATGCCTGTGGGAGTTACAATTGGGACACTCTTTCAGGACAAGTTGGCACATGTAACTACAATAATAATGATGATGGCCAAGAATTTCGTGCTTACTGTGGGCTAGGCCAGGATCTAAGGGCTTACCATGTATTAGGCCACTTGGGTGTCATAGCAATTCAATAAAGGAGGTACTGTTAATATCCGCATTCACGAGGGAGGAAACTTGATCCTGCAAGATCTTCAAAGGCTGTTCAGCTGGCAGGTGACAGAGCTGGATATCAATCCCAAGTGGTCTGACTCCAGAGCCTGTGTCCTTGCCTGTGGATAAAACGTAATGGATGTGCTGAGACCCAGGGATCCTGCTTCTAGGAATTTAGGCTGAGAAAATAATTGGCAATATTCACAAACTTATGTATAAGGGTGTTTATTGCAGAAATTTTATAAGAGCAGAGGAATGACTTATTAATGTAAATTAATGTAAATTATCAGCAGTGGAGAAATGATTCACTATATTGAGGTACAACTAATCATTAAGCCATGCTGGAGAAAAATAAAAATATGTTGTTAAGGGAAAAAGTAGGCTTTAAAATAATAAATATGGGCTGCGCTGCCCCGCATTCTGGCCCCATGGACCCAAGGCACAACCCATCCACTTACTCACAAGTCTGCCTGGATCTGGTGAGTGCCATATCTGGTTCCTCCAGCACTGCCAATATGAAGAAAGTTGTTTAACAGCTCCAGCTGGAAGTCAGGCTCCACTATGTGAGGTTTCCCAGGCAGCTACAGATTTGAGACAACTCTGTCGGCAAAATGCTCAACATGACCCCATGCTGACCGGAGTATCTTTAAGCAAGAATCCCTTCAGACCCAGGAAAGTCTGTTACTTTTTGTAATACAAGGAATCTTTGGATTGTTTTCTAAAGCACTTTGAACAAACCAGTGAATGTTTAAAGGAGAACTAAATTTGAAGCCTGTACAAAAACTTATAACAGGTGCCATACATATAAACTTCTCTTGTCGGTCCCGAACATCTAACTCTCTGAATTTTCATAAATTTATTTTTTTTTAAGATTTTATTTATTTAATTAACAGAGAGAGAGGGGGAAGCAAGCTCCCTGCTGAGCAGAGAGCCCGATGTAGGGCTCAATTCCAGGACCCTGAGATCATGACCTGAGCCAAAGGCAGAGGCTTAACCCACTGAGCCACCCAGGTGCCCCAATTTTCATAAATTTTTATTTCACAAGGGTAATTATTTTATATACATTGACAGCAGCATACAATAAAATACCTAGTGTAAATAATAATAATAATAAAATAAGGAATTGTATTCTCTAAAGTAACACAAGTATAATTTAGGCCAACAGAATATTTTTTTTTGATGCATTCTATATTTTACAAATGTTCTAAGTAAGCATGCACTGCCTTTATAGTCGAAAGTTACATATTTCGTTCATTGTTTCAGAATGATCAAGAAAAACTATTCCGTTTGATTCCCATATCTGATGTCTCCTTTCCTTGGTTGTGATTTTCTATTTCTATTTCATAAAACTTGTAACATAAGTACCCTTTGCTATGGCTTTAGGAACAGTATATTAATAAATAAAATATAATACAATAAACAATTTTTTACTAAAGCATTCATGTCAACAGGAGATGACAGTTTATCACAAACACAAATTATGAATTCAGAGCTAATTCATGAATACCCTCCAGAGCATTCTCCCTGTGTCTGTGCTTCTCAGAACTTCAAGCACAAGTCCAGACAGGGATTCATGACCAAAAGAACAGGAGGAGTACCCAGCCCCACAACAGGGTGAGGAGTGCCAGGGCTCTAGGCCTTTCTCTGCTGAACATTCTCCCAGCCCCAGAACAGGCACTGTGGAAGGAGCTGGAACATGAACAGGATGGGGTTGGGAGTGGAGTGGAGAGGATTTCTCCTCATAGCTTGTGAAAATTGGGCAACTAGCATAGTGTTCTCTCTGACCTCTAGGACCTTGAAGCCAAGACCACCAGCCTACCAGCTGAAGGCTATGGTGGGACAGTCACAAGTGACAGGTCTTCTAAGCTCTCTGATTTAAATGGTATAGTGTTATCCAACTTCCATAGTGTGCTGAGCCTTTATTCCTGCCAGGATGTCCCTTGAGGCATGTGGCATTTTATGATCTAGCAAACACATTTGTACACATTATCTCACACAATCTTAGAACAGCTTTCCTAGCGCCCTGTACTAGGTCCTTGTGGTCCTGGTCTCTGCTTCTCCCCAGCATCCAGAACAGCATCTGTATGTGTGCACAGAGTGGCAATCAACATGGCATCAAATGGACATTCATGGTAATGTACATGATACATTCTTCTCTGTTAAATGGAGACAACAGTGCCTATTTCTCATGACTGTTGCGGAGATAAAATCAGGTCCTTGTAAAACTCTTGTCAGTGCAGTTGACACTTGTGTAGGGTAAATGAAAGCACAGACATCCCTCAGAAATATTGCAGGTTCAGTTCCAGACCACCCCAATAAATCTAATACTGCAATAAAGCAAGTCGATGAATTTTTTGATTTCTCGGTACATATAAAAGTTATGTAGACACTAAAACTTATATTTACTGCAGTTTATTAAGTCTGCAATATTATTGTCTAAAAAAAAAATCCAATGTACATGTTGTCATTTCAATAGTCTTCATAACATCTTCACCAGGAGTAGAGTCCATCTCAAAGAATTACTTTCTTTGCTCATCCCTAAGAAACAACTCCTCATCCATTCAAGTTTGATCATGAGATTGCAGCAATTCAGTCACATCTCAGTCTCTACTTCTAATTCTCATTCTCTTGTTATTCTCTTGCTATTTCTACCACATCTGCAGTTACTTCCTCCACTGAAGTCTTGAACCCCACAAGGTCACCCATGAGGGTAGGAAAAAAGTTCTTCCAAACTCCTGTTAATGTTGATATTTTTACTTCTTCACATAAACATGAATGTTCTTAATGGCTAATCCTTTCCAGGTTTCCAATTGACTTTGTCCAGGTCCATCAGAGGAATCACTCTCTGTGGCAAGTATTACTCTTTGACCCGTGAGCTGCAGAATGGATGTTGTGTTAGCAGGCATGAAAACAATATTAATATTGTTGTATATAATGATCATAGCTCTTGGGTGATCAGGAGCATGGTCAATGAGCTTTTTTTTTCTTTCTTTTTTTTTTTTTTCTAAACCATAGGTCTCAATAGTGAGTGGCCTTAAAATATTCAGTAAACTATTTTTGTAAACAGATGTGCTGTCACCGAGGCTTTATTTTGTCATTTCTAGAGCTTGGGCAGTGTAGATTTCATGTAATTCCTAAGGGCCCTAGGATTTTTGGGATGGTCAATGATCATTGACTTCAACTTGAAATCACCAGCTATATTAATTAGTCTCTAATAAGAGATTCACTTTGTCTTTTGAAGTTTTGAAGCCAGGCACTCCAGCTTTCTAGCTATGAAAGTTCTAGATGTCATCTTCTTTTGATATAAAGCTGTTTCATCAACATTGAAAACTTGTTATTTAGTGTAGTTACCATCATTAATGATCTTAGCTAGATTGTCAGGATAACTTTGCAGCTTTGACATCAGCCATTATGGAAATGGCTTCTTTCCTTAAATCTTATGAACCAACCTCCACTAGCTTCAAACTCTTCTGCTGCTGCTTCCTCACCTCTCTCAGCCTTCACAAAAATGAATAGATTTAGGGCTTTGCTCTGGGTTAGGCTTTGGTTTAAGGAATTATTGTGGCCGGTTTGATCTATCCAGACCATTACAACTTTCTCTATGTCAGCAAATAGACAGTTTTGCTTTATCATTTGTGTGTTCACTGGAGTAGCACTTTCAATTGCCTTCAAGAACTTTTCCTTTGCATTTACAACTTGGCTAACTGAATCCAGAGACTTAGCTTTTGGCCTATCTTGGCTGTTGACAAGCCTTCCTTACTAAGTTCAGTCATTTCTAGTTTTTGATTTGAAATTGGGAGACATGTGACTCTTCCTTTCCTTTAAAAACTTAGGAGACATTGTAGGGTTATTAATTGGCTAACTTTAGTATTTTTGTTTCTTAAGGAATAGTGAGTTCCAAGGAGAAGGAGAGAGGCAGGGGAAAGACTTGTCAGTGGAGCACACACACAAGTTAGAACACATACAGCATTATGACTAAATATGCCATCTTATATGGAAATGGTGTTTGGTGTCCCAAAACAATTAAAATAGTAACATCAAAGATCACTGACCATGGATTACCATAATAAATATAATAATGGTGAAAAAGTTTGAAATATTGGGAGCATTACTAACAGAGACACAAATCGAGCAAATATTGTTGGGAAAATGGTACCAATAAATTTGTTCCATGCCGAGTTGCCACAAACCTTCAACTTATTAAAACTACAATATCTGCAAAGCATAATAAAGCACAGTTCAATAAAATGAGGCATGCCTGTATCTGAAGAACCAAAGAATTAAAGCATGAAAGGCATCCCACTTCCCTGAACTCAGAGGTGCGACTGCCTGCAGAGTTGCTAAGCCCCAGGGTCCTGATGCACCAGAAAGCCTTGCAGGGTGGGGTGGGGTTGTACCCCCATTTCACCATTGCCCCCTCCACCCACTTATTCTTACAGCTGAGCACTTAAGAAATCCCTTTCTCTTGTCACCAAAACATTGCAGAGGAAAGGCAGCACCTGAGGGGACATGTTGCCAAACTGCCCTGCCAAGCTCTGTTGGCAGAGTCAAGGCATGTCCTGGGAGCAGTTTTTCCAGAAGCGATGATGGATTTGTGCTGATCCAGTCATTCCCTCCTGATGAAAGAAACAAGCTCCTCGCCCTGGCCAACCCTGGAGGTCTTACCTACTGCCTCTACCCTGGGAGGAGGGAACAACCTGGAGAACATGTAGCTCTTCAGGTCTCTCACAACCCTTTTCCTCAGAAGGACATCCTCACCTGGACATCTCCTCACACACCAGATGGTGCCCTGTGAGACCATTTTACCACAGAATGAGTCATCTCTGGGTACTGCTCCTTTCTGCACTCACTTCCCTTTGGGAATGTTCTTGGCAACAAAGGAGTAGTGGACTGTGCCAAATGAATACTGGCACTCACATACTATGGGATTTGAAGCCAATTCCTTGGCTTCCCTGAGCCTTCATTTATTCAGCTGCAGGATGGGAGTAACAATGATGCCAAAATCACAAGTTATTTTGAAGATTAGATGAAATAGCTCTGTGATTACTGGTCAGGGCAAAGGTATTTGATGATTTATTTGTTTGTTCTGCATGAAATTATCAGACAGGCCAATGTAGTCAGTCAAACTCAGTCATGGTTCTAAGATTCACCTTCCAACATTTCTGGAGGCCAATGCCAGCCCCTGTCTGGACCCCATTCCCACTGTGCTCTCTCCCCCACAAGCCCACTCCCACCTCAAGGCAGCTCAGTTTTTCCTCAGGGTGCCACTATTTGAAGAAACAGCTTGTACAATTAAGATATAATCATTCTTCTTTCCTTTCTAAAAAACTTGGTAACTGCCCATATCCTTTAAAAGTAAATTCCTTAACAAGGCTTTCAGACCCCTTCATGATGACTCACCCCTCCCTCCTCATGTACACCACACCACAGACCCATCCCTCTCAGGCCCTACAGTGGCCTGCACACTCCCTGCTGTGTTACACCCAGGCCTTCACCCATCCCTCTCCCTTTGCCTCAAATTCCTGCCCACCCTTTTCTCCTTATGATATATTCTGAAGGATCCTAGGGCCAGTAAGACCCCACCACACTTTTAAGTGCCTCTAGAGTGTGTCCCTGTGTGTCACCTCATGGTGCAAACATTTATCAACATGTCTGTCCTCTAGACTACCATGTAAACCTTGGAGGGCAGGGGCTTGGTCTTCTTCATCTTGGTATCCCCATCTTCTCCCCACAGTAGTGCTCAGTGTGTCCATGGCTGCCATTCTCTCCAGAAGGGAATTCTTTTTATAGTCTGCTTCCAACTCTCCAGCATCTCCAGCCAGCCCATCTGTCCTCCTCAATGGCCAGGTATAGGCCCCCATTACTCTCTCGGAGGCACACAGCACAACTCAACTCCCTACCTACTGGCCCCCATCACAAATGAAAACTTATGTGCATTTACATTTGCATTTAACTATATGTGTATATATATTACCTGTGAGCAAAAACCAAGGCGCTAATTATAGCAACTTTCTCAAAGTTTAAGAATGGGGCTTGTGGCTATGGAAAAGAGTAAAAGAGATTGGCCAACCAAGGCTTGAAACCACAGTTTCATATCATTTTGTTAAGACAAATGAAATGAACTTCCAGAGATAAGCTTTATCACAATCTGAGGGTCGTAAGGGTAATGGTAATAATAATAACTAATCACTTATTAACCCTAGAATAATGCTAACATCAGTTGAATGTTTTCTGTATGTTGAAAAGAATATTAAGAAACCTAATATGAACTGATTCAATGTTCACACCTATACAAAGGATCCACCACTTACAGTTGTGTGACCTTGAGTAATTTTGCCTCCATTTCCTCATTAGTAAAGTGGGGATAGTCATGACACCTACATCATTGTAATTAAATTAATTATTGTATATAAATGCTTAGTAAGCTTCCCCCAAATGTGACCCCCCCAAAGTTAATCTGAACCTAAGGTCTACTACTACACAGGGGCTACATGGCTCAGGCTTCCCAAGGAGTAAGAGCTAAAAGCAACAGGTGGAAGAAACAGAAGGCAGATATCTACTCATTATATTTTCCCCTAAAAAACCTTTAAATAAAATGATAAATGCAGCAATTTTATATCTTCTCTACCTTTGAGAAACTATTGTTCATGTGTATATGAAAGCATATATAAAAATATGCAAGTAAATCTTATTTGGAAGAGTGAAAATCAAAGCAATCTACAGCCATGAATTTAGAAATGGCTAAGGAGACTGTGGGGGAACTAGTACATTACTGAGAAATAGTGACAAGCAACCATGTGACTTTATACCCTTTTACAGTATGTGCAGGGTGCTGCTCTAAATTAACTCATTTAATCCACACATGAACCTAAGGTATACAGGTATACTATAATCCCAATTAATAAAGGAGGCAACTGAAGCTAAGGCAGGGTCAATAATTTAGATCATGCAAATAGTAAGTGACAAAGTTGTGATTTGAATCCATGCAGTCTGGCTCCAGAATCTATCCTCTTCCCTATTCTACTAATCTACTGTTGAATGAAAAAAAGCAAGGGGCAGACTGACACAAAAAGTATGTGTACACACAAATGTACACACAATATAATACTACATTGTTCCTAAATATGTACATAAATGCAAGGAAATGACCTACCAAAAAAAAAAAAATCATACTGAATTATAACACTGGTTTCCTGTGCAAGGGAACAAAATTTAGGCACAAGGATTGGGAATGGTGACCAGAAAAAAAATTTACCCTGATCCAAAATGGCTTAACTTTTGCAAAGACAAGGAATTTCAGTATTGTAGAATAATTAGAAACTTAAAAAATAAAATTAGCTAGAAGGAACAAGCTACTTCAAATTAAATGAGTTCCCTAATCTTAAAAGGATTGATAATCTATAGCTTAGATTGCCATTCTTAAGGAGTTCTTTGGAAGGGTTCCATGCATCAATGAGTGAGTGGGCTACAAAGCCACCTATTGGCCCACTCTAGCTGGTTGTCATCTTAGATAAATAAACACAACATGCTGCAAGTTATTCATCATTTTTAATCATCAAACCTCTCACGCTTCTTGTCTGTCTTAGCTCCATGAACATATTGCTTATATTCACCCAAATGTAATTCTAATTACTTTTAATTTCTGTCCATTTTTCTAACTCTATGTCTTTATCCATCCTAAGTAACTTTAACTCTTCTTCTAGCCTTTTAGTCAAAGATGACTATTCATTGGGACCCCTGAGTGGCTCAGTGGGGTAAGCATCTGCATTCAGCTCAGGTCATGATCAGGGTCCTGGGATTGAGCCTTGCATTGGGCTCTTTGCTCAGTAGGGAGCCTGCTTCCCACCCCTCCCCCATCTGCCTCTGCCTACTTGTGATCTCTGTCAAATAAATAAATAATTTTTTTAAAAAAGATGACTATTCATCAACCCCCAAGTGTTCTCTTCCCCATGATAGTTGTAATGATGGTGGTGAAAATGAGTGGTGATGGTGATGGTGGTGGTAACAGAGGTAAGGGTGAGAATGAGTCATGGTAGTAGTAGTAGTGGTTACAGTGGTGGTGGTGGATATGATGGAGATGGTAACTGATGATGGTGATGGTGGTGGCAATGATGGTGGTGGTGGTGGTGACAGTGGGGATGGCAGAAGTGGTGATAGAAGGGATGACAGAGGTGATAGAGGTGGTGGAGGTGAGGGTGGTGAGAGTGAGCAGAGGTGGCAGTGGTAGTACTTGTCATCATGGTGGTGATAGTGGTAGAGGTGGTGGAGCACCAACTAGTAGCAATAGTAGTGATGGTGAGAATGAGTAGGGCTGACAGGTGTAGTAATGGGGATAGTGGTAATGACAATGTTGTCGAAGCAGATGATAACATAAGGTGTTTGGCCCTTGATGTAGTATTGAAAGACTTGACAATATAGGCACAGTGGAAATGGCATTGAAGATGATAAAATAGAGATGTTGAGTTCAGACTAGGCAAAAAAAAAAAAACAAAAAGAACAAAACCAAAAAACCAAACAACCCTCCCCCCAAAACAAACAAACAAAAGACAAAGCAAAAAGCACCTCCAAATGGAGGACAGATCACCTGGTTACTAAGACCACAGTCTCTCCCCACTTCACTGGCCATTTGGCAGGACAAGCAGAGGGAAAAGCAGTGAGAACAGCAAAGGGAATTTTACTTTCCAGGCTGCGTGGTCTGCAGGATAGCACTTTCTCCTTTCCAGCCACAGTAGTTTGTTCTGTATCTCAGCCTTCCACGTCCACTTCATTTTGGGCTTGTCCAGGATGGCAATTTCTGTATGCATTTGAGAGAAAGAAAAATGGGAAGAGAGTAGAAAGTAGGGTAAGCCCACCAATGCAGGTTCTTCAGTTCTCTCTAAGCCCACTGTGGGCTAAACTTGGCCAGACCTGCCAGAGCCTCGCCCTACTGGTTGTCATTTCCTATGGCAAGATGTCAACAGGTAGGAGTGTGAGGCCACATTCCAGTGGTGGTGGCAAGGCCCCATCAGCCACACCTGGCTCAACACCCCCACAGACACAGGGCCCTGCTGAGGGACACTTGGCCTGTTCTGCCATAGATAGCAAGATAAACAATTAGGTTCAGGAATCAGAACACAATTTATTTTTAAGAAAAACAAATTGCTGTGCTTATAACATCCTGTGTAAACAGAGTAACCACCATACCATGGCATCTCTGGAATTCAGTGGCATTTCTGAGATTCATTCCAGCAAATGCAACAAGTTGGACTCAAATCAAGTTCCATTTCCATCAGCCAAAAGTTTGGCTGAAGCATTTTACTGTCTCACATTTGATTTCCTGGGGATTAGGCACAATAAACCACGATTACCATCACCCTGCTCTCACCTTTTTTTGGTGTCTTCCTCTGCAAATACTGGATTTCCAAGATCAGACATTTACTGAGCAAGGCTCAGGGTTAAGTGTGGCATAGATCCTGTCTGTAGTCAAGTCTTAAGGGGTGATGATAATGGATGATGATGGTAGTGGCATCACTAAGGACTCCCAACCAGGACCGAGTGACCTACTCACCATGACATGTTTATCTTCCAATGAAATAGCATCCTTCTAGAACCATAAATGCCAAGCATCTCCGAAAATCCTTACTCTTTTCTCCTGCTTCCTCTTCTTCTCTCAAATATCTGCTTACCTGTCCCCTACTACGTACAATCGCCTTGTTTATGATATTCTCCTATATCTATAGGACATCACTGCATGACAGACATTGGGCTAAGTACTACATGTTGGATGGTCAGTAAGTTTCAGTTCTGTCCTCAAGTTCTTAGCACTGCAAAGGAGACAGACAATAACACATAATGTAAATAAAATATGGCAACTGGTTTTTAAAAATAGAAGCTCAGGGGCTCCTGGGTGGCTCAGTGGGTTAAGCCTCTGCCTTCAGCTCAGGTCATGATCTCAGGGTCGTGGGATCGAGTCCAGCATTGGGATCTCTGCTCAGTGGGGAGCCTACTCCCTCCTCTCCTCTCTCTCTCTCTGCCTGCCTCTCTGCCTACTTGTGATCTCTCTCTGTCAAATAAATAAATAAGTTCTTAAAAAAATATAAGCTCAGATCATTTTAGAGGCTCAGAAAGGGGGCACATTACCTAGTATTGGAAGAGACCTCTCAGATTGCATAATATTGCTTGGCTGAGACCCTCCTTTCCAACCAGCCTAAAGCAAGGTTGATTTGGGGTCCCAACCTGGACATCCCTTGCTGAAGAGAGCCACAATGATGCCCTCTGTTCCATCACGGAAACTTAATAAGTTAGCTTTAATTCCAGCTGTTGTAAATGGTTAGTATTCTTCATTTCTGATGGCTGAGTAATAGTCCATTGTATATCTGAATATGATAAGGTTTAAACAAAGAAACACTAGAATATTTAACATAGTGTTTGTCACATAGTAAGTGCTCAACAAATGGTGGTTTCAACATTGGTAATAATAATATTAGTGAATGAGTGACTCAGAGAAGAATATGGAAGAAAACTGGACAAAAAGGATAAAGCCAGCCAAACATCCAACCCAACATTAACCATAGGGAATGCAACCTCACTGGATAAAATCTGCCCTTGAAAGATTTCCCCTGATCACCACTCCACGCTCAACCCCCTAATGACATCTGACATTTTATCATAAAAGCTTCATCTTTTCAGCTATAATTCTGACCCTTCAAACTATTTGCCCCCTACATGGAGACTTACATTGAACTACTATCAGATGTCTACACTCTAGTTTAAATGGATCGCACAGTCTTTCCTTGAGTTTGGCACTTAATCAAACACCTACTATTTTCTAATAGCTTTTCCAAATAATAGACCTTGCTTAATCCTCACAACACCCTCAAAACATAAGCAGACCAAAGCCATTTTACACATGGAGATACAGGTTCAGAAAGGTTAAGTAATGTACTTATGGCCCCATAGCTAGCAAGTGGTGGAACCAAGATTCTGCCCCATGTCTCCTGACACTGTTCGGTCACCAAAGTCTTGCCACAATGCAGAGACCATTTCAGATAATGACCTGGGTACAGAATAGAAGAGGCTGGGGCTCCAAAGGAAGGAATAGGGCACAGAGGACACACTGTCTGTTCAGGATGACTCTGGCCTGCCCCTGAAGGAAGACTTAGCTCCTGAGTCTTGGTGCTCCCCAGGTCCATATTGTTTCAGCAGGACAGAGCTAGGCCTACTCTCACAATGGAGCCATTTCCTACCCTCTGCTGAACCTGTATTTCCCAGGAAGATGTTTGGAACCCTCCAAAGGAAAATAGCAGGGCCTATATTGTAATCTAGGGCTTCCAAAACCTCAGTAATTCATGTTCCTCCTTCACAGTTTTTCCCATATCCATGTATTATTAATACTATATTAATCCTTGCATTAATACTTTTCTCTAAATCCACTATTTTTACTTTGCCAAATTTATTTCAAAAGGTATATTACCACAATATTACCTTCTTTTATCTTATCCTAAGCAATAATATCCATAAAAATCATAAATCTGAAGTGCTTGTTCTAATACATATTAAACATAGTTGAAAAATATAGATAAATATTTCTAAAAAGATTTCAAAATTTATAAAAATATAGCCTTTGTATTCTATTCATGTCAGGAAGAGATGGTTAAAGGAAAGATTTACTTTGACAATTTATCCAAATTAGCAAATACAGGAAAATATTAAAACGATTAAGATCTTTTGAAGGTCAAAAGTAACTTTTTTTTTTTTTTTTAAGTAAACTCTACTCCTGATGTGCGGTTCAAACTTGCAACTCCGAGATCAAAAGTCACATATTTTACCCACTGAGCCAGCTGGGGGCTGCCAGGTGCTTGTTTCTTTTTTCTTTTAAAAGTAATCTGTATTCCCATCATGGGACTCAAACTCACAACCCTGAGATCAAGAGTCCATGCTCTATCCACTGAGCCAGCCAGATGTCCCAAAAGTAACATTTTAATATTTTATTCATTCTTTTTGCAAAGTTTTATCATCCAGTTACATATTTATATATGTCTAATAAATATTTTCTACCCTCATCCACAATCTCAAACATAAACAAGCCATTTTCATTTTTTTTTGAAGGGAGAGATGTAGTGGAATCTCTTTTTCTCTTCATTCTCAAATGCTCAAATAAGTGATTATATTTCCAGATTCTATTTCCTAATCTCCTCTCTTCAATTAAAAATATTCAAACCATGGTCCAGTGTTGAAATTTGGTTCTCTCATATATTACCCAATAATTGTGAGGTTGATATTATTCTGAACCTTACTTTAAGGTAACACTTTAAGGTAAAGTCATGTGACTTGTCCCAGATTCCAAGACTATTTAAGGCACTAACTCAGGCATCAAATACATGGCCTAGCACAAACATCAGTAGTTTTGTAAGTGTGGGGAGAAAAGTAGTACATTATTACAACAAGGAATGTTTGTGATTCATTAGAGGAAAGCACACCTTATTTTATGTAACTCCTCTGTAACCCATATAGGATCCAGCAGGGATTATGAGGAATAAAATGTCTTAATTAATCATGGAGAGCAATTAAACACCAAAGGATAATTTAATTAGATATTAATATTGATCATATTGAAATGAAATCACAGCAATAATTCAGAAACCTTCTAAAAACCTTCATAAAACTTCTAAAATGATGTAATGTCTGACTATCTCCTTCTTTGGGGGCCAAATGGGTCTTATAACTTCATGCAGTTGCCAGAATGAGATCAGATAACCCAAATTTGGGAAGGGAAAGAAAGTCAGTATTTTGGCCAGACTCAAACTAGTAGTGTTACAAAACCTGCAACAATTCTCGTGCCCTTCCTACCCTCCTTTTCTTTCTTTCTTTCTTCTTCCCTCTGTTCTCCATTTCATTCTTTCCTTTTTTCTTTCCTTTCAATAAACACTCAGTGCCTGTTAGTCCATAGGCTCCAGGTTTACTAAGAGCTGCAAATGCCATCTTTGTCCTCCAGGAGCAAACAATCTTGTCAGGGAAGTGAAAATAGCACAGAGACTAAATATGTTCCCCACCCAGGCTAAAACACAATATCCAGGCCACTGACAATTCCAGACGTGGGCAGATGGAGAGTACATCATTCATTCCTCCATTCTACCAGCATCTACAACAGGCTATGCCAGGCATGTGCTGATGCTTGAGATGTGGGACAGTGAACAAGACCCAACTCCTGCAAGGAGCTCCCAGTCTGGCGGAGGGGGCAGGATTACCATGCTGCAGATAAGGTGCTCTCTCAATCAGAGGGGTGTTGAGCAAGGTTTCCTGGAGGGATGATGTCTGATAGAATATTAAAAGGAAAATAGAGTTAAACAAACCAAGGAAATAGGGCATGAACAGATTCAGGAAAAAAAAAAAAAAAGGAGAATATACAAAGCCATTAAACACAACCAACTCAGTGGGAGAGAGGATCACTGAGTTTGTCTGGAGAAAAATGCTTCTTTTTTTTTTTTTTTAAGATTTTATTTTTTATTATTTATTTGACAGGCAGAGAGCACAAGTAGGCAGAGAGGCCGGCAGTGAGAGAGGGGGAAGCAGGCTCCCTGCCCAGCAGAGAGCCCGATGTGGGGCTTGATCCCAGGACCCTGGGATCATGACCCGAGCCGAAGGCAGAGGCTTTAACCCACTGAGCCACCCAGGTGCCCCTGGAGCAAAATGCTTCTATAGGAAAACAGTCAGATGTGGGGAGTACTGAACCACAAAAGCTCCTTTGGACTAAAAAATCTGGGCTTTGTCCTGATGTGGGGCAAATCTACTGCCATGGTTAGAGACACAAATCATGGAAAATGATGTGAGTCAGTCTCTGAGGAGACTGAGGCTGTCTGACAGCAATTCCAGGGCCAGGATTCCCAGGAGAGAGAGAACAGGTTCTGTGAGGAAGAGTCTGACGTGAGGAGCAATACAGAAGTTTGCGGAAAGGAGACAGACACACATATACACAGACATGTATACCCACATCACACACACACACACACACACACACACACACACACACACTGATGTATGCACACATGACATGTACATGTGGACATTTGTATACACACCACATGGACACGTTGACATGTGCACATATCACACATGTCTACACACATCATATACAGAGAAACATGTATAAGCATATAACATGTACATGCAGATATGTGTACATGCATCACACATGGACACCTACACATCACTCATGGTGTACATACATCACACATGCACACCCATTCACATCCACATGAAGGTAACATTAGAGCCAAAGCCCAAAGCTGGAGAAACCTATCTACAGTTTTCACTATTTTCCAATCCTAACTCAAAACCCCACTTCCTAGAAGGCTTATCCACTGGCTTCTTTTCTCTACATTCCCTTGTCCCTCAGGTGCTTGGCTACCATTGAATTCAAGCATCCTAAATGATTTGTTTTCCAAACACCCTACTAAACTGCTGACTCCTCTGCCCTGTCCCCCTACTGCCCCCCCACCCCGCAACACACTAAAAGGTTTGCAACACACAGATGGCTATAAAGAGTAAAATGCTAAGTGAAATAAGTCAGTCAGAGAAAGACAAATACCACATGATTTCATTCATGGGTGGAATTTAGGAAACAAAACAAATGAGCAAAGAAAAAAAAAAAGGGAGAGAGGTAAGCCAAGAAACAGAAGCTTAAGGATAGAGAACAAACTGATGGTTATCAGAGGGGAGTTTGGTGGGGGATGGGTGAAATAGGTGATAGGGATTAAGATGTGCTGGAATGGAGTGGGGTGGGAGGGATGTATCAGGCGGGAGGTGGCTGGGTGATGGACACTGGGGAGGGTATGTACTATGGTGAGCGCTGTGAATTGTGTAACACTGATGATTCATAGACCTGTACCCCTGAAACAAACAATACATTATATGTTAATAAATAAAGTGAATAATTAAAAAAAAAAAAAGAAAGCAGTGCTTTTTGATGAGCACTGGGTGTTGCATGAAAGTGTTGAATTACTATATATACCTGAAACTATTACACTGTATGTTAACTAACTGGAATTAAATTGTTTTTCATATTTCCAAGGCTATCCTGGCCCTGAGAGGAGAAGTTGGAGACAAAATGAAAACAATATTTGAGGGAAAAAAATGATTCTATGAAGTGGGAGTTAAAAGGAATTGAGGCACTAGGCTCTACACAAAGAGAGGGGAGATAAGAAGTTTAAAGAGTTGGTGGGTGGTCCTCATGCAACTAACATTTCTCCTCACTTACTATATAGCCACTCCGTGAATATAAAGGAAGATAAAGTCCCTGCCAACTATCTATCAGGGAGACAATCAAGACCCAACAAATTTCAATAATGAGTTCTCAAGGGTACAGAGGGTACAGGGCAGCTGGAAGATTAGGAGTAGGCAAAGGAGCACAGCCACTAAATCTAATGGTTAAAGAGACTGTGGAGGGACATGGGAATATGTGCATGATAAAAATGTCGCATGGAAAATTAGCACCCAAAATAGAAACTTTACAGGAAAAGAAAGTATAAGGAAAGGGAAAAAAAGATTGAGATAAAAATACTCAACAAAACTTAAACAACTAGTTGTACTTAAAATACTGGAATTATCCATAATTTTTTTTCTCTGCTTTTCTTCTCTTTTTTAAAAAAGATTTTACCTACCTGGGGCACCTGAGTGGCTCAGTGGGTTGAGCCTCTGCCTTCAGCTCAGGTCATGATCTCAGGGTCCTGGTATCGAGCCCTGAATCAGGCTCTCTGTTCAGCGGGGAGCCTGCTCCCCCCCCCCCTCTCTCTGCCTGCCTCTCTGCCTACTTGTGATCTCTCTGTCAAATAAATAAATAAAATCTTTAAAAAAATAAAAATAAAAAAGATTTTACCTATTTATTTGAGGAATAGCAAGAGAGAGCATGAGCTGGAGTGGGGGAGAGGGAGAACCGGGCTCTACACTGACCATGGAGCCTGATGAGGGGGCTTGCTCCCAGGACCCTGAGACCATGATGTGAGCAAAGCCAGATGCTTAACTGACTGAGCCACCCTGGTGACCCTCTGCTTTGCTTTTCGAGTTATTCATGGCAAAGTTAATTGGGTTTTGTTTGTTTTGTTTTTCATTGCATTTTATAGCAAAATGACTTATTAGAGGGTAAGGGACCAGTTTCCACCACCAGGGGATTCACTGCATGAACATTCAGGAGCCAAAGTAATCCTTGCTCTGAGACCCAAAGTGATACATGTTAATCACAGAAGGATCTAAGGCAACTCTGGCCTGTCCACATGCCTTTCTTAATCCCCTGCAATTACATCCACCCTGGGCAACTCTGCAAAGGTTACTCATAGCATAGGCCAACTTTCCTCACCCAGCCCTCCTGCTAAATCCCTCCCTCCTCCTCCACAGCAAGCTCAGGTCGGGGGAAATGCTCTTGTTGAAGAAAAATTCCCCAAATGCCTTTCACTGGAACCCAAAGCTAGCACGCAGGGAGGTCGGAGAGCTTCTAGGCTTTTTTCCCAGGGACTATTGACTCTTGTCATCCCACCTAAGTTTCTTTCCTGTCAATGCCTCCGACCCTCATTTCTCCCTCCTCTCTGTCCAGTGGGGGGCCCTGGGAAAGAGGTGCCCTGGGAAGGAGGGGCCAAAAGGAAACCAGTCAGAAGTCAGATTGGCTTTACAGATAGAGAAATTGAGGTTGGGGGAGGATAATGCCTTACCTAAGCTTTAGATCACAGAACTCCCAAGACCCCAAAACCTCAGAAAAGGAAAGATTCTACTCCCTACCCCTCAAAACAGACCAGACTGGCAAACCTCAGAAGTGCCCCTAGTCCTGCTTCAACCCCCTCCAGAGAGCTCTAAGAAGGTAATACCCAAGGGATATTCTGAAAAATAAGAATCAGGAAATGATGGGGGGAATCAGGCACCTTGGATGAAAGATGGGGGATGGCAAGGGAAAGCTGTTTGCCATGTCTACTTTATTTAAGGTACTTTCTATGGAAAACTAAATCAGATTGCATTTACCCTGGGATATGAGACTAAATTCTCATCATCTCCTTGGCTGATGAACAAGTATTTATCAAATACTCTGAGTTAGATGGAGATATGAAAATTTAGGAGGATCTGATTTTTGTCTGGATGATGGTCCTAGCCTGGAAGGGAAGGCCCTAGGAATCCACACCAGATGTGAATGATGATTCTGTAGTCTTGGAATACTCCAAGCACATCAAGGGAACCAGTAAAGAATTCAGTAGAGAGCCACTTACCAAATCACGACCATTCCCACTTTCCTAAGCAGTAAGAAGGTTTGCCATAAATCCACCCAATTTCAACAAGTTCAGCTATTGAAATGAGTAGGATAGTTTGAAGAATGAGCAAAAATTAAGGATAATCAACAAATCTGACAAACAAGCTTTACTGTTCAAGACAGAGACTGGACCTAAATTCTGGTCTTCAGTAGCAAACCCCATTAACAGCCTATGAGTCAGAAAGGCCACACCCAAAGCCTGCTGTAGCCCCAGGGAGTTCCTGAGAGAAGCTTGTTAAGTATTGAAATTTGAGACCAAAGTGGAAAGGGCACTTAACTTGTTTCGGTTTTCAATGACCCTAATAAAAGAGAAGTATATTGGAGATGATCATCTAAAGCAGCATGCCCCCCCCAAAAAATTTGGGTTGAAACTTTAGAACAAAGCCTAGAGGACCATGGGTCTGAAATGTTTGTACTTTTTCCTTCATATCCTATTGATTTCCAGATTCCATTTGAGTTGAGAGTCAGTTAAAGCAACATGGATTATCCACTTGCAGATATCAGTGGAAAACCAGTGGATTCTTAGGGATTATCAGTGGATGGGCTGGGCCAACATTCTGGAAACACCAATTACCACCACCCACAAAAGTCTTAAAAGGCTTCCCCTGACACTGCCTATCTCCCAAGCAGGACTAGGGGCCCACAAAAGCTGTTCACTGCTCCTCCCTGCCTATAAAATTTCTGTGTTAGCTCAGGCTGCAGAGCAGCTGCCTAGCTGTGGAAGGCCTCCATACCAGCAATATACTTCCAGGCCCAGAGCCTATAGCACCCAGGCTCAGGAGCTTCTTTGAACATGTTTGTTCAACTATGAGATAATTTTACTGTCATTTTAACTACTCCTGGTCTCACTGCCAACACGTGGAGATGTTGTCAGGCGAAAGAACAAAGCTTCAGCCTGAGTTTACAGTAGGCAAAGCCCTGAGTGGGGAGGACAGAGACTCAGGGTCTAGTATCAGCCTTGTTATATGGCTTTAGGAAGTGGTTTAGCCTCTCTGGGCCTTGGGTTCTTCATCTACCCTCACCAATGGTAAGAGCCAGATGACCTCTACATGTCCCCTCGGCTCCTGCAGTCCCCCAATAAAAAGAACTGTCCTTGAGCAGCTGGGAACGTCCACGAGAGCAAGCTCTGTTCTCTGGCACCAAGAGGGTGTGAACCTGAGCCTGACTGGAATGTCATCCCCTCATTCTGCTTGTATTGATTCAAAAAGAAGAGGAATGTAATACTTGGAAAGAATGAAAGATTTGGAATCCAAAGGACTGAATCCTGGCTTTGCCGCTTAAAGGTTGTGAAAATTTGAGCAATTCCATTAGCCTCCACTGGTTGCTTCCTTATCTGGGAAATGAAGATACCATTGAGCACACAGGACCCTTGTTTTTGCTGTTGTTGTTTAAAGATTTTATTTATTTATTTATTTATTTATTTATTTATTTATTTATTTGAAAGACAGAGAGAGAGATAGTGAGAGATAGCATAGTGGGGAAGAAGGGGAGCCTGCAGGGAGCCTGATGTGGGGCTTGAACCCAGGACCTCAGGATCATGACCTGAGCTGAATACAGACACTTAACCAACTGAGCCACCCAGGTGTCCCACTCAAGAGCCTTGTGAGGAATGGACAAAACACATGCTGCAGCAGTCCATAAACACCAGAGTCTGTCCACACAGAAAGTGTCTGAGCCAAGCCAGTGAGCTCCCTGGGCACACTGGGCTCCCTGGGCACATCTTGCATGCATCTGTAAGTTATTCAGGAGTGCTAGAACTCAGTTGTGAGCCTCCTTCTTTTGCAAGGATGAACTCCAGGAGCACCCAAAAGAGTCATTCAAGAGTCACCATGTCCAGATAAACCCCCAGGATGCTATGAACTCTCTTTAAATCTTAGGGTGTAGAATAAAGAACTAATAGGGGCCTGGCTGTCAGGAACAGTTATAATTTGAAAAAGGAAACAAGGCTCCTGGTTGTGTCCTTAGCAGGCTGTAACTTGTACAGTTGTTCCTTAAGAACTTGGAAAGGGAAAGTGTCAAAGAAGATGGAACACATGGGTGGATGAAGCTGGGGAAGCTTCCTGAAGAAGTAATTCTAGCAGATGTGAACCATTACAGAGGTGTCCTCCCAGACTTCTAACAAAGACAACCACCTCTCCCAACTGTTAACCCTGGAGGGCTGGACAGAGGACCAAACTGTAGCCTGGTGTGGGTGGTGGTGCCTGAGGCTTTGAGGCACTTCCTGGCCAGGACTTAAAGAGGAAACTTTCATATTGAATGTGGACAATGTTAAGGGCTTCCAAGCTTTATGCCTGCCCTACCAGTGCTCCTGAGCCCTTGCCTGTGTCCATTTTATTCTTTACAAACCACCTGTTGCCCTTTAACCCTCAGTTAGGTAGTTTGTTAGCTCTCAGTCAAGAAAATGCATGTGTGTAGCTTTAGATGCTCAAAGACTGTGATGATCAGGCTTCTGTCAGATTGGGGCTCTTCAAACTCAAGAGCTGTGATCTCCCCTCAGACTGAGGATTGCTTGGGACAGGGACCATGTCCCTCCTTGCACTGGGGCTATTAGTCAATAGGCATTAAGAATTTCTTTCATTTCCACTAGGATTTACTGAGCAGCTATTAACAACTAGCACCACACTAGATACTGCTGTGTTTGTTTTACAATCCATTTCCTCTAAGAATACAGGTATAGGCAGGAACCAAGATCTAATGCAAGGCTGCAGAACTCAAGCGTGCTAGTAAGCATATATTCAGCACTAAGTGCTTAAGGTTATAAATCTTAAAAATATGACATGTAAAATTTTATAAAACCAAATACTCAAGTATAATAATTCTATAAAGTCCCATCATTTCCTCATGGATTTGCTGAAATACAATCATCAGTTGGTGTCCACACAGAATATTACTACATCTGGTCTAGAGAGAGAAAATGGAGAATGAGGTTCATGTATTCACACCTCAGACAAGGTTAACTTAGAGCCACAAGATCTAGCATTGTTGCCAATACCATGTTGCATTGACCTTTTCTACATACTAACAAAGTAGATGAGCTCGTTAAAAGGGTTTCCTTATTAAATGCCATCTAGGGTGGCAGGGGCAGTCATGGAGTATCCCTCTTCCAAATCCACCAAGGTGATCTGTGCATAATTTTTGACAAGGCTTCTGACTCTTTATTAATGTTCACTGTAGTACCTAGTACACTGTTGTTGGCTAGATTAATGAATAAATTCCTAGCATCTTAAATCATAGAAAGCAAGAAAATATCGTATATTTCTTTTAAGAACATGGACCCTCCAAACTGACACGGGCAATGGGTCACCTGCACTTGAGGTTCCCAAACATCAGAATTTCAGAGTAGTAACACCTCCTGCAAAACAATATGGTAACTGTTCTATTTTTATTTATTTATTTATTTATTTTTGGTCAAGTGAGGACTTAAAAGAAACAACTACAACCTCCTGGAGCATCCGTCACTTTTAAAAGAAATGATATTTTTAACACACCCAAAAGTAGGAAGGCCATGATTTCAAAATAAAAGAACTTTCCTTCTCAAGGATGCACTGCTGACATCCTTTTACTTACATTTACCTCCAGACTAGAGAACACACAGTAATAGATCAACACAGGTCCACAGATCAGTGCTGGAACTCCACATGGTCTACACTTTCTCCCCTTCTCTAGTGCTGCCCAACTAAATAAAACCATTCTTTGTTATACCTGTGGCAATCTAGTTGGAGCTTGTTTCCTTCAAAATCTCCCTGACACCTCACCTTCAAGCTGAGAAACCTGCTTTCTTCAACAGATCCTGGTTTTTCCCTTTTGGCTATTCTCTTAGGAAGGGAGCATGTGGGTTTACCTGGGTTCATGCCATCCAAACTAGAACAAGCACCACAAGTTTCTGAAGACCACAGTCTAAACAGGATCACTTGATCATTAAGCCACCATAATTAATAGTCAATTTATTATTGGCACTGTCATTTCAAAACATAGGTGGGTGGAACAAAGTTCAACTGACATTTCTTAAACAATAGCAATTGGGTTCTGATGATGAAAGAAGGGGGGCATGCTCTTCATACATAGAAGTGATACTACTCATCCAGGGTCAATGGAAAATCTTTGAGTATTTTCTTACTGAAGAACTTGCCTCTAGCTATCCATAGACTTAAGACTTTCTGGTCTTTCTGTCCAAAGGCAGACCAAGTTGGAGGTAAGACTGTGCTGTAATAGGAGAAAATAAAAAGAACATAATCACCTACAGTTTATTGTAACTATTCCCTCTTCCCGAGCCTATGAAACAAACATTACTATTCCTATTTGTGTTTTTTAAAGATTTTATTTATTTATTTGACAGACAGAGACCACAAGTAGGCAGAGAGGCAGGCACAGAGAGAGGGGGAAGCAGGCTCCCCACTGAGCAGAGATTCCAATGCAGGACTAAATCCCAGGACCCTGAGACCATGACCCGAGCCGAAGACAGAGACTTAACCCACTGAGCCACCCAGGAGCCCTACTACTCCTATTTGATAGACAAGGTAACTGGTCATCAGAAGCCTACTCATTCAATAATCGACAAATACTTATTGAGTGCTTCCTATGTTAGGCACCAGGTAAGGGGCTGTGACTTTGTCCAAGGTGACACAGCTGGCAAGTAGCATATGGAGCACCCTAATCTGGACACCTAAATTCAAGTCCTTTCTATTTCACAGCTGCCTCCTAGGATGAGGTCACTTTTGCCACACAAGACCGCAGGATGCCAGGGCCAAAGGGCCATGGTAGGAAGGACCACATGATAGAGCTCTTTAGCTTGTTCCTTTGCATGCAAAGTATCAATAATCACTTTTTTCAGACGAATAAATCTCCAGGAATAAATCAAAGTAGATATTCATGTCCCATTAGTTACAGCCCTGTCCATGGTGTGAAGCCCAGAACTGGGTATAGGGGACTCATACATTCTTTCAAGCTAGTTTCAAGACAAGAACACTTTAGTGAACCACACATGAAACCCTGGGGGAGAAACTTTAGGCAAAAGAGGGATGGGTTCTCTCTAAAGTTCCAAGGGTTCCAAGCAATGGGATCAAAAGCCAAAGACTAGTTCCCACTTCTTGGACTAAGGACTGAGATCTCCAGTGTGACTCTCTTGGGCCACCTCAAGAGTCAGAGACCTAGGTCTCATGGCATGTGCCCTTTGCCACAGGTTTTGGAAACAATGTCTGCCATCCACTTTGGCTAGCCATCCCTGCTGCTACATAGTTGCATCAGAGATGCACACTAGGCTGCCCATCTAGAGTATGCAAAAATCTTCATGAATGGGCCACCCTGTGCCTGTAATCAACAGACAGGTGGGGCGGCAGCCATAGGTCACATAACTGAGTCCAAATATGAGAGGTAGACCCAGATTAATAGATGAGTCAGGGCTCAAGTGTTGTATAAAACCTTGGAAGCTCCAGAGCTCCTCACATAAGCCAGCATCTTCTCTCCTCACTCAGCCCCTGGTGCTTCAGGTAAGTGTGAGTTCTCCTGGCTCTCATCTTTCCAGCTAATCTTCCCCAGCCCTGCTCAGGCTAGGTGGACCAGGGCACAGACCTGTAAGGCCTCTCTTCTCTTTGGAAACTACAGGATCTCTGTCTTTCCAACTGCATTCATGTTTAGAGGTAATTCAGGTTGGAAGTTGGGGGCTGAGCTGCTGCTCTACGGATGGTATCTCTGGTTTTCTGGCCAGAATGGGAATTCCACAAAGGCAAGACTACGTTCTGTCTCTCTGACATCCCAGTAGGGCCAGGCAGTGATGGGCACACATGGACATTCTGCAGACTACCCTTGTGAATGGGCAGGATGGACCTCTTGCACCTGCCAGGAGGAGAGGCTGAGTCTTACTTCCAAAGAGTAAGGGAGAACTGGGAGAGTAATTCAGAGAATGCTGCAGATGGGGGAGATTTGGGGAGCCATAGGAACCTGGTACCAGTTTTTCAGAGATGTTCTGAAAGAGAAATGGTATGAGATACTGGGACACAACTTCCTACTAGTAATGGTCGCCTCAACCAAGCTTGGATGTAAACAAAGCCTACATCTTCTGGTCAGAGATGCTGGTCCAAAGGACCACTGGGTCTTTTCCCCTATGTCCAGACAGGACCGGGGTGGGAGGGGGTAGCCTTTTCTGATAACTAGCCCTGGTATCATGCCTAGGCTCAGACCAAGAATTTGAAATAAGAGCGCTTTTTTTTTTCCCCCTTAAAGATTTATTTATTTTAGGGGGGGAGGGGCAGAGAGAGAAAGAGAATCTTAAGCAGACTCACTGCTGAAGGAGGAGCCTGCCTCTGGGCTAAATCTAACCCTGAGATCATGACTTGAGCCGAAATCAAGAGTCTGACACTTAGTTGAATGAGCCACCCACCATGGCATCCCTGAACTAAGAGCATGCCGGGTGGGGAGCAAAAACCTCTGACATTCAGACAAACCTCCCACTCTGTTGTGCCAGGGATGCATAAAATCCCCTACCTTAGGTGGAGGTTTGTGCTAATTTCTATTTGCATTCAGAGAATCCGTGTTGGGAACGGAGACCTGAAAGATGAAGTTGTCTAACCCTCTCATTTTATAGAAGTCGAGGACGGATGAGGGAGTGTGGGTCATTTGCTGCCAAATCACACAGCAGACGCCAGAGGCCAAGCTGGGAGAGAGAAATGGGCAACACTACTGGCCTATTTAAAGCTTGGTAAAGACTTTCTGAGGGGGAGTACAACTCTTCCGAAAGCACTAATCCTAAGAGTCCCATCTGAGAGCTCTCCCAGATCTCAACAGAGGGCTTCAAGCCAGGCCCAGACAGTGTTGCTCTGAGGTTGATGGGCGTTTCCAGCTCTGCATGAATGTATGCAGCTGCCTCCTCCGCAGCATCCTCTTACGGCTGGTCCAGTGATGCTCTCTGCTCTCCTTCCAGGGTTCCATTCCTCCTTAGACAAGATGTCTCACCAGAAAAAGCAGCCCACCCCTCTACCCCCAGTCGGCTGCGGGAAGACCTCAGGCGGCGGAGGCGGCGGAGGTGGCGGCGGCTGTGGCTTCCCTAGCGGCGGCGGCGGCTCCGACTGCGGCAGCAGTGTTGGCTTCGGCGGCTGCGGCGGCTCCGGCGGTTGCGGCGGCGGCGGCGGCGGCGGCTCCGGCGGTTGCGGCGTCGGCGGCGGCGGCGGCTCCGGCGGTTGCGGCGGCGGTGGCGGCTCCGGCGGGAGCGTCAAGTACTCCGGCGGCAGCAGTAGCTCTGGCTGCGGAGGCTACTCTGGTGGCGGCGGCGGCTACTCTGGTGGCGGCGGCGGCGGGGGCGGCGGCTCCAGAGGCTGCGGAGGAGGTTCTGGTGGGAGTGTCAAGTACTCGGGGGGTAGTGGCTCCTCCGGGGGTGGCAGTGGCTGCTTCTCCAACTCCGGAGGTGGCGGCTCGGGCTGCGGGGGTGGGCTCCTCTGGGGGCGGCGGTGGCTGCTTCTCCAGCTGCGGCGGCGGCGGCGGCGGCGGCTCCTCCGACTGCAGCAGTGGCTGCTACTCCGGAGGCGGCGGCGGCGGCGGCGGCGGCGGCTCGGGCCAAGAGGTCCAGTGCCAGAGCTACGGAAGCGTCTCCAGCGGCGGCTGCGGGGGCGGCGGCAGTTCCGGCTGCGGCGGCGGCTCCTCCGGGGGCGGCGGCGGCTCGGGCTGCGGCGGCGGCGGCTCCGGCTGTGGCGGCGGCTCTTCCGGCGGCGGCTCCGGCTACTTCTCTCAGCAGACCACCCAGGCCTCGTGCATGCCTCAGCAGAGCTACGGAGGGGGATCCTCCGGAGGCAGCTGCGGCGGCGCCTCCTCTGGGGGCGGCGGTGGCTGCTTCTCCAGCTGCGGCGGCGGCGGCGGTGGCTGCTTCTCCAGTGGTGGGGGCGGCGGCGGCTCCGGCTGCGGCGGTGGCTCTTCCGGGGGCTGCGGTTCCTCCGGGGGTGGCAAGGGCGTCCCGATCTGCCACCAGACCCAGCAGAAGCAGGCGCCTACCTGGCCAAGCAAATAAGGTCCGTTAGACGCCGCGGAGAAGAAAGAGATGGAAGTATTCTCCGTGAGCGCCAATGGGCTTAGCGGTCTCATGATACTGCCCTGATGTTCCCAAATCCTTCAGGTGTCAACACCCGAGCCACTGAGCTCTGGGGCTGCATCTTGTTCTGCAGTTTTTCCTCTTTGGTTTCTGTACAACGATCTCCCAGCCCCGGTACATCCTCAGTCAATAAATTTGAAATTCATGAGAATTTCTGCGTTTTCAGGCACCTTTGTAGCTTCCAAGTTCATTCATTTTATTTCATTCATCTTTCCTCCATTCACTCATTCATATCTACATTCATTCAACAAATGTATTTATTGGGGGAAAGGTGGGTGGAGAGACGAAAATCATGGAGGAATGGCTGGCAACCAATAAACAAAGATGTGAACTCTCTGGTTTATGCCTGAAGATGGTGAGCTGAGCCCCAGACACAAAGATCCTGGGAAGAGATTTCAATAAACAGCTCCTGGTGGGTTGGGTAGTCCCTGTGGGTTTTCTTCTTGAGCTCAGTGTTTTTTAAAGACAAATCTGCCCTGGGGAGATGCTATCTCTCGTAGTCCATGTCACACTCTTCAAGGTCTGAAAGCAGGGTGGTTGTACATAAGAAGGACTAGCTTATGCTACCCAGACTCACAGGAGGATGAATAATTGCATCAGATATTTGTGACCCTCTATAGTGTGTAACAATGTTCAGGAGGCATCTGTAAGGAAGAGAAGATGTAAAGGAGCTGTTTCCTGCTCTCTTAAAGGAGGTTCACCCAATTTAGGAATATACAGCATAAGTGTATGCAATAAACGCCAGTACCAGAGAGGTCATGGGGAAATACAGGAAGTATACCTATTAACAAGGAAGAAACTACAGTTGCTCTGTTAATTGCATAGCTTCAAAAGAGATGTAGAACATTTACCTGGTCAGCTCCTCTGGGGGCGGCGGTGGCTGCTTCTCCAGCTGCGGCGGCGGCGGCGGCGGCGGCTCCTCCGACTGCAGCAGTGGCTGCTACTCCGGAGGCGGCGGCGGCGGCGGCGGCGGCGGCTCGGGCCAAGAGGTCCAGTGCCAGAGCTACGGAAGCGTCTCCAGCGGCGGCTGCGGGGGCGGCGGCAGTTCCGGCTGCGGCGGCGGCTCCTCCGGGGGCGGCGGCGGCTCGGGCTGCGGCGGCGGCGGCTCCGGCTGTGGCGGCGGCTCTTCCGGCGGCGGCTCCGGCTACTTCTCTCAGCAGACCACCCAGGCCTCGTGCATGCCTCAGCAGAGCTACGGAGGGGGATCCTCCGGAGGCAGCTGCGGCGGCGCCTCCTCTGGGGGCGGCGGTGGCTGCTTCTCCAGCTGCGGCGGCGGCGGCGGTGGCTGCTTCTCCAGTGGTGGGGGCGGCGGCGGCTCCGGCTGCGGCGGTGGCTCTTCCGGGGGCTGCGGTTCCTCCGGGGGTGGCAAGGGCGTCCCGATCTGCCACCAGACCCAGCAGAAGCAGGCGCCTACCTGGCCAAGCAAATAAGGTCCGTTAGACGCCGCGGAGAAGAAAGAGATGGAAGTATTCTCCGTGAGCGCCAATGGGCTTAGCGGTCTCATGATACTGCCCTGATGTTCCCAAATCCTTCAGGTGTCAACACCCGAGCCACTGAGCTCTGGGGCTGCATCTTGTTCTGCAGTTTTTCCTCTTTGGTTTCTGTACAACGATCTCCCAGCCCCGGTACATCCTCAGTCAATAAATTTGAAATTCATGAGAATTTCTGCGTTTTCAGGCACCTTTGTAGCTTCCAAGTTCATTCATTTTATTTCATTCATCTTTCCTCCATTCACTCATTCATATCTACATTCATTCAACAAATGTATTTATTGGGGGAAAGGTGGGTGGAGAGACGAAAATCATGGAGGAATGGCTGGCAACCAATAAACAAAGATGTGAACTCTCTGGTTTATGCCTGAAGATGGTGAGCTGAGCCCCAGACACAAAGATCCTGGGAAGAGATTTCAATAAACAGCTCCTGGTGGGTTGGGTAGTCCCTGTGGGTTTTCTTCTTGAGCTCAGTGTTTTTTAAAGACAAATCTGCCCTGGGGAGATGCTATCTCTCGTAGTCCATGTCACACTCTTCAAGGTCTGAAAGCAGGGTGGTTGTACATAAGAAGGACTAGCTTATGCTACCCAGACTCACAGGAGGATGAATAATTGCATCAGATATTTGTGACCCTCTATAGTGTGTAACAATGTTCAGGAGGCATCTGTAAGGAAGAGAAGATGTAAAGGAGCTGTTTCCTGCTCTCTTAAAGGAGGTTCACCCAATTTAGGAATATACAGCATAAGTGTATGCAATAAACGCCAGTACCAGAGAGGTCATGGGGAAATACAGGAAGTATACCTATTAACAAGGAAGAAACTACAGTTGCTCTGTTAATTGCATAGCTTTCAAAAGAGATGTAGAACATTTACCTGGTCAGGAACTCTCCCGGCCCTGTTTCATATGCTAATTCTGCTAGCTCTAGGTAAATGTTAACTTATTGATTTACTCAGAGCAAAACACCTGCTACATCAAAAAAACAAAGTGCTCTCCCTACCCAGTCATTGCTGAAGATAGAAAGACAAATTATCCCTCCCTGACTCTTCCATTTACAGAATCAAAACAGGGAGCAGCTTAAAGACCACAGTAGTCTGACCACTGCATTATTTCTGTTGTTGTTATTTTATTTTTAATAAAAGTAGGATATTTAGTTCTGTGTCAGATGGAATAGATTCATTTCCCCTTATTGCTGCTGCTAACTATAACTAAGGTACTTGAGCATAATATATGTTTTTAAAAAAAATTTTTTTTTAAAAGTCTAAAAGGTGGAGAGAAGGCAGAGTAGCTACAGTCCTCAGAACTTAAGGACTGACACTGTGGTAAGTTTCTCAGGTTTTCTTTTTGCCTCTTATTTATCTCAGACTGGACACTGGAAAGTCTGCAACCTAGAAATGACAACAGGTGCAGGCAAAAAAAATAGCTCCCCCCAAATCTGCTTTCTTTATCCAAAGGATCAAGAAAAGAGATAAAAAGGTGACCTAGTAAGGCAGAAATATTTTTTGATAATATCCACCTGTTTTAGCTAACCATCTTGGAAGAAGAAAATTGGCAGATTGAAATTCTATCTGGACCTAGTGAAGAGATAACATCCCCTACATACACACTTACTTCACTGGTGCAGCATTAGCAGAGACCTGCTATAGTACAAGATTTGAGTAACATCCTGGCTCTCCTAACACAATGCTGTAAATGTTTAGCACACAATCAAAAATTACTTATACCAAGAACCAGCAAAATCTCAGTTTGAATGAAAAAAAAAAAAGACAATAGTAATGTAAGGTTTTATAGGTGAGATAAACACGACACCAGGTGAAGTGGGTGCAAGGCAAGATTTATTAAAGGCACTCTCCTGCAAAGTTTCAGGGCTCAGGAGAAGGGGAGCCAGGAAAGTTGCCGCTGGGAGGAGGTGGGCACCCTCGGGCGAGGTTCCTCAACTCCGGAAAGGGGAGTGGGGGAAGTCGCACTGGGAAGGAGTTGGCAAGGGTCTTTTATCTGTTTCCTGCATAGGTATCGGGTTACCTATGGAGCCCTGACCTGGGCATACATCCTTTTGGCGGAAGAGTCAAGGGTGAAGGAAAGGGGGGAGAGGAGGCTGGAAGATGGCAGGACCCTGAGGTCATTTCTATTGTTCCTCCTGCACTCCTGGAGCCGGCTGACCTAACATTCCGAACTTTTGGGTGTAATAGGGGCGGCGACTCAGATCTCCTCCTGCATCCCTATACCCGCCTACCCACATCTGAAGGACCCTATGACGACTCGCCTTTGCCAGCAGGAAGTAGCCAGATCTGAGTCTTCAGTTTGAATAGTTTCTATTTACTTTTATTCAAATTCCCTGATTCTTTTGCTAAACTCAGGCTTCTGTGAAGCTGATCCAGTAAAATTTTCATTTCAAATATTGTACTTTTTATTTATATATTGTCCATTAGTTTCTATTGTAAGGTGTCCATTTTACTACTGAGATTCCACATCTGATACTTATTCTGACAATTTTTCCTATCAATTCATTACCATCTTGGTAACTGTTTGAAAGTCTGCTAACTGTACCATTTGGTCATCTCTTGATCTATTGCTTTTCTTTTTCCTTTTTTTTTTTTTTTTTTTGTAACTTAGTAATGTCAAGTCTTTTGG
Organism: Enhydra lutris kenyoni; assembly: GCF_002288905.1. Lineage (NCBI taxonomy): Eukaryota > Metazoa > Chordata > Mammalia > Carnivora > Mustelidae > Enhydra > Enhydra lutris. Next base: position 306,190 of record NW_019154172.1, on the reverse strand, counting down.
TTCTACTTTCTTCCTTTAGAAAACTGTTAAATTATTGTTTTTTGTTCTGACAGGTAATTACATTACTAGCAGATTACCTTAATCCTGTGGAGGTCTTTATCTTGCATTATATTTATATGTATATTGAATATACATATCCATTTTGTTTTCTTTTTAAAGATTGTTAAATATCTCATATAGTCAGAGTACATATTACATAGTTATAGTCTAAAATTAATAAAATGAATACCTCAAAACTTAACATGTATCCAACACATATCTTAAGAAGTAGATAATTACCAGTAGTTTAGAAATGTATTGGGTGCTTCATCCCAGTCACAACCTCCAATTCCACCTCATCCTGAATTTGTGAAAATCATTGCCTTAACTTTGACGATATAGGTATATAAGATTAAATCATGTAATATTTAATTTTGACCACATTTTTATGTTTATATAAATGGATTCATACTTTGAGGTATCTTCTATGATGTTTATTTCACTTAACATTAAATTCTTGAGAGTCATCACTTTTGAAGCATAAAACTATTTTTCATCAATTTCCACTGATGTATAGTATTCTACATGTGACTATAGTACTGTATACTTATTCATTGTAGTGCTGATGATATTAAATTGCTTTCAAGTTTTACAATGTTAACAAGTCAAACTCTCACTCTTCACAGATGACATGACACTTTATGTGGAAAACCCAAAAGACTCCATCCCACAATTGCTAGAAATCATACAGGGATTCAGCAAAGTGGCAGGATATAAAATCAATGTACAGAAGTCAGTAGTATTTCTGGGGTAAATGTTGAGTTATTGCATATTGTGTTTATGCATTTATAGATTAAGGTTACCAATAATTGTGTTTAGAATTTTTAATCCATATACATAGGAGAGTTTTGTTCATCTCTGGCCTTGGTGTCAAGGAAAACCTGGCTTTTCAAAATGCATCAGTATATGAGCTCTTAATTTTTTTTTTAATTTTATTTTTAAATTTTATTTTTTATAAACATATAATATATTTTTATCCCTAGGGGTACAGGTCTGTGAATAGCCAGGTTTACACACTTCACAGCACTCACCAGAGCACATACCCTCCCCAATGTCCATAATCCCACCTCCCCTCTCCCAACCCCCCTCCCCCCATCAACCCTCAGTTTGTTTTGTGAGATTAAGGGTCACTTATGGTTTGTCTCCCTCCCAATCCCATCTTGTTTCATTTACTCTTCTCCTACCCCCTTAACCCACCATGTTGCATCTCCTCTCCCTCATATCAGGGAGATCATATGATAGTTGTCTTTCTCCAATTGACTTATTTCGCTAAGCATGATACCTTCTAGTTCCATCCACGTCGTTACAAATGGCAAGATTTCATTTCTTTTGATGGCTGCATAGTATTCCATTGTGTATATATACCACCTCTTCTTTATCCATTCGTCTGTTGATGGACATCTAGGTTCTTTCCATAGTTTGGCTATTGTAGACATTGCTGCTATAAACATTCGGGTGCACGTGCCCCTTCGGATCACTACGTTTGTATCTTTAGGGTAAATACCCAGCAGTGCAATTGCTGGGTCATAGGGTAGTTCTATTTTAAACATTTTGAGGAACCTCCGTGCTGTTTTCCAGAGTGGTTGCACCAGCTTGCCTGCCCACCAACAGTGTAGGAGGGTTCCCCTTTCTCCGCATCCTCACCAGCATCTGTCATTTCCTGACTTGTTAATTTTAGCCATTCTGACGGGTGTGAGGTGATATCTCATTGTGGTTTTGATTTGTATTTCCCTGATGCCGAGTGATATGGAGCACTTTTTCATGTGTCTGTTGGCCACCTGGATGTCTTCTTTGCAGAAATGTCTGTTCATGTCCTCTGCCTATTTCTTGATTGGATTATTTGTTCTTTGGGTGTTGAGTTTGCTAAGTTCTTTATAGATTTTGGACACTAGCCCTTTATCTGATATGTCATTTGCAAATATCTTCTCCCATTCTGTCAGTTGTCTTTTGGTTTTGTTAACTGTTTCCTTTGCTGTGCAAAAGCTTTTGATCTTAATAAAATCCCAATAGTTCATTTTTGCCCTTGCTTCCCTTGCCTTTGGTGATGTTCCTAGGAAGATGTTGCTGCAGCTGAGATCAAAGAGGTTGCTGCCTGCGTTCTCCTCAAGGATTTTGATGGATTCCTTTCTCACATTGAGATCCTTCATCCATTTTGAGTCTATTTTCGTGTGTGGTGTAAGGAAATGATCCAATTTCATTTTTCTGCATGTGGCTGTCCAATTTTCCCAACACCATTTATTGAAGAGGCTGTCTTTTTTCCATTGGACATTCTTTCCTGCTTTGTCGAAGATTAGTTGACCATAGAGTTGAGGGTCTATTTCTGGGCTCTCTATTCTGTTCCATTGATCTATGTGTCTGTTTTTGTGCCAGTACCATGCTGTCTTGATGATGACAGCTTTGTAATAGAGCTTGAAGTCTGGAATTGTGATGCCACCAACTTTGGCTTTCTTTTTCAATATTCCTTTGTATATTAGAGGTCTTTTCTGGTTCCATATAAATTTTAGGATGATTTGTTCCATTTCTTTGAAAAAAATGGATGGTACTTTGATAGGAATTGCATTAAATGTGTAGATTGCCTTAGGTAGCATAGACATTTTCACAATATTTATTCTTCCAATCCAGGAGCATGGAACATTTTTCCATTTCTTTGTGTCTTCCTCAATTTCTTTCATGAGTACTTTATAGTTTTCTGAGTATAGATTCTTAGCCTCTTTGGTTAGGTTTATTCCTAGGTATCTTATAGTTTTGGGTGCAGTTGTAAATGGGATGGCCTCCTTAATTTCTCTTTCTTCTGTCTTGTTGTTGGTGTAGAGAAATGCAACTGATTTCTGTGCATTGATTTTATATCCTGACACTTTACTGAATTCCTGTACAAGTTCTAGCAGTTTTGGAGTGGAGTCTTTTGGGTTTTCCACATATAGTATCATATCATCTGCAAAGAGTGATAGTTTGACTTCTTCTTTGCTGATTTGGATGCCTTTAATTTCCTTTTGTTGTCTGATTGCTGAGGCTAGGACTTCTAGTACTATGTTGAATAGCAGTGGTGATAACGGACATCCCTGCCGTGTTCCTGACCTTAGCGGAAAAGCTTTCAGTTTTTCTCCATTGAGAATGATATTTGCGGTGGGTTTTTCATAGATGGCTTTGATAATATTGAGGTATGTGCCCTCTATCCCTACACTTTGAAGAGTTTTGATCAGGAAGGGATGCTGTACTTTGTCAAATGCTTTTTCAGCATCTATGGAGAGTATCATATGGTTCTTGTTCTTTCTTTTATTAATGTGTTGTATCACATTGATTGATTTGTGGATGTTGAACCAACCTTGCAGCCCTGGAAGAAATCCCACTTGGTCGTAGTGAATAATCCTTTTAATGTACTGTTGAATCCTATTGGCTAGTATTTTGGTGAGAATTTTTGCATCTGTGTTCATCAAGGATATTGGTCTGTAGTTCTCTTTTTTGATGGGATCCTTGTCTGGTTTTGGGATCAAGGTGATGCTGGCCTCATAAAATGAGTTTGGAAGTTTTCCTTCCATTTCTATTTTTTGGAACAGTTTCAGGAGAATAGGAATTAGTTCTTCTTTAAATGTTTGGTAGAATTCCCCGGGAAGCCATCTGGCCCTGGGCTTTTGTTTGTTTGGAGATTTTTGATGACTGTTTCAATCTCCTTACTGGTTATGGGTCTGTTCAGGCTTTCTATTTCTTCCTGGTTCAGTTGTGGTAGTTTATCTGTCTCTAGGAATGCATCCATTTCTTCCAGATTGTCAAATTTGTTGGCGTAGAGTTGCTCATAGTATGTTCTTATAATTGTCTGTATTTCTTTGGTGTTCGTTGTGATCTCTCCTCTTTCATTCATGATTTTATTTATTTGGGTCCTTTCTCTTTTCTTTTTGATAAGTCTGGCCAGGGGTTTATCGATCTTATTAATTCTTTCAAAGAACCAGCTCCTAGTTTCATTGATTTGTTCTATTGTTTTTTTGGTTTCTATTTCATTGATTTCTGCTCTGATCTTTATGATTTCTCTTCTCCTGCTGGGTTTAGGGTTTCTTTCTTGTTCTTTCTCCAGCTCCTTTAGGTGTAGGGTTAGGTTGTGTACCTGAGACCTTTCTTGTTTCTTGAGAAAGGCTTGCACCGCTATATATTTTCCTCTCAGGACTGCCTTTGTTGTGTCCCACAGATTTTGAACCATTGTGTTTTCATTATCATTTGTTTCCATGAATTTTTTCAATTCTTCTTTAATTTCCTGGTTGACCCATTCAATCTTTAGAAGGATGCTGTTTAGTCTCCATGTATTTGGGTTCTTTCCAAATTTCCTCTTGTGATTGAGTTCTAGCTTCAGAGCGTTGTGGTCTGAAAATATTCAGGGAATGATTCCAATCTTTTGATAACGGTTGAGACCTGATTTAGGACCGAGAATGTGATCTATTCTGGAGAATGTTCCATGTGCCCTAGAGAAAAATGTGTATTCTGTTGCTTTGGGATGAAATGTTCTGAATATATCTGTGATGTCCATCTGGTCCAGTGTGTCATTTAAGGCCTTGATTTCCTTGTTGATCTTTTGCTTGGATGATCTGTCCATTCCAGTGAGGGGAGTGTTAAAGTCCCCCACTATTATTGTATTATTGTTGATGTGTTTCTTTGATTTTGTTATTAATTGGTTTATATAGTTGGCTGCTCCCACATTAGGGGCATAGATATTTAAAATTGTTAGATCTTCTTGTTGGACAGTTCCTTTGAGTATGATATAGTGTCCTTCCTCATCTGTTATTATAGTCTTTAGCTTAAAATCTAATTGGTCTGATATAAGGATTGCCACTCCTGCTTTCTTCGGATGTCCATTAGCATGGTAAATTCTTTTTCACCCCCCTCACTTTAAATCTGGAGGTGTCTTTGGGTTTAAGATGAGTTTCTTGTAGGCAACATATACATGGGTTTTGTTTTTTTATCCATTCTGATACCCTGTGTCTTTTGACTGGGGCATTTAGCCCATTAACATTCAGGGTAAGTATTGAGAGATATGAATTTAGTGCCATTGTATTGCCTGTAAGGTGACTGTTATTGTATATTGTCTCTGTTTCTTTCTGATATACTACTTTTAGGGTCTCTCTTTGCTTAGAGGACCCCTTCATTATTTCCTGTAGAGCTGGTTTGGTATTTGCAAATTCTTTCAGTTTTTGTTTGTCCTGGAAGCTTTTAATCTCTCCTTCTATTTTCAATGATAGCCTAGCTGGATATAGTATTCTTGGCTGCATGTTTTTCTCGTTTAGTACTCTGAATATATCATGCCAGTTCTTTCTGGCCTGCTAGGTCTCTGTGGATAAGTCTGCTGCCAATCTAATATTTTTACCATTGTACGTTACAGACTTCTTTTCCCAGGCTGCTATCAGGATTTTCTCTTTGTCACTAAGACTTGTAAATTTTACTATTAGGTGACGGGGTGTGGACCTATTCTTATTGATTTTGAGGGGGGTTCTCTGAACCTCCTGGATTTTAATGCTTATTCCCTTTGCCATATTGGGGAAATTCTCTCCAATAATTCTCTCCAATATACCTTCTGCTCCCCTCTCTGTTTCCTCTACTTCTGGAATCCCAATTATTCTAATGTTGTTTTATCTTATGGTGTCACTTATCTCTCGAATTCTCCCTTTGTGGTCCACTAGCTGTTTGTCCCTCTTTTGCTCAGCTTCTTTATTCTCTGTCATTTGGTCTTCTATATCGCTAATTCTTTCTTCTGCCTCTTTTATCCTAGCAGTGAGAGCCTCCATTTTTGATTGCCACTCATTAATAGCTTTTTTGATTTCAACTTGGTTAGATTTTAGTTCTTTTATTTCTCCAGAAAGGGCTTTTATATCTCCCGAGAGGGTTTCTCTAATATCTTCCATGCCTTTTTCGAGCCTGGCTAGAACCTTGAGAATCGTCATTCTGAACTCTAGATCTGACATATTACCAATGTCTGTATTGATTAGGTCCCTAGCCTTTGGTACTGCGTCTTGTTCTTTTTTTTGTGGTGAATTTTTCCGCCTTGTCATTTTGTCCAGATAAGAGTATATGAAGTAGCAAGTAAAATACTAAAAGCTTGGCAACAACCCCAAGAAAACCAATAAAGAAAAAATATAAAAAGGAAAATATATATATATATATATATATTAGATAAACTAGTTAAAAAACGTTAAAAAATAAAAGGGTAAAAGTTAAAAAAATTTAGCAGAAGAAGAAAAAAAAAACTGAAAAAGAAAAAAAATTAAATTAACTGCAAGGCTAAAAAATCATGGGGAGAAAGCCATGAGTTCCATGCTTTGCTTTCTCCTCCTCTGGAATTCCGCTGCTCTCCTTGGTATTAAAACTGCATTCCTTGGTAGGTGAACTTGGTCCTGGCTGGGTTTCTTGTTGATCTTCTGCGGGAGGGGCCTGTTGTAGTGATTCTCAAGTGTCTTTGCCCCAGGCGGAGTTGCACTGCCCTTACCCGGGGCCGGTCTTAGAAATCTGATCGCGTTTGCTTTCGGGAGCTTTTGTTCCCTGAGCGCTTTCCATAGAGTTCCAGAGGGCGGGAATGAAGATGGCGGCCTCCCGGTCTCCAGCCCGGAGGAGCCGAGAGCCTGGGGCCCCACTCCTCATTTCACCCTTAGAGAACAGCGCCCAATTACTCCCGTCACCCTGGCCTCTGGCCGCTCTCCGAGCTGACCGAGCCTGAGACCGGTTCAAGGTAGCCCAGAGCTTAGAGCTTACTCCTCGGCTCTGTCTCTGTAGCCAGCTTCCCCGTTCTAATACCTGTAAGCTCTGTGACCCTGCGGGACTTGAGGCTACGCTGACCCCACGTGGGCTTCACCCAGGTTAAGCCTCTGGAGCGATGTCCCTCAGCGGAACTGACTTTTAAAAGTCCTGATTTTGTGCTCCATTGCTCTGCCGCTTGCCAGGAGCTGGCCCCTCCCCCCGTGGTCTATCTTCCCGTCGCTTTGGATTCACTTCTCCGCCAGTCCTACCTTTCAGAAAGTGGTTGATTTTCTGTTTCTAGAGTTGCTGTTCTTCTTCTCTTCGATCTCCCATTGGATTTGTAGGTGTTTGCAATCTTTAGATAAGATATCTAGCTGATCTCCCGCTACCTGAAGTAGTCTCAGCCTGCTACTTCTCTGCCATCTTGACTCCCGAACCCCCGAGCTCTTCATTTTTTACTTTGTAATAGCTCCTATACAAGTAGAAAAATCTATTATCTGGAACAACTGTAGAATCTACAGCTGGATATTTTGTTTGTTGAGAAGATTCAAAATTTGTCATAGTTACTTAGACATTCAAGTGTTCTACTGTTCTTAATTCTGTTTTGAATATTTACATTTTTCTTAGACTATTTTCCATGGAAAACTGTGTTTTGCTTTATAAAGCGTGCTTTGGGGTGCACATGGGTGGCTCAGTAAGTTAAGGGTCTGCCTTTGGCTCAGGTCGTGGTCTTGGGGTCCTGGAATCAAGCCCCCTTTGGGCTCCCAGGCAAGTGGGGAGTCTGCTTCTCTCTCCCCTACTTATGCTCTCTCTCTCTTTCTCACTATCTCTCTCAAATAAATAAAATCTTAAAAAAATATATTTTGGAAACAAAGGACTTTAGTGTTATGTTTATTCAACTTGTAAGAACCAGGCCATTTGCCAATTTTTCGATTATCTAAACAATTTTTCTCAAAATGAGAGGAAATGTATCCCATAACTTTCTTATTTTTTTTTAAAGGTTTTATTTGTTTATTCATAAGAGACAGAGAGAGAGAGGGAGAGAGAGGCAGAGGGAGAAGCAGGGACCTTGCATCAGGACCCTGGGATCATGACCTGAGCGGAAGATAGATACTTAACCAACTGAGCCACCCAGACACCCCATATCCCATAACTTTAGAGAGGGGCAAGTAATGTTCTGCCTCTTGCTAAATATTTGACTTATTTCATTTTACATAAGTTTTTATAGTAATTCTCTATTACCATGAAAGTAGATGTTCTCTACAATTCAAACTATAAGTGCAACTTGTGTACAATATCTCATTATAATTTTTAATTTTTTATTTAAATTCAATTGAATTAAGATATAGTGCATTATTAGTTTCAGAGGTAGAATTTAGAGATTCATCTATTGCATATAATGATCAGTTCTCATTCCATTACATGGACTCCTTGATGCCTATCACTATTTGCCCCATCCTGCCCACCCACCTCCCCTCAATCAACCCTCAGTTTGTTTCAAGTGTTAAGAGTCTTTCATGGTTTGTCCCCTCTGCTTCCATCTTATATTATTTTCCCTTCCCTTCACCTATGTTCATCTATTTTGTTTCATAAATTCGACATATGAGTGAAATCATATGGCATTTTTCTTTCTCTGACTGACTTATTTCACTTAGCATAATACCCTCTGGTTCCATCCACGTCACTGCAAATGGCAAGATTTCATGGTTTTTGATGGCTGAGTAACATCCCATTGTATATATCACATTTCTTTATCCATTCATCTGCAGATGGACATCTGGGCTCTCTCCATATTTTAGCCACTATGGACATTGCTGCTATAAACACTGCAGGGCAGGTGTGCCCTTTTAATCACTACATTTGTATCCTTTTGAAAAATACCTAGTAGTGCAATTCCTGGGTCATAAAGGAGCTCTATTTTTAACTTCCTGAGGAGCCTCCATGCTGTTTTCCAGAGTGGCTGCACCAGTTTGCATTCCCACCAAGCTAAGAGGATTCCCCTTTTGCACATCCTTACCAACATCTGTCATTTCCTGAATTGTTCATCTTAGCCATTCTGGCTCGTTTGAGGTGACATCTCCTTGTGGCTTTGATTTGTATTTCCCTGATGCCAAGTGATGAGCATTTCCTCATGTGTCTGTTGGCCATTTGTATATCTTCTTTGGAGAAATGTTTGTTCATGTCTTCTGCCCATTTCTTGACTGGATTTTTCAGGTTTTTGGGTGTTGAGTTTAGTAAGTTCTTTATAGATTTTGGATACTATCCCTTTATTTGATAAGAAATTTGCAAATATCTTCTCCTATTACAAAGGTTGACTTTTAGTTTTGTCAACTGTTCCTTCTGCTGTGCAGAAGGTTTTATCTTGATGAAGTCCCAATAGTTCACTTTTGCTTTTGTTTCCCTTGCCTTTGAGGATGTGTCTAGCGAGAAGTTGCTGTGGCCAAGGACAAAGAGGTTGCTGCCTGTGTTCTCCTCTAGGATTTTGATGGATTCCTGTCTCAAAGTTAGGTCTTTCAACCATTTTGAATTTATTTCTGTGTATGGTGTAAGAAAGTGGCCCAGTTTCATTCTTCTGCATGTGGCTGTCCAATTTTCCCAACACCATGTATTGAAGAGGCTGTCTTTTTCTATTGGATAATCTTTCCTGCTTTGTCAAAGATTAGTTGACTATGCAGTTGAGGGTCCATTTCTGGGTTGTCTCTTCTGTTCCATTGATCTCTGTGTCTGTTTTTGTGCCAGTACCATACTGTCTGATGATTGCAGTTTTGTAATATAGCTTGAAGTCCGGAATAGTGATGCCTCCCACTTTGGTTTTCTTTCTCAACATTCCTTTGGCTATTTGGGGTCTTTTGTGGTCCCATACAAATTTTAGGATTATTTGTTCCAAGTCTGTGAAAATGTCAATGGTATTTTGGTAGGGATTACATTGAGTGTGTACATCACTTTGGGTAGCTTAGACATTTTAACAGTATTTGTTCTTCCAATCCATGAACACAGAATGTTTCTCCACTTTCTTGTCTTCCTCAATTTCTTTCATCAGTGTTCTATAGTTTTTAGAATACAGATCCTTCACTTCTTTGGTTAGGTTTATTCCTAGGTATCCTGTGGGTTTTGGTACAATTGTAAATGGGATCGATTCTTTAATTTCTCTTTCCTCTCTTCATTGTTAGGGTATAGAAATGCAACTGACTTCTGTACATTGATTTTATATCCTGCTACTTTGCTGAATCCCTGAATGAGTTCTAACAATTTTGGGGTGGAGACTTTGGGTTTTCCACATGGAGTATCATGTCATCTGCAAAGAGTTAGAGTTTGACGTCCTCTTTGCTGATTTGGATGCCTTTATTTCTTCCTGTTGTCTGATTGCTCAGGCCAGGACTTCCAGTACTATGTTGAACAACAGTGGTGAGAGTAAACATCCCTTTCATTTTTCTGACCTTAGGGAAAAAGCTCTCAGTTATTCCCATTGAGAATGATATTCACTGAGGGTTTTTTGTAGGGGACTTTTATGATATTAAGGTATGTTCCCTCTGTCCCTATACTGCAGAAAATTTTTTTTTAATTTCTTTTTTTAGTTCTTTTTTTTTAAGATTTTATTTATTTGTTTATTTGACAAAGAGAGACACAGTGTGAGAGGGAACACAAGCAAGGGGAATGGGAGTGAGAGAAGCAGACTCCCTGCTGACCAGGGAACCTGATATTGGGCTTGATCCCAGGAACCCGGGATCATGACCTGAGCCAAAGGCAGACACCTAACGACTGAGTCACCCAGGTGCCCCTGCAGAGAGTTTTAATCAAGAAAGGATGTTGTATTTGTCAGATTCTTTTCTGCACCTCTTGAGAGGATCATGAGGTTCTTGTCCTTTCTTTTATTACTGTCATCTATCACATTGATTGATTTGCAAATGTTGAACCACCCTTTCAGCCCAGGTATAAATCTCACTTGGTCGTGGTGAATAATCCTTTTAAGGTACTGTTGGATCCCATCCGCTGGTATCTTGGTGAGAATTTCTGCAACCATGTTCATCAGGGATATTGGTCTGTAATTCTCCTTTTTGGTGGGGTCTTTGGTTTGGGGATCAAGGAAATGCTGGTTTCATATAATGAGTTTGGAAGTTTTCCTTCCTTTTCTAGTTTTTGGAACAGCTTCAGTAGAATAGGTATTAGTATTTCTTTAAATGTTTGGTAGAATTCCAATGGAAAGCCATTTGGTCCTGGACTCTTGTTTGTTGGGAGTTTTTGGATTACTGCTTCAACTTCCTTGCTGGTTGTGGGTCTGTTCAGGTTTTCTATTTCTTCCTGTTTCAGTTTTGGTAGTTTATATGTTTCTAGGAACACACCCATATCTTCCAGATTGCATATTTTTTTGCCATATAATTGCTCATAATATTCTCCTATAATTGTTTGTATTTCTTCAGTGTTGGTTGTGATTTCTCCTCTTTCATTCATGATTTAATTAACTTGGGTACTTTATCTTGTCTTTTTTAATAAGTCTGGCTAGAGGTTTCTCAACCTTATTTTTTTTCTTTCTTTTTTCTTTTTTATTTCTTTTTTTCATTTTATCTTTTCTTTATTTTGTCCTTTTACAAACCCTTATGTCGTCAACCTTATTTTATTTTCAAAGAAACAGCTCTTAGTTTCATTGAACTATTGTACTTTTTTTTTTACTTCTATAACATTAATTTCTGCTCTTTTTTAAAAACATTTTATTTACTTATTCATTTGAGAGAGGGAGAGAGAGAGAGCAAGGGAGAGAAAGCAAGAGAACACAAATCAGGGGAGAGGGTCAGAGGGAGAGGGAGAGAGAGAGAAGCAGAGTCTCTGCTGAGCAGGGAGCCTGATGTGGAGCTTGATCAAAGGACCCTGAGATAATGACCTGAACTGAAGGCAGATGCTTAATCAACTGAGCCACACTGGCACCCTCGTTTGTACTCTAATCTTTATTATTTCTCTTCTCCTGCTGTATTTAAGTTTTATTTCTAGCTCCTTTAGTTGTAAGGTTAGGTTGTGTATTTGAAACTTTTCTTGTTTTTTGAGAAACTCCTGTATTGCTGTATATTTCCCTTGTAGGACCACCTTTCCTGTGTCACAAAGGTTCTGAATCATCATGTTTTCATTATCATTTGTTTCCATGTATTTGTTTAATTCTTCTTTAATTTCCTGGTTGACACATTCATTCTTTAGTTGGATGCTCTTTAATCTCCATGTATTTGTGTTCCTTCAAAGTTATCTCTTGTGATTACACTCAAGTTTTAAAGCATTGTGGTCTGAAATATGCATGATATAATGTCAATCTTTTTTGTACTGTTTGAGACCTGATTTGTGACCCAATATGTGAACCTTTCTGGAGAATGTTCCATGTACACTCAAGAAGAATGTGTATTCTCTTGTTTTAGGATGAAATGCTCTGAGTGTAACTATGAAGTCTATCTGGTCCAGTGTGTCATTCAAAGCTCTTGTTTCCTTGTTGATCTTCTGCTTAGATGATCTGTCCATTGCTATGGGTGGGCTGTTAAAGTTCTGCTACTATCATTGTACTATTTTTTTCCATTTTTATTTCTATCTTTTGGCAATTTATAAATACAACTTATGTCTTAGTTTACTACATGGTGGCATGACTTCCTGAAGTTTTTCTAAAACCTAAAAAAAGAATGCTTCCATTTTCACACTTAACATTCTGTCTTGATTTTCACAGTTTAGGTCCATAACATTGGGAAAAATACCAAATATTTTCTTGTGTACATAAATGCATATATACAAACAAATGTATAGAGGAAATACAAAATTTCCTAGGATAATAACATTTGAAGATGTCATTACCATCACCACCAACAACAAAAACATTACTGCTGTTAAGAGCTTTACCTTGAAACTGTAATCCTAAATTCCTCTGTTTAGAAGTAGCATGTAATCAGGGTATGAAACTCCAGAAATTTAAGTAACATAAGAGTGACTTGGAATACTTATGTAGCTATAAGACAACTTAATTTTAGGCTACATCTGCATCAGGCAGTTAGTTAAATATTTTTATGGACTAACTGATTCTAGTGAATTTAATTTGAATAGTTAATTCAACTGTGTGTTATTTTCTTCCTTTGATATACTCACAGAACAGACTTTCAGAATCATGTAGAAGCTGAGATAATCTCTTTTGAATTAATATTGTGTTATTACCATTAAAATTCTTCGCTCTAACCCAAAATAATCCCATCTACAATAGACACATTTGGAACCTAAAGATACATCCAGACTGAAACTGAAGGGATGGAGAACCATCTTTCATGCCAATGGGTCTCAAAAGAAAGCTGGGGTAGTGATTCTCATATCAGATAAATTAGATTTTTAAGCTATAGACTGTAGTCAGAAATACAGAAGGACACTACATCATTCTTAAAGGGTCTATCCACCAAGAAGATCTAACAATTGTAAATATTTATGCCCCCAATATGGAAGCAGTCAACTACACAAGCCACCTGTTAATCAAAATAAAGAGTCATATTGATATCATTGTACTATTATCAATGTGTTTCTTTAATTTTGTTAATATTGGTTTATATAGTTGGATGCTCCCAAGTTAGGAGCATAAATATTTACAATTGTTAGATCTTGTTGGATAGGACCTTTTATTATGATATAGTGTCCTTCTTCATCTCTTATTACAGTCTTTGGTTTCAAATCTAGTTTGTCTGATATAAGGATGACTGATTTTTTGTTGGTTGTTACTCACTTTCTAATAATTATAAGACTGAGGAGTTCTTCAGGTCAACAGTCTTTTCTACTATCCCTCCCAGCTTCCATTCTCTCGCAGATGACTTGTTTGTGCCTCATTCTTTTCCCATGCACCATCAGGAGGCATCACTGGAGTGCTTGGCTTCAAAGATGTATATATCATCCTCTCCCCCAGAGGCCCGTTGCCAGTACCTTTTTTTCTAAAGACTATACCTAAGGATGCTTGGTAACTAGTATAATTTCTCATAGGTTATATTTTAAGCAGTATATTATTCTGAGGGATGGTTACACTCCAGCATTCTTTTGATGTCCATTAGCATGAAAAATTTTTCTCCACACCCTCACTTTCAATCTGAAAGTGTCTTTGGGTCTAAAATGAATCTCTAGTAGAAAAAGAATCAGTGGAACTTGTTTGATTGTTTGTTTGTTTGTTTGTTTGTTTGAATCCAATCAGATACCCTGTGTCTTTTGATTAGAACATTTAGTCCATTTACGTTTAAATTTAATGCCATTGTTTTACCTGTAAAGTTGCTGTTTCTGTAAATTGCCTCTGTTCCTTTCTGGTCTTTGTTACTTTGGGGCTCTCTCTTCACTCAAAGGAGTCCCTTTAATATTTCTTGCAGGGCTAGTTTAGTGTTCACAAATTACTTTAGTTTTTATTCGTCCTGGAAGCTCTTTCTCTCTCCTCTCTGAATGACAGCCTTGATGAATAAAGTATTCTTGGCTGAATATTTCTCCCATTTAGCACATTAAATATATCATGCCAGTTTTTCCTGGCCTGCCAGGTCTCTGTGGACAGGTCTGCTGCCAGCCTTATGTGTCTATCCCTATAGGTTAAGGACCTCCTGTCCTGAGCCACTTTTAGGATTTTCTCTTTATCTCTGAAATTTTTAAGCTTCACTCTAATATGTTTTTATTGATGTTTGTGGGGAGCAGGGGTTCTCTGTGCCTCCTGGACTTGAATGCATATTTCCTTCCCAGATTAGGGAAGTTCTAAGCTATAATTTGCTCAAATAAACTATCTGCCCCTCTCTCTCACACAAAATATTATTTTGCTTTATGTTATCACTGATTTCTCAAATACTCCCTTCATCTTCCAGTGGTTGTTTTTAATCTCTTTTTACTGGCTTCCTTGTTTTCCATCATTTTGTCTTCTATATCCCTGACTCTGTCTTCTGCCTCATTTTTCCCCAATTAGAGCCTCCATTTTTGACATCATCTCCATAACAGCATTTTAAATTTCAGCCTGATTAGATTTTAGTTATTTTATTTCTAGAGTAAAGGATTCTCTAGTGTCTTCTATGCTTTTTTTTTCCAAGCCCAGCTAGTACCTTTATAATCATTGTTTTAAATTCTAGTTCTGACATCTTACTTATATCAATATTGATTAAATCTCTGGAAGATATTGATTAAATCCCTGGCAGTAGTACTTCCTCCTGCTCTTTCTTTTGGGATGAGTTTCTCCATCTCGTTATTATGTTCAGAAAAGAACAGAAGAAAAGAGAGAAAAGACAAAAATAACAACAACATCAGAAAAATACAAATGAAACAAACCAGAAGAAAACAGAAACAAAACAAAATAAGAACAAACCAAAGAAGAGGTAAGACAGAACAAAGCAATAAACTAGATTGGGTATATTTAGGTTTGTTTGTTAAAAGGAACTAGATCCCAAAATAGGAAAGAAAGAAAACTTATATATATACAAAAGTAAAATAAAATATGATGAATGGAAACCAAAAATAAAATATAATATATATATAAACATAAAAACTAAAAAAAAAATTTAAAAAAATACAAGGAATTAGCTGACAGAAATAAAACTAAAACACTAAAGTATTTTTTAAAAAAAGGATCAGTAAACTTGGTGCTAGTGAGTTATTCTTGCTGGTCTTCTGGGGGAGTGGCCTATTACACTGATTCTTAGGTGTCCTTGACCATGGAATTGCACCTACTTTGCCAGGGGCCTGGGTTCAGTGTAAGTGGCTCCAGCGTGAGTGCACTATGTGGTGTTGTTTTGCTCTCTGAAGGCTTTCAGCACCAATGTGGAGGGGAAGAAAATGGTGGCTCCCCTATCTCTAGCTCTGGAGCTGAAAGTTCACACACACACACACACACACACACACACCAATCTTCAGTGAGTTCTCACAGAAAAGCAGTCAATCACTCATCTCCCTGGTTTCTGACTGAACTCTGTGTTCACCCAGCCTGTGACCAAGAGTTTTTATGTCAGGCATCTGACACACTTTTGAGTCTCCAAACTGTCTCCTTTGGCACAGACCCACACCATTCCTCTGGGGGGAAGGAGGCTTGAAGTCTTGTCTTGCTTCTGCCTTTTGCTAGGCTCCAGCCAAGAGAGTGGTTGCATGGTTGTTCTGTGGTTTAAGGTTCATGGCAACATTGAGCGGAAAGCCAGTGCCTAAACTTGCAGTTTTTCAGCCAGCTTCACTGCTCCGATGCCTGGAAACCCTGCCACACTCAGGTACCCCAATTCTTCTTTTAACTCTGGGGACCCTGAGGCCATGCTGTCCCACCTGGGATTGTGCCCTGCTTTGCTACCTGAACACCTTTTTTTTTTAAAGATTTTATTTATTTATTTGACAGACAGAGATCACAAGTAGGCAGAGAGGCAAGCAGAGAGAGAGGGGAAAGCAAGCTCCCCACCAAGCAGAGAGCCCAATGTAGGGCTCGATCCCAGGACACTGGGATCATGACCTGAGCCAAAGGCAGAGGCTTTAACCCACTGAGCCACCCAGGGGCCCCTACCTGAGCACCTTTAAACCAGGGATGTCCCCCACAGTAACAGATTTCTAAATGTTCTGATTTTTCACTCCACTATTTATAATACTTTGCAGTAGTCTCCTTAAGCAAGCTCCCTACCCTCTGCATTTATCCTCTGATATATCATCCTGGATTCACATCTCCACACCTCCTACCTTCCAAAAAGTGGTTACTTTTCTGTTTGTTGAATTGTAGCATTTCTCCCATTGAGTTTGCAGGTGTTCAGAATAATTTGATAAATATCTAGCTGAATTCTGGGGACCAGAAGAAATTAGGGTCCCCTTCTCTTCTGTCATCTTAATGCTTCCTTCGTGTTGTAATTTTAATTTATATTTTTCTGAAGAAAAATAAAGTTAAGCATATTTTTAGGCATTTATTAGTTTTTTTAAACTTTTGTTCTTTTTTTATTTTATTTTTTCAGTGTTCCAAGTTTCATTGTTTATCCACGATATCCAGTGATCCATACAATATGTGCACTCCTTAATATCTACGACCAGGCTAACCCATTCCTCCACCCACCTTCCTTCCCAAACCCTCAGTTTGTTTCTCAGAGTCCATAGTCTCTTGTGCTTCATCTCCCCTTCCAATTTACCCTAATTCACTTTTCCTTTCCTTCTCCTAATATCCTCCATGTTATTCCTTATGCTCCACAAGTAAGTGAATCCATATGATAAATTGACTTTCTCTGCTTGACTTATTTCACTCAGCATAATCTCTTCCAGTCCCATCCATATTGATACAAAAGTTGGGTATTCATCCTTTCTGATGGAGGCATAATACTCCATTGTATATATGGACCACATCTTCTTTATCTATTTGTCTGTTGAAGGGCATCTTGGCTCTTCCCACAGTTTGGTGATTATGGCTATTGCTGCTATGAACATTGGGGTATAGATGGCCCTTCTTTTGACTACATCTATATCCTTGGGGTAAATACCCAGTAGTGCAATTGCAGGGTCATAAGATAGCTTTATTTTTAATTTCTTAAGGAATATCCACACTGTTTTCCAATGTGGCTGCACTAACTTGCTTTCTCACCAACAGTATAAGAGAGTTCCTCTTTCTCCACATCCTCTCCAACACTTGTTGTTTCCTATTCTGATAATTTTGGCCACTCTAACTGGTGTAAGGTGGTATCTCGATAAGGTTTTGATTTGAATTTCCCTGATCTCTAATGACGGTGGATGTTTTTTCAGGTGTCTGTTACTCATTTGTATGTCTTCTTTAGAGAAGTGTCTGTTCATGTCTTCTGCCCGCTTTTTTAATGTGATTATCTGTTTTGTGTCTGTTGAGCTTGAGGAGTTCTTTATAGATCTTGGATATCAGCCCTTTATCTGCAGTGTCATTTGTGAATGTCTTCGCACATTCCGTGGATTGCATCTTTGTTTTGTTGACTGTTTCATTTGCTGTGCAGAAGCTTTTGATCTTGATGAAGTCCCAAAAGTTCATTTTCACTTTTGTTTCCTTTGTCTTTGGAGACATGTATTGAAAGAAGTTTCTGTGGCTGATGTCAAAGAGGTTACTGCCTATGTTCTCTAGGATTTTGATAGATTCCTGACTCACGTTGTGGTCTTTCATCCATTTTGAGTTTACCTTTGTGAATGGTGTAAGAGAATGGTGTAGGTTCATTCTTCTGCATGTGGCTGTCCAATTTTCCCAGCACCATTTGTTGAAGAGACTGTCTCTTTCCCATTGGGTATTTTTTCCTGCTTTGTTGAAGATTATTTGACCATAGAGTTGAGGGTCCATATCTGGACTCTCTACTCTGTTTCACTTGTCTATGTGTCTGTTTTTATGCCAGTACCATGTTGTCTTGGTGACCACAGCTTTGTAGTAAAGCTTGAATCAGGCAACATGACACCCCCAGCTATGTTTTCCTTTTTCAACATTTCCTTAGCAATTCGGGGTCTTTTCTGGTTCCATATATATTTTAGGATTATTTGTTCCAGCACTTTGAAACATGCCAGTGGAATTTTGATTGGAGTGGCATTGAAAGTGTAGATTGCTCTATACTTGTGTATATATTGTGTAGATATTTAAACAATGTTTATTAATGTTTACTCTTCAGGAACCATGAGCATGGAATCCTTTTCCATCTTTTTGTGTCTTCTTCAATGTCTTTCATGACTGTTCAGTAGTTCCTCAAGTACAGATCCTTTACCTCTTTGGTTAGGTTTATTACCAGGTATCTTATAGTTCTTGGTGCTATAGTAAATGGAATCGATTCTCTAATTCCCTTTCTGTATTTTCATTGACAGTGCATAGGAAAGCAACTGATTTCTGTACATTGATTTTGTATCCTGCCACATGACTGAATTGCTGTATGAGTTCTGGTAGTTTGGCGGTGGAGTCTTTTGGATTTTCCATATAAAATATCATGTCATCTGTGAAAAGAGAAACTTTGGTTTCTTCTTTGCCAATTTGAATACCTTTTATTTCTTTTTGTTGTCTGATTGCTGTTGCTAAGACTTCTAGTACTATGTTGAACAAGAGTGGTGAGAGTGGGCATCCTTGTGTTTCTGATCTGAAAGGGAAGGCTGTCAGCTTTTCCCCACTGAGAATGATACCCGCTGTGGGTTTTTCATAGATAAATTTTATGAAGTTGAGGAATGTTCCCTCATCCCTATACTTTGAAGAGTCTTAATCAGAAATGGATCCTGTATTTTGTCAAATACTTTTTCTGCATCAATTGAGAGGGCCAGGTGTTTCTTCTCTCTTCTCTTATTGATTTTTTCTATTGCAGTGATTGATTTGCAAATGTTGAACCACCCTTGCAACCCATGGATAAATTCCACCTGGTCATGGTGGATAAATTTTTTAATGTACTTTTGGATCCTATTTGCTAGGGTCTTGTTGAGAATCTTGGTATCCATATTCATCAGTGATATTAATCTGAAATTCTTTTTGATGGGGTCTTTGCCTGGTTTGGACATCAGGGTAATGCTGGCTTCATAGAAAGAGTCTGGAAATTTTCCTTTTGTTTCTATTTTTTTTGAAACAGCTCGGGACAATAGGTATTATTTCTTCCTTCAATGTTTGGTAAAATTCCCCAGGGAATCCATCAAGTCCTGGGCTCTTGTGTTGTGTAAGGTTTTAAATTCACTGCTTCAATCTCATTACTAGATATTGGTCTATTCATGTTGTCAATTTCTTACTGTTTCCGTCTTAGAAGGTTATAGGTTTTCAGGAATGCATCCATTTCTTCTAGGTTACCTAACTATTGGCATATAACTGTCAGTAATAATTTCTGATGATTGTTTCTATTTCCTTGGTGTTCATTGTATCTCTCCCTTTTCACTCATATTTTTATTAATTTGAGTCCTCTCTCTTTTCTTTTGGATTAGTTTGGTCAGTGGTTTATCAATCTTGTTATTTCTTTCAAAGAACAAGAGTCTAGTTTCGTTGACATGTTCTACTGTATCTCTAGTTTCTGAGTTATTGATCTCTGCTCTAATCTTAATTATTTCCCTTTTTGTGCATGGGGTTGGCTTAATTTGTTGGTGATTTTTCCAATTCCTTATGGTGTATAGAGAGTTGGTGTATTGAGGATTTTTCAAATTTTTTTTTTTTAAATGAGGTTTGGATGGCTATGTATTTCCCCCTTAGGACTGCCTTTGCTGTATCCCATAGGTTTTGGACTGATGTGTCTTTATTCTTTGATTTCCTGGTTGATCCAAGCATTCTTGAGCAGGATGGTCTTTAGCTTCCAAGTGTTTGAATTCCTTCCAAAATTTTTCTTGTGTTTGAGTTCCAGTTTCAAAGGATTGTGCTCTGAGAATATTCAGGGAATAATCTCAATCTTCTGGTATCAGTTGAGCCCTGATTTGTGACCCAGTATGTGATCTATTCTGGAGAAAGTTCCATGTGCACTCAAGAAGAATGAATATTCTGTTATTTTAGGTGGAATGTCCTGTATATATCTATGAGGTCCATCTGGTCCAAGGTGTCATTCAAAGCTCTTGTTTCTTTGTTGATTTTCTGCTTGGATGATCTGTCTATTGCTGAGGGTGCTATGTTAAGATCCCCTACAATTAATGTATTCATATCAATATGACTCTTTATTTTGATTAACAGGTGGCTTGTGTAGTTGGCTGCTCCCATGTTGGAGGCATAAATATTTACAATTGTTAGGTCTTCTTGGTGGATAGACCCTTTAAAAATGATGTAGTGTCCTTCTGTATTTCTGACTACAGTATTTAGCTTAAAATCTAATTTATTTCATATGGGAATCACTCCCCCCAACTTTCTTTTGAGGTCCATTGACATGAAAGATGGTTCTCCTTCCCTTCACTTTCAGTCTGGATGTATCCTTAGGTTCCAAATGTGTATCTTGCAGACAGCATATGGACAGGTCCTGTTGTTTTACCCAGTCTGCAACCCTTTGCCGTTTTATGGAAGCATTTACGCCATTCACATTGAGAGTGATTATTGAAAGATAAGTTTTTAATTGAGATCATGTTGCCTGTGAAGTCCTTGTTTCTATAGATTGTAACTTTCTGTTCTATGTCACTCTTGGTTTCTTTCTTCTTTTATAGAACTACCCCTTAATATTTTTTGTAATGCCAGCTTGGTGGTCACATAATCTTTTAACGCTTGCTGGTCTTGGAAGCTCTTTATCTCTCCATCCATTTTGATTGTCAGCCTTGCTGGATAAAGTATTCTTGGCTGCATATTCTTTTCATTTAGTGTCCTGAATATGTCTTGCCAGCCCTTTCTGGCTTGCCAGGTTTCTATGGACAGGTCTGATGTTATTGTGATGGTCCTCCCTCTGTACATAAGGGATCTCTTCCCCCTAGCTGCCTTTAAGACATATTCTCTGAAATTATGATTCGTGAATTTCACAATAATGTGCCTGGATGAACTTCTAGCCTCATTGATTTTGGGGGGAGGGGAGAGGTGGCTTCTCTGCCTCTAGGACATGAACACTTGCTCCTTTCCCTGGACTGGGGAAATTTTCATCCAGGATATGATCAACTATATCTTCTAGTCTTTCTGTCTTCACCCCCTCAGGGATCCCAATAATTCTGACATTGGAATGTTTCATAGCATTATTTATTTATTTATTTATCTACTTATTCTTGGTTTTCATGGCTTCTAAGCTGTTTGTTCAAGGCCTTTTCCTGATCCTTCTTTTCTATTAGTTTGTCTTCTAGATCACTAATTTGATCTTCTGCCTCACTTACCCTAGCTGTTAGAGTATATAGATTGGATTAGATCTCATTGATAGCATTTTTAACTTCTGGCCTTAGAGATTCTATGTTGTCACTAATGGTCTTCTTCAAATTAGCTATTGCTTGGGTAATTGTTACCCTGAATTCCTTTTCTGACATATTGTTTATGTCCATATCCAATAGTTCTGTGCCAGAGGTCAAAGTCTCTGAATTTTTCTTCTGTTGGGTGTTCCTTCTCCTAGATATTTTAGTGAGACTTGGTTGAGGGGATTTATAGTTGAATATAGCAACCATGATCTAGGCAATGTGCACCTTGAGAAGTTTCAGAGCAATCGGAAGTCACCACCAAAAAGAAAGAAAAAAGAGAGAAAAAGAGAAAAAAAAAGAAAAAAAGCCACCAAAATGGGCCCCAAAAGTAAGATTACAAGGTACAAAGACAAAAAAAAAAAAAAAAGACTGACAAAAGTAAAAGAAAAAAAAAAAAAGAAAACCCCAGCCAAAATGAACCCCAAGAATAAGATTTATATAGTACAAAAACAAAAGCAAGTACACAGAAACACTGACAGAAGGATAAGATGGGAAGGTGTTTATAAATCCTCGATGTGGGTAAGGAAGTTTATTTCAGTTCTTCCTGGGTTTATCTTGCTATCTTTGTTAAAGGACTCAACTTTCCAGAGATACAGGGAAATTAAAACTGGTTTATATATAGGGGTAGTGTTGAATAGGGAAAAAAAGATTACCTTGAAGCTTATATCTCTATGTATATTAAAAAAGAAAGAAAGAAACAAACAAACAAACACAGGTATATGCATGAAAAAAGTTCAAGTTAAAAAGTTATTATGTTGTATTAAACCTCTAGTTGTAATGGTAAGTAGGTTTAAAAAAATTAAAAGAACAAGAATTGTGAGAACAAATCTTTTTAAAAAAAGTTGTATCTATGAAATATATAGGTTTTGGAGCAACACCAGGAGGTTAATATATTGTTTTCCTCTGATGTTGGGGTTCTCCAATTTTATGGGGATCCCTTGGTTGTTGTCCTCTTGTTTTTTAAGTTTGTATTCTGGGGGAGGGGCTTGCTGTGTTGTTTTCCAGTCAGTCTTGCTTTGGCTGAGTCACCCTGTCCCCATCAGGGGGCTGGGTTCTGTGGAAACTGGTTATTCAGGCTTTTGTTCTCTGGAGGTTTTTGTTCTTTGGGGGCTTTGGGGGCTTTTCAGAGGGTTAGTGAAAAGTAAACTGTCTGCCCCCAGACCTCTACCTCAGAGACAAGCCTTAGTCAGCTCCTCTCTGGGTGGTTCAGAACACACAGACTCCTCCTCTGCAAATTCCGCTGAACACCACAACCTCCCACAGGTGGTGCACACCCCAGCCACCATCTCAGTGGTCACCCAAGGCCCCCACTTGTCTCTGCATCCCTGTGCCACCAAAACCATGAGCAATATTTGTCCAAGGGGGCCTGAAACTGGGTGGCTGCCACTGTCGGGACTGCTGTCTGGAGCCCATGCCCATGCCAGGTGCACTCACACACGGCAGCAGTGGCAGGATGCAAAAGGCTGCAGGCTGAGGGAACCAAACTGGAGACCACCCTGTGTTCTCTGAGACTGGGCTGGGTATGCTCAGATCCTGAGGCTGCACAGGTCATGGAAGGCTGTGGGCCCAGAAACCCCCTAGCCAGTGGCCACACCGGGCTCTCTCAGGCATGGGCAGGAGTGTACCCAGCCCGAGCAGTGGCGCAAGCAGTGAAAAGCCAGGACCATAGACTGGAGCCCCCGTTGGGGGGCTCTGGCACAGGTGATCGCTAGTGGTGACTGTTCTGAGACTGTGGGCTTAGCTCCATGCCCTTGGTCACTTGATTCCACCAGTTGCCCCTTAAAATCTTTTGTTCTTTTTGAGTGCTTTTAACCAGACTCCCAAGTTAATGCTGGTCACCAATCACAGGACACTTTCATATTGGGGTATTACTTTCCAATGGGTCGCTTCTGGTGCCTCCCTCCCCCTTCTGTTTATCCTCCAATATCAGTCCAGGTGTTCCCACTGCACTTTACTTCTCCACTGATGATCTTCTGACACCATAGAGATCCAGAAGTGTATAATCTTATATCTCAGTCTGATTTCGTGAGGGTTCAGAGTGTTCTGGTAGACATTTAACTCACTTTAGGGGACAAGGTGGAAAGAAGGTCTCCTACTTCTCTGCCATCTTGCCCTCCTCCTTTTATATATTTATTAAATATCTAGATATTCTCTTTTGTGATTTATTTCTTTTTCACTTTTGTTCATTCCATTGTTGAGTTGTTTATCTTTTTTAAACTGATTTGTCAGAATTTTTCAACATAGTTTAACATAAATAAGCAATGTCATTTTTTTTTTTCTTCCATGTCTGACAGTTTTAATGTCTGATGTCTTTATGGAACTAATTCTTCTGTTTCTGGTTTCTGCTGACTCTTACTTATTTTATCTTGTTTCTTTCTGTGTCTTGTGTTTTTTACTGTGTCATATTCAATTTACTAGTAGCTTCACCATATGGGAATGTTTTGAGACCTAGATTGAAGTCAGCTCCTCTAGAAAGAAGGTATACTTAGTCTTTCCAGTCCTCTGGGTATACTACTGACATGTAATCACTTTCAATTTTTCAATCACCTTGATAGCATGCATTCAGATCACAAATTCACATGTGTTCTGGCTGGTACTTACTAATTCTGAAAGGATTTTTTTCTTGATACCTACTACTAATTTTCAATAAGCAATTTTATCCTTATTTTATCCAGGATGGGGTATTTGTCATTCATTCTTACACTGACAGAGTAGCCCTTTGGAATCTGTGACAATTAGTTTGATGTATTTACTTGGTCAGCCTATAGTACCCAATTATTTAATCAAACATTAATTCATTTTGTAGTATGGCCATCATCTGCAATCAGCTGTCTTTAGATAAGATGACTCAGTATCTTGAGTAGGGCTACTTGTGGAGGAACATTTTTTTTCTCACTCTTCAGGATTCTTGGAGCTGGTCTAAGATTTAAATTGACATGAGATAATTAAGAGGAGAAAACAACAGCAATGCATTTAATTACATGTATATGGAGACCAACTATAAATATTGAGACCCAAAGATGCCACTAGATATTCAAGTTGAGTAAAGCACAAAGTTAAATTGGAACCTCATGTTCAAAAAAGAAGTTTTGGCTATAAATATAAATCCTAGAGGTAAAGTAATGGATTAAAAAAGGGGATCCCATCACTTCTCAGATTTTTGGCTAAGATCAAGTGTAGTATCTGTACTTATCAGTTTAAAAAAGGGGATCCCAGAAGAGCTCAGTAGGGGATCAAAGGAAGGAGTAAAAAGTTGGACCTTAATGAAAGAGTGGACTCATCACCTCAGAGGCTGATGCAAAGAGAACTTTGGGAATGGGGTTGCAGGCACATTTGCAAGGTCTCAACAAGGATGAAAGTAAGAGGGTGGGAGGGGAACCCTAGGGAAGGAAGTGGAACATGGGGTTGTTTGTGAGAGCTCAGGGAAAAGGCGCTGACCAAACAAGCAAGAGACTGGGAACTGTCAGGATGGTGGGTGGGTCTCCTCTCTGACCTCAGGACAAGCTACCTTGCCACTCTTCATCCTAATGTGCCAAGAACAGTTTGGTGGCTACAGGTACAGGATGCCAACATCCAACACATCCCTGAAGCAAGTGCCCCAGCAGGTCTGCATGCATCCGCAGCCATTCACCCCTTGTGCCTGGGACTGCTGCTTGCCTAAAGGTGTTCTAACTCCACACCCACCACAGCTTGCCCCACCCCTGCCCTGGCCAGGGAGCCAGACTGCCTGCACCACCTCCTGGCCAAATTACATCCAGAATCTAGCACCCTTCTGCTGCTGTTCCCTCACCTATCTTCCACCCCAACCATTGTAGGAGATAACCCTGGAAAATACCCAGGTCACCTGATTCAACCTCACTGTTGCAGAGAAGACACCAAAGGTATTCGTTCATTCCACAAACATGTGTTGGGCTGCCATTATGTGCTGCTATACCTGACACTATCCCAAGAGCAGGGATGTCCCAGCTGGGGATGTCCCTTTCCTCATATAGCTAACATCTAATGAGAAGATAGATGTAAAATATATAAAATTAATAACAGCAGAATTAAAGTTATGGTTCCAAATCATGCACTTTTGGAAAGGGACATGTTTCTGAATAAATACATGGCTGATGGTGGGGGAAGAGTTCTTCTTTGAAGACACAACATATTTTATTTTATTTTATTTTTATTAAATTATTTATTTAAATTCAATTTAGTTAATATATAGTGTATTATAATTTTCAGGAGTAGAATTTAGTGATTCATCATTTGCATATAACAGCCAGTGCTCATTACATCAGGTGCCCTCCTTAATGTCCATCACCCAATTACCCCTTCCCTTACCCACCTCCCCTCCAGCAACCAGTTTGCTTCCAAGAGTTCTGCATCTCTTATGGCTAACCTTTCTCTCTATTTTCATCTTATTTTATTTTTTCTTCCCTTCCCTGTGTTCATCTTCTTTGTTTCTTAAATTCCACATACAAGTGATTGAAAACATGACATTTAGACCCAGAATCAAAGAATGTATAGAAATTGATCAGCCAAAGAAATAGAGGAGGTTTCAGACAACATTCCAGACAGAGAAGGCGCTGAGGTCCACAGACCATAACCCTGTCTCAACTCATGTCTCTTCTTTGGTGTATCCCCCCTCCTCCCTTATTCCCACTTATCTCCAGATGAAAATCTCCCTGAGGGAAGGAGATATTGGTTGCCTTTTGTTTATTCAATTTTAAGAACATATGGTGGTTTTTATACTTCAGACTGTTTATAACATTGCAAGTTCTTCCTCTCTTTCCTTTAAATACCAACCCAGAGAATTTCATTATTACCTAAACTTGACAGAATAACAAACCAAAAGGGTTTAGCAAGCATCCTTAGCTTTACTGAGCTAGAATCCAAAACAACAATCTCTTTTTTTCTTTTTTTTTTAAAGAATCTGTGTGATTTTAAGTAGCAGTATACATTTAATTTCTTCACACACTAGAAGTCTACAAGTCATGAAGTTCTATCCACTCTCCACAAGCCACACATCACTCAGAAAAGCCCTTCTATCTGTCATACCTGGGTTACTACATACATACAACACTATTTCCTATGTGCCTGGATCCATAACAGGTTAGTGTGCCCAAAGATATCTTGAATAGTTAAGGGCCCACATCCAGATCAATGGACAATAGACTAGAAGATGCACACCTGAAATGTGAACCTCATGACATGCATGTAAAAACAACAAGAAGGGAAGGGGCACCTGAGTGGTACAGTCAGTTAAAGTGTCAGACTCTTGGTTTTGGATCAGTTTGTGATCTCAGGTTCATGAGATTAAGCCCCTTATTGGGCTTGTGCTCAACACAGACTCTCCTTAAGATTCTCTCTCCATCGGGGTGCCTGGGTGGTTCAGTGGGTTAAAGCCTCTGCCTTTAGCTCAGGTCATGATCCCAGGGTCCTAGGATCGAGCCCCACGTTGGGCTCTTTGCTCAGCGGGGAGCCTGCTTTCTCTTCTCTCTCCCTGCCTGCCTCTCTGCCTACTTGTGATCTGTCTATCAAATAAATGAAAAAACTTTAAAAAAAAAAAAAAAGATTCTCTCTCCATCTACCACTGCCCTCTCCCTTTAACTCTCTCAAATAAATAAATAAATCTTTTTTAAAAAAAGAACAAGAAGGGAAAATAATTA
The DNA here is from genome assembly GCF_002288905.1 of Enhydra lutris kenyoni. NCBI lineage: Eukaryota > Metazoa > Chordata > Mammalia > Carnivora > Mustelidae > Enhydra > Enhydra lutris. The sequence goes on along the minus strand of NW_019154172.1, from coordinate 279,020 downwards.
AGAATTGAGCTAAATTTAGTAAAAAACAAGAATAAAACTTCCATATTTGGGGTACATAAGAACACTGACGGGGCACCTGGGTGGCTCAGTGGGTTAAAGCCTCTGCCTTTGGCTCAGGTCATGATCCCAGGGTCCTGGGATCTATCCCTGCATTGGGCTTTCTGCTCAGCAGGGAGCCTGCCCCCCCACCTCTCTGCCTACTTGTGATCTCTGTCAAATAAACAAATAAAATCTTTTAAAAAAACCAACACTAATAATAAATGAAATGAAGACTGTGGGTTCTCCATAATAAAAATGGAGTAATTGAGAGGAATGAACAGTGGCATCACACCACATACATACACACACCCACATCACACTGCACACACACCACACACACATATACACCACATACACATACCACACACATATATACACCACACACTACACACACATTGCACACACACACCACACACATATACCACACACAAATAACATATACCACACACACCACACATACAACCCTACGCTTACACACATATTCCAAATACCACACACCACACACACATATGCACCACACATACATATACCACACACATACCACCCATACCACACATACCATATACACATATACACTGCACACACACACACACACCACATCATACACACACAAACAGTACACATACTACAAACACATACACACATACCACGTATACACAGCACACACACATACACCACACACATATCCTACACATACCACACACACACCACACGCAAACACATAAACACAAACTTCAGCCACAATTTCTTTCTCCTTGTAAGCACTCCAGAATTATAGAGAGTGATAACACTTGCCATTGTGTTTTTGATTTCTGCATCAAACAGCAGAGATTTGTGGCTTGTGGATGACTATCATCCTTGAGGTATATTTCTGGAAAAAGTGTACAAAACAATGGTGATACAGGGAAAGCCACCTCAATCTAGGTTCTTGACCATATCTCCTCAGTTATTTATCAAGGAAATGTGAGCACAGTGCCCTCCTTGCAGCTTCTTGCAAAGGTCCAATGGGGCAATGTATGTAGAAATCCTGAGAGCTTGTTGCCCAATGTCTGTGGATATTTGGGAGGTGACTGTGAAGGATTTGAATAAGATGCTGGAGAAGAAGAAGGAACTATGGCTCATTAATGATGATTAAATCAAAATTCAAAAGATTTCAGCAGATTTTAACTATGAGGAAATGTTGTTAATATTATAGCAGATTTAGTGTCATATTAGACACTAAATCAAGACAAACTGGAGTCCCACACCTAGGTTGAAAAACAGGCCTGGTGAGGATATGATGGGGTAAGAGGTGGAGTAATAGCAGTTGTGATGGAAAGATCTGCTGGGCAGTGTGACCAAAAGACAGTCTTGGAATGCATTGTTTATATTATTTTTTTTATTGAAGTATAATTGGCATACAATGCTGTATTAGTTCCATATAGACAATATAGTGATTCAACCATTCTATACATTACTCAGTGCTCACCACAGTAAGTGTAGTCACTGTTTGTCACTGTATGTTATTACAGTATTACTGACTATATTCCTTATGCTGTACTTCTCATCTTCATGACTTTTATTTTATAATTAGAAGTTTGTACCTCTTAGTTCTTTTTATCTATTTCACCCAACCTCCCCCCTCCCAATCTCCCCTCTGGCAACACCAGTTTGTTCTATGTATATAGAGTCTGGTTTTTTGTTTGTTCATTTGTTTCTTTGTCATTGCTATCATTATTATTACAAAATAAATTCAGAACTACACCATTTACATAGGGTTTTGCAGGTATCACCTTATAAATTAAAGAATATTGTTGGATCAAGAAAGTAATTACTCCTGTGAACTTTATCTAAGTCAAGGGACCCTGGGTTTTTTGTCCAGTTCTGGCCACCCACTGTAAAGGGAATGTGAGCAACCTGGAGAACAGCCTAATGTCCAGACAAAGAAATAGAAACTCAGTTCAGCACTGGCATGTACTAGCTGCATACCTAACCTCAGGAAGGTGATGTAATCTCTCCAAGCCCAGCCTCAGTTTCCTCAGCTGTCAAAGAGCCCTACAGAGCTGTTTTGAAGATTAAATGAAATCATATATAGTGATTCCTTGAAGGAAGAAAGACCACTGAATATTATTAGACACTCAGCTATCTTAATTATTCAAATATTGGTGTCCACTCTGTGGGTCTGCTGTGATCTGGTTTGATCCCAGGTCAGTTTCTTCCCTCCACCTTCACACCTTGGGCTCCTCCTTCCTCCCCCACCCCCATATGATGAGCCAGTGGGAGGGACACCATCCAGGACAAACCAGATAAACGAATTACATTTGCCATCTGCTCCAAGACAAGTCAATAGACAATCACAACAACAGTTTCCCTTTGAATTCTGCATGTCTAAGATGTTTGCTGAGTACTGACACAGATATGAATGGGGTAAACATGGTCCCCAATGTCATGGCCCTTATCATCTAGTATGTCAGTCAGACAACATAAAACATGTACACACATATGGGCACACACACAGAAAAACACGTAAAAAAAATAATTACAAATGAACAGAATGCTAAAGAAGAACCATACAGAAGAATCCTAATTTGGTAGCCTCAAAAGATGGACTCTTAAAAGAAGGAAAATATGAGCTGAGCCTAGAGGAAGAGTTAAGAAACTTCCCATCTCCCCTTCCATGCAGACAGCTGCATCATTCTTGGGTACCAAAAGGCTGCTGGCCACCCTGAAAGGGAACTCCCAACTCCCTACCAGGGGGAGTCACATTTTACTGCAGTCTCTGCAGAAAGTCCCCTAAGTTCCTCCCACACCTCCCAAGACCTCCCACCCCACCCACCACTCTTCCCAGCTAATAACACCTTCTCTTCTCTCCTAGTCAGCATTTCTAATTAAGGCCTTGCCCTCTGTCAGCCCTGCCAGGCAAAACCTGCTGGGCCAGAAACACACCTGTCCTGCTTCTGTTTCTGTGTGACATTAAATTCTGAAAAATGTGTCCCTTACCCATAGCCACCCCACCCTTGGCCTCCTGCTCCTCCTTCCACTCCCTGGCACCCTGGAAGCCCTGGAGCAGGGTGGGACACATTGGTGGGGATCAATAGTGCTAAGGCACAGGCCCCTTTCCTGCTGCTTCTTCCATGCTGCCATTTTCTAGATGCTGGGGAAAGCAAAAGAAGAAGGGCAGAATCAGGTCAGCCACAGAACCAGAAGGGTAAACAGAGACAGAAAATGAGAAGCATTGAAGGGCAGAGAGGGAGGCAGTGTGAAAGAAAGCAAGAAAAAGAGAGACTTAGGCAGAGGTGAGAGGGAGACAGAGACATAGAGATAATGAAGAAGGTCGCACGTGCGATAGAGAGAGAGAGACAACTGAAGTGGGAAACAGAAGCCAGAGGGACAGAGGAAGAGCCTGGGAGTATAGGAGGTAGCTGGGCAGGTGGGGTTGGGATAGTCCCTGCCCTACCCCAGCCCTGGCTGAGGCCTTCACAATAAGAAGGTCACAGAAGCATCCAAGGATGGTGGGGGAACTTTGGTGGTGGAGCATGTTTTTTTCCCAAATCTCACTGATTTGTGGGAGTGGGGGGAGTACACCAGAAGGTGGGAGCAACTGTTGTCCCAGAATAAAGATGGAATTAATCTGTGAAAAATCTGATGTGCTACAACTAGTGGGCAGTTTCACGCAATGTGAAGACACGGGATTTTCCACTCTTGACAAATTTCTCAAAACCAGCTGAGGGAATAACAGCTGCCTTCCCAGGCTGGGAATGCTTCCTCTGCTCACCCAGCCCTGCCCAGGCATGGCTCTTCCCCTTCCATTGCATAGACACAAAGGCCTCCATGTGCCCCTGGAGATCCTGAGACCTGGCAGGTGTGGTGCAGCCTGGGGAGTCCAGGTTGGGAGGGAGAAGTTGGGAGGGAGAGGCTCAGGTGAAGTCCATGGGCGCCTGGGGCAAGAAGATGTCATTTCTGGTCCAGAGAATCAGGAAGCCTTTTGGAAGAGCTAGCCTGGATTAGTGTTTTAAACCTGGTGTAATTGCAGTAGTCAGGAGTGGGGCAGGGACAGTGTGGGCAAAGGCTCCAAGATGGAAAAGCCCAGCAGCTGAGCGCATACCTTGCCCACCTGGGCTCATTCTGTGAGAAAAGATACCTTGGAGTGAGATTGTGGAAGGCTCTAACTGCCATGCTGAGTTGTTTACTCTGTCTGAAAGGAGGGACCACAAAATTATCTTGACCAGAAAGGTGAGAGGAATGGTGCCATGCTTAGAATCTGAGTCTCTCTTCCTTTCTTTAACTCACTGAGTGAACTTGAACAGGTCATCTGACCCCTTTGGGTTCAATTTTCTATAAATGTAGGGCTTTAGCCAGATAAGCATTTTATTCTGGAACCAAGAAAAAACTTCGTTTGGTGTCTTTTTTTTTTCCCCTCCCAGCTACTAGTTGTAGAAAACAACTGACAAGATGAGCCCTAGAACCCCTCTCACTCTGACAGTAAAGGGGCCATGAAGGAGGTGTGTGTCCCTCCTTTACCATGGGCTCCTTCTAACCTGCCAAGTGCCACAAGCTTCAGACCAGCCTGCTGTCCTGGGGAGTGTCAAACTCCTGGGAGCTCCCAGGGCTGGTGCCTGCATAGCCACGTCCTTTCTGCCGCAAATAGGACTAATTGATACTGAAGGAAAGAGAAAATTCTTCTCTAAACTTGAGGTCTTCTGGCTGGACTGGAAATTAAATTTATATGAAATAGATTAACAGGAGAAGAAAACCTGAAAGTTAGTTATTAAGTGCACACAGAGGCCTAAGAATAAAATTGAGAACTAAAGAAATGACCAAGGCTGTTAGTTTTTATATATTTCAGACAAAGAGATAATAAATTTGTCAGGCATTGACAGAAAAAAGGAAATTTAACTTTGGGAGCTTGGGGTAGTAAATTAGTAAAAACTAACAATAATTTTTTATATAGCCTTCTCTGCTCTCAATTCCCCACCTCTGGTGATGAGGATATCTCTTTACCTTATGCTACAGGGGAGGTACCTTTCACATGGAGATTTACTTCTGCTTTCAGCAGGATTGAGAAAGGTCTGAGTGTCCTTCTAGGACAGGCTGTCTCTTACATAACTTTTACTTAAAAGGATTGGTATGCCAAAGTGGCACATTTTGGGGCAGCCTGCTCTTGGCTCCTATGACAGCAAAACTATAGCAACAGCAATATGAATAGCCATACCTCCAGGAACTTTAATAGAATCATTATCACATGCCAACCATGAGGTCTAAGACCTTACCACACTTCATTCACTTAACTCTCACAACAACCCTCTGAGGGGGTGAGGGGTAGTATGAACCCCACTTCATGATTAAGTGGAGTTGGGAAGAATTTATCTATACTGAGGACTCAGAAGAGGCAATGGCACAGAACAGGCTGCCTCAGAATTTGCCATGGAAAAAAAAGCATTTGCCCACTTGAGTGCTCCGTTTTTTACTTAGATTGTATATGTGAGACCAATACAAGTTAAGTATTTGCAAAAGACAATAGTCTAGACCACAGTGGTGTTGATTTGAGGAGGCCTTGAAGAGTGCTTGTGGAGGTCAGGGTGTCTACAGCCCTGTCTACAGCCTGCCTGGGACAGAGGCTCCGGGAGGCCAACAAGACCCTGCCTGGGACAGAGGCTCTGGGAGGCCAACAAGATCCTCCGGGATCAGGTTTGAATCAAAGGGAAGAGAATCTTCCTCAGTCAAAGGTAGGATTGTAAGAAAGGTCAAGAAATTTGAAGGACACAGTTTTTATTGTGATACTATTCCTCAGCATCTCACACCCTCCTTGTTGGCTACTCCCTGTGTGAAGGGTTGGGAAACTCATCTTTGATGTTTTAAGTGATGGAGAAATAGAAGTTTCCCCTGGGAAGTCTGTATCCAGCCCCCTCCCCCAAGGAAGGAGACTCTGGTAGAGAGAGCTCAAGAGAGTTCTCCAGGAGCCAACTCTTGAGGGCTCAGTAAATCAGAAAGGGGCACTGGGTCCCCTAGCCCACCTAACCCTCTAGATAAACCATTCCTTCCTTTGCTTACATGCCAGGTGGCCGGACAACAAATAACAAAAGGACAGCAAATCCAGTAAGATCACAGGGACAGTCTTTGAAAAGCAAAGGGGCTGTAAAAATAAGAGGCTGTCAAAACCTGCCTTGTTGATACAAAATTTGGGTATTTACCCTTTCTGATGGCTGTGTAATATTCCATTACATATATGGACCACATCTTCTTTATCCATTCGTCTGTTGACTCTTGGGTCTTTCCACAGTTTGGTAATTGTGGCCATTGCTGCTATGAACATTGGGGTGCAGGTGGCCCTTCTTTTCACTACATCTGTATTTTTGGGGTAAATACCCAGAAGGAAGAGATGTAAAACACCAGACACAGTATGAATACCAAAGGTTATAGAGGGGAGAAAAGTCATGTTTCTGGCTTCTTCTTTTTAACCCTCCCCTTCTTCTTCCCCCTTCATGTCTCCAGATCAGGAGAAATAAGATCCTACCCATGTGCTTCCAGTGCACAGCAGAATACTGCCTACTGCATGCAGAATACTTTCAGTATCTGGCTTCTCTCTGGGTGAGAGGATCCCAGGCCTAGAGGAATGCAGAGTGCCAGGTTCTATGTCCCCAGTGAACCCACACCTAGTAGGGCACAGGTGACTTATATGGACACAGCTCAGATAGGCCTGGAGGAATGCAGTCTCTGTCCTCAGGGAGTTCAAGGAGGACAGGACACAGGACCCTTGAGGCATAGCAACCATCACACATAAGCCACAAGAGCTGGCTCTGAGCCTCAGATGGGGAAGGGAAGGAACAGAAAGAAAGCTGGCAGGATGGAGGACTGCCCCAGAAGGCATCCCAGAGAAGGGGTAGTGGAGCAGACTGAAAAGGGGAGCAGGGACTTGATCCACTCTTTCGTTCATTCGTCCACCTCTCCAACAAACTTCTGTAGCACCTACAAGACTCCAGACACTGCTGAGGACCTGAGGATATGGGGAAAAAGAAAACTGGAAATCCTCACAATCCAGTGGAGGGAGGTAGCACACCTATAAGTGATGGAGCCCTGAAATAAGGGCCACATTCACACTTGGACAAGTTGGTGTGTGCGCAGAGAGGGGCTTCAGGCCTTGAACCTGTGTGAGTCTTGGGGGCTGCCAGGCAGATGGCAGGGCTAAGGTACATGGGACAGAGGGGCAGCCAGAAAGGGAAAGAGAAGTCAAACAAGCATCAGCCCACCTTCCCACCTGGCTTAGGAGCTGGGTGCTCAGGGGAGGGGAAGATAAGAAGAGAGAAAGGTGGGGCCTACTCAGAGGGCTGGGAATGTCCAGCTCTGGGGTCTCAGAGCTGCTTGGAGGATAGTGGGGTGCTAGCAGTAGAGGATAATCTTAACCTGAGAAAGGGGGGACAGGATGGGGCTGACAGGGACAGAACACCCAAGTGTTGAGTCAGGACGGAGGGTGAGGACAGGGAAAGCCCAGCAGCCAGGCAGGCACAGGGAATAGTCTCAGAGGGAGCAAGGGCTTCCTCAGTGTTTGAAATGAGGCCAAGCCTTAATGATGTTGTACAAAGTTCACCCGGGAGACAGGGTGTTGACAATATCACTGTGCCCCACCAGCAGGTAGTTGGGAATTAAATATCCCTTGTCCACTGCTCACTGAATCAGGTTCTGGGCTGCCTCCAAGGCTGTGGCATTGGGCGAGGTATCTGCAAAACAGTTATCTATCTGTTACAGGTTTCCAAGGCACCCTGCCCAGGGCAGGACCCACTCCTGAATCCCCCTTAATGCACCCCTACTCCCGTTCTAATATATTCTGCTACTGCCTGCAAGTCTATGTATAGAAAACAAAGTCAGGCCTTAGATTCATCAGCATCAAAGTTCTTCCTGAATGAAAAGAACAGAGTCTGGGATACATAGAGTTGTTTGGGGATGTACAGAATGTTTGTCCATTGCAAATATTTAACCTGGTAGTTCTCAACTAAGGGAATTTAGCCTCCCAGGGGATATTTGGTACTGTCTAGACACGTTTTTGATTGTCACAACTAGGCAAAATATGTTACAGGCATCTGGTGGCAGAAGCCAGGGATGCAGCTAAGGGTCCTACAATACACAGGTCAGTTCTTCTACAAAGACTTACCTGATCCAGGATGTCAATAGTGTTGAAGCAGAGAAACCTTGCTTTGGCCACAAGGTGTGCTTCCTGTACCTTCACACACCCACCCCCATCCCAGGCACCTTCCTAGGTATCCCCTCGCCCCACCCAACATTCATTTTAGTATCACCCTGAACCAGTCCCAGTGACATGGGCTCCTCTTCCCAGAGGTGCAGCAAAAGTTCCCTGAGTTTAAACAAACTCTAGTCAAGAGCTCTGAACAATGGCAATTGTCAGTGAACATTCTGGATGCTGATACAAGGACTAATCCAGGGATGTGGCAAATAAGGTAAAGGTTCCCACATTGTTGCCATGGTAAAAACTTAGCAAAATATAGGCACAAAGATATTTTCCCCTTGTCTTATATATGTTTTGATGTCAGAAGAGAAAGACATTTGATTGGTTGTGAAGGAGATAGATTCAGGGTGGGCATTCTCTCTGGGGGTGGGGGAGTTCACTCCTGGTAACACTCAGATTAGTCAAATGATAAATCTGAAGTTGGCTAAGTCTAGCATATGCTGGCACTGAAGTGATGCCTGAGTTTGATGCTGTTGTCTTGCATTTGAGACACTCTCCCTCAAACACCATACAATGACTGCTACTGCCCAAAGCATGCACTTACCCAAGAAAGTGCCCATAAAGGCAATACCCAGGGCAATGTCATTGTAGCCAGGAGCATGGGAACCTTGGACATTTCAGCCCACTCCTTCATAAACAGCACCATCCTGCCCCACGAGGAAGTTAAAGGACCATGAGGGGAGATGGATGTCAGCATGACAGACACACAATCTGGGATTGTTTCATTTATTTATTCACTTATTCATTCAATCACTCATGCTTTATTCAGCAGACACTGATTAGCTATTAAATTCTAAGCACTGAGTTACAAAAAAGACAGCAAGGGCATGTTGATAAACCAGCTTTCATCAGAAAGGGGCAAGGGGAGGAAGCCCAATTTATAGGCTTCACTGATTTCTGTAGTGTAAAACTCCCACCATAGCTGATTTTCAGCTACTGATGATTTAAAAAATGTCCTGGCTCCCTAATAATCCACTCTCCTGAGCCTATCCAGCTCTGGCACACTGCTGCTACCTTAAGGAGCTCACAGTCTAGGAAGAAAAGAGCAACAGCTGTCATCCCTGCAACCTGGCTTTCCCCAAACCTTGCCAATGACACTGTTTCCCTGGAGGTAAGCTGTGGCTGCCTTACTACTAAGGTCAAAGTACACTTCTCTAGCCCTGCCTTGCCTGATCCCTCTGCATCCACAAACATCCTCCCCGCTTCACTTCCACCCTGCTCTCTCTCCCAGCTGTCTTTTGTGGCTGCCCCTCACTCCTCTGCACCTTGTCTCCCTGTGTCCTTTCTTTAAATGTGCAGTTCTTCAGGTCTTTCTGATGCAAATTTAATATCAAACCCTGCTTTTAGTCCCTTGGCAACATAGTCCAAACTTCCCAGTTTGTATCAAGATTATTCATGAGATGGCCCCTGTTTGCCTCTTTATCTTTCACCATCTGTCTCTTTGTCATCTATTTTTATTATGATAAACTTCTCTTGGTTCCTCAAAGACACCATTCTTGGGCTGGCATCCAGGACTTTCCACAGAGGTCCTTTTTCTCTGCTTGAAACACTCTTCCCACTCTTCTGACAAGTTCGCTCATTTCTTAGGTCAGCTGATAGTCACCTCTCAAGTAGTACTTCCTTAATACCCAATACCCTAGCAAGCTAGCATGTTAAAAATGTCTCCTGTTTACATTTTTGAACCCTTTATCATAACACATAATGTACTCTATTATGATTTATTCATTTATCTTTTATCTTTTATTCAATTATCTTTCTCATTTAGCAGAGTATCAGCTCCATCAAGGCAAGAACCAAATCTGTGCCAAATCTGATAGCATCCCCAGAGCATAACCTCATGTCACAGAGTAGGCATTCAACTGCATTCTCAGTGAATTAATTTATAGCAAGTGGGTGTTTACTCCTGACTACAGGTCATTTCACAGTGAGCAGGGTCATGAAAGTTATGGTACAAGGGACACAATAAAAGGTCAAAAACCAAGGGACAGGAAACTGGCTTCTGAAACCTGAATGGAAAAAGGAAAAGGCCCTTTCTCAGCACCCATCATTTTCCAGTTTAGGTTAAAAACACATAGTAAATTTTCAGGTATCCATTCTATTCAAAGAGAGCAACTCTGTATAAACCTGCATAGCAGGATATAGCAGAGCACTTGACAAGTCTTAACAGATGAAAGGTATTGGAGGAAATTTTCTCCTATCTCAAAAGGGTTGAAACTAAAGCAGGAAGGAGAGAGGAGATTCTATCAGCATAGAATCACGTGGTAATTGTAATTCCACGGTAATCACAATTGGTAAATATAAGCCCACTGGATTTGGTAATCCAGTGGTAATTGGTAAATCCAGCTAAGGCAGGGCTACTGCACATGGCTAAGCTGTTTGTACCCTGAACAGAGTGCCTGGCCAGAAGGAAGGTAGGTCTAAAATCCAACTCCACTGCTAAGCCATGAAGCCCCTAGACAAAGGGCTTCTTGATTAATGTGTACTGTCTGGATTAGTGGTGGCCCATCCTGAGACTTAACATTCAGTATAATTATTTTTGATGGATATGAGATGGTCTCTAACCTCATACATCTTATCTGTGAGCTTGGAGTGCATCCTGCAAGAAGTTTTTATGATCCCATTAAGTCAGCGTGTTCTTTATTAAAAAAAATTACAGGAGAAAGGGGAACCCTCCTACACTGTTGGTGGGAATGCAAGCTGGTGCAACCACTCTGAAAAACAGCATGGAGGTGCCTCAAAAAGTTGAAAATAGAGTTACCTTATGACCCAGCAATTGCACTACCCTAAAGATACAAACATAGTGATCCGAAGGGGCATGGGCATCCAAATGTTTATAGCAGCAATGTCCACAATAGCCAAACTGTGGAAAGAACCTAGATGTCCATCAACAGATGAATGGATAAAGAAAATGTGGTGTATATATACAATGGAATACTATGCAGCCATCAAAATAAATGAAATCTTGCCATTTGCGACGACGTGGATGGAACTAGAGGGTATTATGCTTAGTGAAATAAGTCAATTGGAGAAAGACAACTATCATATGATCTCCCTGATATGAGAGAGTGGAGATGCAACATGGGGGGACTGGGGGGTAGGAAGAGAGGGAGACAAACCACAAGAGACTCTTAATCTCACAAAACTGAGGGTTGCCGGGGGGAGGGAGGGAGGGAGAGGGTGGTGGGGTTATGGACATTGGGGAGGGTATGTGCTATGATGAGTGCTGTGAAGTGTGTAAACCTGGCATCTTTAAAAAGGACACATTTTGAGTACATGCCCAAGGAGAATGACTAGCCCTTTAGCTATATCCTAGGTAAGACTCATCCAGAGCTGCATGAAAAAGCAAAGTTATACATAAAGCACCTCTCATATGGTGCACATTCAGTAAACTTTACTTTCCTTTCTCTCCCATTCAAAAGTTCAGAGTCTGTCCTCAGGTAAAAGAAGCCCACATGTCCTGAGGTCCACTTACTTATAACCAATGTTACATGAGTTCAACCTGTCTATGAAGAGGGACTGGATATCTTTTACCAGCAGGCAGCACTCATCAGACATGATGCAGGTTCTCCCAGCAGTGTGGATGATGATGACGTACTTAGCTGGGAGGTTCATCTTGGGGCATTGGGTCTTCCTGGCCTCCCATGCAGACCATGAGATAATGGTGGAGCAAACTGAGAAGGGAAGCAAAAAGAAAGGTGGATATGTGGGCTTATTGTGCCCACCTATGTTCACTACTGAACATCCCCATCCTGACCTGACTCTGACTGTGTAACTCAAGAGAGCCCACCTGGGAGGTGAGTATGTTTGCCTGATTGGATTATATTCAAAAGGCAAGAATCATAGAGCCATGGGATCTAACCCAAAAACAAAACCCAGAGGACAGTGGGGATGTTGATCCTAAGGATAAATGGATGTTCATTCCCAAGGAAAAAGGATACCTATCTATCTGCATGATTGCCATGTGCGTATGTGTGTGTGTACCTGCATAACAGGGCCCTTTGTACAAATTAGTTGAATCATCAGCTGAAAGCATGTCTTTGAGACTTACCTGTAATCCCTAAAACCCTCTGTCAATATAAGCAATTATTAATTTTAGTAGATAGCACTAATCCAACGACTGAGATCAAATTTACTCAGAGCTTTCATATAATAGAGATAATTATCTTTAAAACTTTATTAAGACTAGGAAAAGGTTGAAAGTGGTTATTAACTATACTTTTTTTTTTTTAAAGTGAACTCTCTCCCCAATGTGGGGCTCAAACTTAAGACCCCAAGATCAAGATTCACATGCTCTACCAACTGAGTCAGCCAAGTGCCACTTAACTATACTGGTTTTGATGTTACTGTTTGTTAAACCCTTTTTTAAATCTAGTATTTAGTACCCAAATTACCCTAACAATTTCCTCTGACTTCGGTATTGGTAGTGATGTAAGCCCTTCAGTTTATCAGTGCTATTCTGGTTCAGAAAGATGTGCATTTGTGCTTTTATGTGTTGTGCTTGTATGTGTTAGATGCCTATTCCTCTCCATGTTTTTTTGTTTTGTTTTGTTTTTGTTTGCCTCCACAGCACTTTTTACCTTCTAACATGCCAAATATTTGACTTGCTTATTTGCTTTTTTTTTTTCCTACCCTCTAGGTTGAAACTTCACAGGGGCACCACTTTTGTGTTTTGTTCTATAACAGGTTCTCAGTAAGTAATTGTTGACTGATTAAAAATAATGAGAGCACATATATTACGCCAGGTTAATACAATGGCTCTATCATTCTAGGAATCTGAGGGATAAAGAGGTAACCTGGAGGGTCCTTCGCAAGGTGTGCCAGCCCCAAAGGTTCAGAGAGCTATGTGACCAGTTGCCTATCAGAAAGGATCCAATGAAAGCCTAACTGAAAAGTCCACTCCCAATGGCATTTGGAAATTGTAGGGGGTAGTCTGCTTGGGTGGGTCTAGAAGGAGGCCCCGGTAGGATTGAAGGTCTTACCTTCCTTGGGATTTGCCTTCTGCAGAGGGAGTAAGCAGTTCTCACCTTTCACAAGAAGGGGCTGAACGTACTTTGATGACAGGTGGCCCTTCTGGACAGCATAGGAGATCAGGCCCTTCATTGCTGATTGGGCAGCCAGGCTGGGACTGTGGCCAGAAAAAGAGCCATCTGTAGTAACCTGGGTCTGGCCTGCATTTCATGGGGTTGTGGGGGAAGGATTAGATGACCTGCCAGCCCTTACATAGCTGTTGGCAAGAAACTGGCTTATCACCTAGGTTGGAAAGCCTAAAAGTCAAGGATCCACCTGCCCCAGGATGAAGACCTTTCCCAATAACCTGCCAAAACTTCATTCATTGCTCTTTCTCCATGGAGGAGCTAAAATGCAGCCCCATGTTCAGGAATGCCCAGCTAGCTGGGTCAGGGTTTCCCATTGGCAGGGGCTCTTCCAGGCATGTGCCAGTCTCTTTACTGTATTAATTTCTTTAATCCTCACCACAAACCTCTGAGGTAGATGCTGTTATGTTATTATTCACAGAAGGGAACTTGAGGCTTCAAGAAGTAACATGCTCAAGACCCTACTACTAACAGGGTGACACCCAGGTAACAATAACACAT
>NW_019154172.1:204441-265159 GCF_002288905.1 Enhydra lutris kenyoni | reverse complement strand
ACACACACACACACACACACACACACACACACACACACACACACACACAAATGCTGAACACAGAGTCCTCTGGTGTGCTGGAAACCACCCTGGAATTGGAAATGGAAGGTGTGAGCGCGCCTTCTGATTCTTCTTGGGTCACTTCCTCCAGAATTCAGGCTGTACTTTGTGTAACAGCAGATCAGGAAACTTGTCTGGATTTTCTCACAGAGTATTGGGAGGGGACAATAAGAAACTAGACATGCAAGAGCTTTAACAGTCAAGGGTGCATAAACTCAGGGGAATGGTCCTGGAGCATGTATGTTAGGATGCTGGGAGAGTTGGGAGGACAGACAGCAGTAAGACTAGAAGAAAGTGGAAGGGACTCAGGGATTGGAGGCCTCAGAGTGGTCTTAAAAATTGTACAGAAATCTTGAGGTAAGAGAGATGGGAGGATGAGGTGCCTGGTAGGAAACGGGAAGCAGGGTCTGGTGCTGCAGAAGGGTCAGAGTCAGAGAGGAAGATGTGACAGTCACTTACAGAAGAGAGCAGAAGCCTACATCCTTCCATAAAGAGAATGTTCATAAAGAGAAACACTGGCCACCACCTCCACTGCAAGATATCCAGGGGAAGAGGAGACACCTCAGAGACTGAGGAGGAAACCAGAGTAGGAAGAGGAGAATCAACACCATTCATGTAAGCCAAGAGAGAGGGGAACTGCAGGACAGTAGATCATCAGGGAACTAGGAGAAGGTCAAGGAGGCAGTGTAGAAACAAAGAAGTAGGTAACTCTTTGGAGAAGGGCAACTGAGATGATGATTCCCTTCCTTGGTGCCAAAGAAAGCAAAGCCCAGGGAGATATTCTTGTATCTCTGGGTGTGCACGCCTTGGACATTCCAGCCAACACCTTCATACACCCTGCCATCGTCCCCAACCAGGAAGCTGTGGAGCAGGAGATATAGGCTGAGTGGTTGGCACTGTGGCACACCCCCACAAAAGGAACCATTTATCAGTTTCCAAAAGGAGAAGGGCTTAAGCTCTGTTCACTACAGGGAATTTGCATGTACTTGTTCCAGACAGTGGATAGGCCAAGTCAACTATATTCCCTTAGAATTCAGAACCCACCCCCAAACTCCCTATCTCCCTCCTTTGTTTAGAAGCCCAGGTTTTATGTAAATCATCCTACACACTAAGAAGGAAGAGAGGCCCTGGTGCCACCAGAGTAGCTAACCCAATTACACTGTAAGATTCTTCTTAGCTTCCACATTGCCTCAAACACAGCTCTCCTCCTTCTTCCAAAATGCATGTTAACCTGTGTCATCTCCACATAGGCTGTTCATGTGATTTCTCCCTGCCAGGTTACTGTCTTATATAGATTTCTCAGGAAGTATCTCCTCAGATAAGGACATGGATGCAGGCACTTTTTTTGAGAAGGGGTCCCAGAAGCCAGTATGAGGGAGCAAGGAGAGTGAGTCAGAAGGAAGAAATCCAACAAAGTATACACAATTGGGCCAGCTTCACAATGGCTACCTGGGGCTCAGAACTTTCCCCCCCATTGCCTGCCACCAGACAGGTAGGTAAACTTCCAAGGAACTGAGTACATGCACCTAAAGATTGTCCCTAAGAAGGACTGAGGGCTGAGGAAGTTATTTACAACTGTTGACCCCTGGGGGGGATTAACTCCCTTTCACCATCAGGAGTGGTAAAAGTCTGAAGCAGATAGCGAAATAAGTCAATCGGAGAAAGACAACTATCATATGATCTCCCTGATATGAGGGAGAGGAGATGCAACATGGGGGGTTAAGGGGGTAGGAGAAGAATAAATGAAACAAGATGGGATTGGGAGGGAGACAAACCATAAGTGACTCTTAATCTCACAAAACAAACTGAGGGTTAATGGGGGGAGGGGGGGTGGGGGGGTGGGATTATGGACATTGGGGAGGGTATGTGCTATGGTGAGTGCTGTGAAGTGTGTAAACCTGGCGATTCACAGACCTGTACCCCTGGGGATAAAAAGATATTATATGTTTATGAAAAATAAAATTAAAAAAAAAAACCCAAAAAAAAAAAAAAAGTCTGAAGCAGAAAAACAGAGATGCGGAAGGTCGTCAAAGTGAAAAGCAATCACCATGCATAGGAACTGTCTACACCTAGGTAAGGTCAGAGGTGGGCTGAGGACATGTGGTCCTAGGCACTGAGAGGGCCCACTAGAGTGACCACTAGAGTAAGACGCCTCACCATAAGAGCCCCCTACATGCAGTGAAGTGGAACATGCAGTGGGCAAAGAGCCAGTTTTGAGTCAGTCTGTGCTCCACAACCTTGTAATTGGATGACTCTCAGAAAAATCAAACAATGTCCCTGCCTCGGTCCCCTCACCTGGAGCATGGTAATGTATGCCTGACAAATGCACCCACGCACTTGGTAGTCATTCATAACTACCAGTGTGCTGTGTGAACCAGTTTTGGAGGGAGCTAGGAAGTATAGTTATTATTTAACCTTCCCTGCTTCCTTTTAGGAGATCTCCTAGGAAATTCAAAAGGATTTAGAATTTTATAGGGTTTTTAATATTTTATTCACTATAAATCTGATATAAGCTCAACCCAGGAAATGAGGAAAGAAGACATAAGTAAGGGTGGGAGGAGCACCCTAAGGAACAACATTGATCATATACCCCCACATGGCCCTTACTTGTAGGCCACATCACACCAGCTGTTGTGTATGTGATGAGCCCGCAGCTCCCATAGCCTCTGACTGCATGTAGTCTGGTTGTGACACTCCAGTCCAGGGATATGGTGCATGACAAGGAAATCCATGGGCATGGTCAGTGGGGTGCTGCAGCCAACAGCTTCGGCCCCCCATTCCTTGCAAGAGATCACTGTGGATACATCTGTGGGGTAATCATGAAGGTGAGGAGGATATCACTCAGCATATCCTGCCCCATTGCTGCCTCACTAACCTCCCTGGTCCATGGGTGCCATTCTGGGCTGCATCGGCCCCATAGGGGTGGAAGAGCCCTGGGAGGAGGCTTTCAACAGACACCATCTACTTTTCAGACACACCATCTCCTTCTCACCTCCTCATCTATTTCCTCTCCACTGCCCCCACCACAGAGTATGCACATGCCTAGAGCAGCTTAGATGCTCTGCTTCCCTATAGAGGGCATCCATATCCCACTGGACAGACTCCACCCTGAAGCTCCTGCCCTGCTCTACTTCTGGACCTCTGCTTTAGGGAAGAAGCTCCTTCCCACTGCTTCCCCTGGGAAAGCCCTGAGTGGCCCCTCTGGGTTTCATTGCTGCACTAATCCCTTCATAGCTGCACACTATGCTCGCTGACAGTTTGCTCTGTGACTCTGACTGTGTCCCTTGTCCTGCCCTGAGTGCTTTCTGAGGGGACTACATCTCTTCCTCAACCTAGAGGCTCTCTGCAGATAGGTCCTGGCCCTCCCATTCAGTTGGATGACTCCCTCAGGGCAAGGTGAGGGTCTCCATCTTAAGGCTAGAGGGCTCTGAGTGCAGATGCTGAATCTCCCTGTCCTGGCTTCTGTCCTCTTCTGGTACCACACCAGACCCCCAAAGCCTGTGGCATCCCTGCAGGTGTTTTCTTGATGCTCCACTGTCTCAGTCCCATTTGCCACATGCCAACCACAAGGGGCAGAGCAGATTTCAGAAGCACTCTAGTCACAGAACATACCCAGCTCTCTTTAGGCCTCCTCACCATTGAGACTGAGTTTTCCGTTCTCGTAAGATGAGAGATGTTGCCAAACAGGTCCCGAAGGCCCTCTGATACACGTTTCGCTTGTGTGTCATCCCAGGAGAAATCACCTGCAGAAGAACAGTCCATTTTACATGGTCCTCAGAGAGTCCCAGTACTAGCCATCTCAGAGACAGATTCAGGCCAGATCACTGAGGCCTCTCCAGGAGAACCCTCTGTGCTGACCAGAGGACCACCTCCAATAGCAACACATGCATATTTTTCTTCAACACCAACTCCAGGGAATCCTCAGAATACAGTTAAATATCCAAGAGCAGGAAGTTGGAAATATACCCATTTCTCATGAGCTGCATCTATATACACTATTGGGAAAACAACAACAAACTGGAAATGTATCTAAGCATCTCAAAAGTGCAAGGTTTTCTTTTGTATGGATTTTACCAAGTAGAAACAATGAAAAGATGATATGGAAAATTGCACAAATCAAGTCAGTTCTTTCAGGCCTGATTTGGGGTCATGTGTTGTGCCAAAGCCCCTCTGTATGTGACTGACACCCCTAGCCTCAAGAAACTTTCTCTTACTGAGAAACTAAACCCCAGCCACATACAGATAGAATCATTGCTTCCCTTGCTCAGGTGCAAAGTTCTTCATGTGCATTATCTCATTTAACCCTCAAAAGTTTGGGAAATCATAAATTTATTTCAATTATCAGATGGGAAAATAAAGGTTTAAAGGGATGAATAATTTGCTTAAAATCATTGCTGGAGGTAAGCCAAGGATTTGAAACCAGGTTTATAGACTTCAAGTTCTGTGTTCCAAAAGCAAAGCTATTTTTTCTCCCTAAGGGAGAGGTAACATTTAAAGAACTCTGCTATGAGGTAACATTTAAAGAACTCATTTAAAGATCCAGTAAAGGAAAACTCACCCCAGGCCCTAAGACCCAGAGCCAAGACACAAAGCCACAGAAGCATCCTCATGTGGTCCCAAAACACTGATAGGAGAGTGAGGAACTCAGTCCTAGGAGAGACACTGACAGTTAATCAGACTATCTTCACTCCTCAAACAGGCCACCCACCCCACTGCATGGTACTCCTGTCTGCCTTCCTGCCAAACTATGGGCCTCCTGAGGGCCAGCATCTGGCCAGGACTCTCAAGGTCCCCAGTACATGTCAGGTGTTCCTTGGATGGGTAAACACCCTCATTCTGTTTCCCTGGGCAACTAGATTTCACTGAGTGACTACTAATGTACAAGGCCAGCATAGACATTCACACATATAGTCTTATTTAATCCTTATGCTAACCCTGCCATGTAGTATTATTAACCCCCATTCTTATAGAAGAGAACTGTAAAATCCACGAATAGTAGAACTAAGAAATCCAAACACACATGGATGGGTCTAGTGCTGAGAATTCCTTCCCAGTTGGGGATGCAGTGGGGTGAGAGAGGGTACAAGAGTCAGTCAGGGGTATTCCCCAGCTCTAGGGCAGAAGAGATCTGATCTTAACACTCCATGTGGTACATCCAGTCCTTTCCAAGGGAGAAGGCTTCACAACAAGAAACACACTCACACCCACACTCAGAAATACCTGTGGGTCCTGCACTGTCCCAGCCCAACCCAGGTCAGGGTGCAGGTGGCTCTCCCATCATTGGCTGGCAGTTCCTTCCTTCAAATTTGGCCACTGGCCCTGCCCTGCTCCTCCAGCTGCAACCTCCCAGGCCTTCAGGCTCCTTCTCACCAAGGGAACATTTGAGCTCTGGTCTTCCAGAGGGAAGGGGATCCCTATTGGAAGGTGGAGAGGGGGCAGAGTTCTGAGGCTCCCACAGGTTTTATCCAGGGCACCCAGAGGAACTGAAGGAGACCAGATTCAAGCTGAAAGCAAGGCCTTGCCCTGTGAATAAGCCCAGGTACCTCCTCCCTGGGAAATGACGTGATTGCCCTAGGCTCCCTGAGCTGTTTTCTCATTGCCAGTCCTTAGAAACCTGACCAACCCAACATCTGGGAACTTCCTGGCCTTGGAGACTGTAAGAGGAACAAATTTTGCCACTCCAAGATATGCTTCTTGGCATATTGATTATGCCAAGCTGGTTATTTTTTTAAGGAAATACACAAGAGCCATGAGAAATGCTGAAAACCAAGAAATAAACTTTTTGTAAGAGGCCTTTACATAAATAAGGGAAATCTCCACTTGTAAGGGTGACTCCTTTAGTACCAGAAAGACGGAGTGACTGTCAAATCTCTAGAAGATACAATCAATGGAGAAAGCAATGACTTGAATTTGCTTAAACTTTGCCCTTATTTGCCGTGCTTTTCCTGGTGACCTCCCACAATCGATTCCCTGCCACCAACATTTTTGGTCTTTAGCTGAAAATGGTATTCAAGGTGATGGCTTTGGCCATTTCAGTGAGTAACTCAGTTTTCCAGGGGCTCTCCCATGTATACAGGAGGAATATAATTTCTTTTTTAAAAGATTTTATTTATTTATTTGATAGAAAGAGAGAACACAAGTAGGCAGAGAGGCAGGCAGAGAGAGAGGGGGAAGCAGGCTCTCCGCTGAGCAGAGAGCCCAATGCAGGGCTCGATCCCAGGACCCTGAGATCATGACCTGAGCCAAAGGCGGAAGCTCAAGCCACTGAGCCACCCAGGTGCCCCAGGAAGAATATAATTTCTTAAGCTTTGTTTGATTTTCTCCTGTTAATATGCCTCACATCAATTGAATTTTTAATCCAGCTAAAGAATCTTGAAGGGCAGAGTAAAATTGTTTTCATCCCCAGCAAGACTGACCTGCTTCAGGAGTTTCAAGGCTGTAGATACGGGTCATTGACCAATATTCCACCCCACCCCACCTCCTTCCAAGGGGTTCACCTGCACCGATAGGATGGGGGCAAGGAAATAGAAAGGTACATTCCAGAAAGCAGCACAAAATGCCATCATCACTAGAACTTATTCTGGCCCATGCATCTGCCACCACCACCAAGAGTGACTGGCCCCTCACCTATTCCCAACTCAAGGCCCTCATACAGTCATCACCTGACTGGTTCCTTAGTCTGCATCCTGGCCTCCTGGAAATCATGAGTCTTCACAGAATCTTCACAGAGGAAACTCCATTCCCTGTGTAGATATTTCCCTCATGGGGAACCTGCAGGGACCTGTAGAGTTTTCACTTCCTAGGGAAAGAGGGGCAGTCTCCTGAGACTACAGAAAGAACCCTTCTAAGGGAATGTCCCAAATCCAGACAGGTGGGCCTAAGTGGGACTGCAGTCTTACACTCAGGTCTGTGGGCCACAACAATGTCCCCTTGAGAAGCCCCCATGAGTGTGCCAGTTCCACCTGCTATTCTCCCCCATTTAATTGACCAGACCAGGGCTGGGGAGAAAGTCCTCAGGAGCAGTGTGAAAGAGAGCAGAGGGGTTCTGAGTTTACCCAGTTATAGCCTGGGACCAACACTGTAGGGACCACATCAGTTTCCCAAGCTTTGCTGACTTGCTGTTTTTCCTAACCTTCACTTTCTTCTCATCCTGACTAGTAGTAAAATGCTTACAAAGAAAAAGTCTTGTGTCACAAATGACATATCAGATAAAGGGCTAGTATCCAAAATCTATAAAGAACTTATCAAACTCAACACCCAGAGAACAAATAATCCAAACAAGAAATGGGCAGAGGACATGAACAGACGTTTCTGCAAAGAAGACATCCAGATGGCCAACAGACACATGAAAAAGTGCTCAACATCACCCGGCATCAGGGAAATACAAACCAAAACCACAATGAGATACCATCTCACACCAGTCAGAATGGTTAAAATTAACAAGTCAGGAAATGACAGATGTTGGAGAGGATGCAGAGAAAGGGGAAACTCCTACACTGTTGGTGGGAATGCAAGCTGGTGCAACCACTCTGGAAAACAGCATGGAGGTTCCTCAAAAAGTTGAAAATAGAGCTACCCTACGATTCAATAATCACACTATTGGGTATTTACCCTAAAGATACAAATGTAGTGATCTGAGGGGTCACATGCACCTGAATGTTTATAGCAGCAATGTCCACAATAGCCAAACTATGGAAAAAACCTAGATGTCCATCAACAGATGAATGGATAAAGAAGATATGGTATATATATATACACACAATGGAATACTTCGCAGCCACCAAAAGAAATGAAATCTTACCATTTGCAAATGACGTGGATGGAAATAGAGGGTATTATGGTGAGTGAAATAAGTCAATCAAAGAAAGACAATTATCATATGATCTCTCTGATATGAGGAATTTGAGAGGCAGGGTGGGGGGTCGTGTGCATTAGGGAAGGAAAATTGAAGCAAGATGGTATCGGGAGGGAGACAAACCATAAGAGACTCTTAATCTCACAAAACAAATTGAGGGCTGCTGGATGGGGCGGGCGGGTGTTTGGGATAGGATGGTTGGGTTATGGACATTGGGTAGTGTATGGGCTATGGTGAGTGCTGTGAAATGTGTAAGCCTGATGATTCACAGACCTTTACCCCTGGGGCAAATAATACATTAGATGTTAATTTTAAAAAATGTTAAATGTTTAAAGACCCACTTTTAAATCTGTTTTGGGCCTTGGAAAAAACACATGACCGTTGAATGTAAGTCTATGCCTGGAGAGCTGATAGTGTATAGTCTGTCTTAGTTCAGTGTTCTGCAGTGCATGGTGGTCTGCAGATTATTTGAAAGTGGACACAAGTGCTGTTTCTATCACTGTTGTGATTTAGTAACAGTTTTCTGAATGAAAATTATATCCAAATTATAAGACATATGAAAACTAGTGGTGTTGCAAATATTTTTAGAAAAAGTGACCTGTAACAGAATATGCTAAATGAATTTGGAAGTGATGCACAAGGGAGCAACATCAGGCAGAACACTGTCACTGGAATTGTGTCTTTGAAGTTGGTCAGATGAGCTCTTAAGGAGAATCCATGGATGACAAGATTTGAGTGGTACTGATTTATGTAGGTTGCACTGCTGAAGTGCCATTTGATGTTATATCCTTCTCACAGGTAAACCTTATAGCCATAGATCCTAATTTTAGGTGAAATTCACCTAACTGGTGAATTTCAGAACCATCATTATTATGCTTTATTGTCCACAAAATTGTTATGGCCACATTTTACCCATTTAATGTTAAGTTTCCCAAATCTTAAGTTTGACTCCAAAAGGGAAAGGAAAAAACTGCTTGTGAGGATATAAGGAAGATAATAATAATTTTAATATTTCTTTTTAAAGTATATTTCACTTTTCAGACCTACAGATTGTAATGTATAACAGTATATTTGAAAATAGATCATTCTGAAGTTTTCATGATATTTCATCATTAGTGAAAAAAGATAATTTGTAAAACTTGATTATAAAGCATTGATTATAGAGCAAAATACAGCCTTTTGTTAATTAGAGCTTGATGATTTAAATAGACTGACATACCATACCATTTTAGAATTGGAATTGAAATATTATTTCTCAAAAATTGGTTTGATAATTTCAAGTATTATACAAGTATATGCTAATAGAATGCTGAAAATACAATATGTTTTATGAGTAACCAAATTTGGGGTTATGTGAACAGTTTGTATTACTCATTTGATTTATACAATTTTTTTCTCTCAGAAAAACAAACTGTTGTTCCCCTCAGAAGTGTTTAGGTATTACTGCAAGCAAGTTTTAATTCTACTGTATGAGATATTTGATGTTTTGTTTGAAACAACAGACATCGAAGAACCAATATATCAACTAATATTCTTAACTTATTTTGGATAAGATAAGATATTCTTATCTTAGTTTGGATGACTGTAATTCAGTTTACTGCATCTAGTTTGGTGTTTGATGGTCTGGAAAAATATTTCACAGTTGGGGGAAATGCTCAATGCTTCTATGAAGCAGCAAATCAATATTGGTCTGACAATATTTGATGCAACTGAAAAATGTCTATAGGACATAGCACTTGCAAATTTGTCTCAATGTACAAAGCTATAATTTTGAATTAACTTGTTCCCCATTGATTCTCTCATGTACCCAAGTATAAAAATTGGTAAGTTTCCCATGTCTTAAGAGTAACATTTGAATTTCAGTTCTGAATTTCAAACAGACAATAAAATATTTTAATGCTAGTTTTTAATCCACCTAAAAGTTTACAGATAAACCTGTTAATTATTGTTATTCTGGATCTGAAAGTTTATGTATAGATCACATTCACAAGCCCCTTTGTCTAAAACTATTGTGAATGTAGTGTCTGATGCATTCAGTATTTTCTCCTTATATTTGTTTCTACTCTCTGAAAAATAAGTAGGAGGAATGTGGATGCTGCAGTTTTGTAAAAGGAGAAACATAGGTATCATTTGATCACATTTTCATTTAAGTAGAAAATTTAGCTTATTTGTGAATAAAATATAAGTATGCAACAATGTGGAAAATAAACCTTATTTTGAAAAAAAAAAGACACTAAATCCCAAAATTGTAAAGAAAGAAAGCATATGCATATATATATATATATATATATATATATATATAAACAGTGAAAGGAAGCAAAAAATGAAGAATATATCTATAAAATGTAAGTGTAAAAATTAAAATTAAAAAAGACTTTAAAAAAAGAATTGAGGGGTGCCTGGGTGGCTCATCCGGTTAAGTGTCTGCCTTCTGGCTCAGGTCATGATCCAAGGGTCCTGGGATTGAACCCTACATTAGGCTCCCTGCTCAGCAGGGAACGTGCTTCTGCTGCTGTCTCCCATGTGACCACTTTCTCTCTCTACCTCAAGTAAATAAATAAAATCTTTTAAAAAAAAATCTTATAGAAAAAACGAAGAGTTGATAAAATGAAAAACTAGTTGAAAAGGGAAAAAGGAAAAGAATATTTTGAACTGAAAGACTAAGGACTTATGAGAAAAAAACTTGAATTCTATATACTATTTTCTGCTAATGTGGGAGTTTTTCAGTTCTGAGTGATCCATAAACTTGGTATTTGACTGATGTTCCTGCTGTCTTCTGGGGGAGCGGCCTGTTGCACTGATTCAGGGGTCTTTGTCTGCACAGTGCCTAGTCAGGGGGTGGGCTCAATGTAAACTGCTTCTGGTTTTTCTATGTGGCTTTTTTTCCCTGAAGGCTTTTTGCACCTCTTGCAAAAAGTGGTCGATTTTCTATTTGTAGAAGTGCAACAATTCTTTTCTTAGATCTCAGGTTGAATTCACAGGTGTTCAGAATGATTTGATAGATATCTAGCTTAATTCAAGGGACCAGATGAAATGAGGGTCCCCTACTCTTCCACCATCTTCCCTCCTTCAGCATTTTTAAAAATATAAGTATTTTTCACTTAAAAAATGTGCCAGTATAAGACGGGTTTACTAATACCCAAGTGAATTAGTATTTTAAACTTTAAATTTTCTGATATTGTAAATATTAACACATATAACCCACATAAACAAGATTTCTTTGGTTTCTTCAATAATTTTTCAGGTGTAAAAGGGTCTTGAGAGCAAAACTCTGAGAATTGGGATCCAAGGAATGCCATAGGCTGTCCTGCAGCTGTAAGGCCACAAGGGAGCAGCATGCTCTCCGGAGTCTTCCCAGCTTGCTGTGCACCACACCTCCCACTTTCTTTCCTTCTCTGCACTCTCCCACACTGCACAACTTCTTAATTACAGGAAGTAATCCTCTAAGCATGGGTTCCATCAAAACCAAGACAGGCACCTACTTTTCTTCAAATGTTTATCAGATGTTTCAAAAGCAAATCTTATCATCCAGGGCTAAGTAAACATGAAAACCCCAGGTCTAGAGGAGTTAATAATCTAGTGAGGGAACCAGACCCAAAGGCCAGTAATTAGACTGCCACCAAGGTGATGTGTGTGAAAGCCCTATATTTTCTGAAAAGGACTGAATACATCAAAGGAATGTCTTACAGGCAGGGGGAAGCCAACAGGGAGATACTGAGATACTTGTTAGGAATTTCTAGAAGGATCTGGAACCTTGGGGCATAATGAGGACAAACATTAGGTTCTGCAAGAGATAGGAGAGGAGTGGTTGGAAAAGCAGAAGCCAGGAAACACAAGAGGTAACAATGGATTTTTCTGTTTAGAAGGTGAAGTTTCCAAGAAGTCATGAGGGTTTGAGTGAAGACAGCAGGTAGAAAGGGTTGGGGAGAATGTTCTGACTTGGGAGTGCTGCAGGTGGGGATCTAAGGAGCTGCTTACAGGAGAGACCTCACTGTGGAAGTGTGGTGTGGGTGCCAGATTGCTGGGAGCAGGCTGTCTCAGATGTTGGTAGGGTGGTCAAGCTTGGTGTGGACTGGTCCAAAGGCCCAGAACAGTGGTCTGACATTGCCTACGGCCTTCCTAATGTACCAGACACACAGAATGAGCAGTGGAGGGGGAGGGGTGTCAGGAGGCTTGTGGTCAGGAGTCTAGATCCAGAAACCTCCCTGGAAGAGGGGTACCTGGCTGGCTCAATCAGTAGAACCTATGACTCTGGATCTCAGGGTTGTAAGATTCAGCCCTATGTTGGGTGTAGAGATTACTTTAAAATAAAATCTTTAAAAAGTTGGAGGGGATGCCTGAGTGGCTTGGTCCATTAACCATCTAACTTTTGATCTCAGCTCAGGTCTCAATCTCAGGACCGTGAGTCCAAGCCCCACATTGGGCTCTGCACTGGGCATGGAGCTTACTTCAAAAAAAAAAAAAACAAAACCAAAAAAAAAAAAAAAAACACAAAAAAAACTCCAAGTCATCTGGGAATCCTGGCCCAAGGGCTGAGGAGAAGGGAGGGAAGGCAATGAGAATGAAGGGAGGTATGAAGGAAGAGGCAGCAGGTTGTATGGCCAGGAAGGGGCTGGGGCCCTAGGCATCTGCCCTGTGGGGAGAGTAAGCCTGACTTCCTTTGCTGGGGGTGCCTCAAATGGGGCAGGAACAAGGCCCTGAGAGCTATGAGGCCTGTGTCACCTGAAGTCAATGCTAGAAATGACTAAAGGCCAGCCAATACAGTCTTCTCGCTTAGCGGATAAGAAAATGATGGCCTGGACAAGGGAATGAAAAATTGCTAAAGCCCACCTAGTAAGTCTAGCAGAACTAGAGATAGAACCCAGCTCTGGTATCCCCAGTCTGCCACGAGCTTTTGCCCAGGGTCCCACAGGCAATAGTGTACAGGCAGGGCCTGGGGAGATCCCACTGTGTACTGGTGTCACTGTTCATTACAGAATAAACAACTGAGAAGAGGCAAACTTCCTTGTGTGCCAACAGCAGGACAACAATGGAAAAAGTGATATGGGCAGAGATAGCCCCACTCTTGGTCCTGGGTGTGCAGGAGGAAGCCTAAAGATAGGACTGGAGCCTCTGTTAGCTCAGTTGTCTGTTTTAACATTACACATGGCTGAGTTCCTCAGCCATTTCACACCTTTTTTTTTCCAGGGGCAACCTCCAGAACTACTGTCCAGAAACAGAAAGTTGCCCCAATTCATTGTAGGGGCCAAGGGCAGACCACCCCAAAATGTGCCATTTTGACATACCAATTATTTAACCCAACCAAAGAGGTAAAGGATCTGTGCTCTAGGAACTACAGAACACTTATGAAAGAAATCGAGGAAGACACAAAGATGGAAAAACATTCCATGCTCTTGGATTGGAAGAATCAACATTGTGAAAATGTCTATGCTGCCTAGAGCAATCTACATTTTTAATGCAATCCCTATCAAAATGCCACCAACATTTCCCACACAGCTGGAACAAACAATCCTAAAATGTGTATGGAACTAGAAAAGACCCCAAATTGCCAGGCCAATGTTGAAAAAGAAAACCAAAGCTGAGGGCATCACAGTGCCTGACTTCAAACTATATTACAAAGCTGTGATCATCAAGACAACATGATACTCACACAAAAACTGAAATATAAGTCAATGGAACAGGACAGAGAACCCAGAAATAGACCCCCAGCTCTAGGGTCAACTAATCTTCAACAAAGCAGGAAAGCATATCCAATGGAGAAAGGACAGTCTCTTCAATAAATAGTGCTGGGAAAATTAGACAGCCACATGAAGAAGAAGGAAACTGGACCATTCTCTTCACTATACACAAAGAGAGACTCAAAATGGATGAAAGACCTCATTGTGAGACAGGAACCCATCAAAATCCTAGAGGAGAACACAGGCAGAAATCTCTTCAACCTTGGCCACAGCAACATCTTGCTAGCCACATCCCCAAAGACAAGGGAAGCAAAAGCAAAAATGAACTACTGGGACTTCATCAAGATAAAATCTTCTGCACAGCAAAGGAAACAGTCAACAAAACTGTAAGGCAACCTATGGAATGAGAGAAGATATTTGCAAATGATTTAACAGATAAAGGGCTGGTATCTAAGATCTGTAAAGAACTTCTCAAACTCAACACCAAAAAAAACCAAATAATCCAGTCATGAAATGGCCAGAAGACATGAACAGACACTTCACCAAAGAAGACATACAAATGGCCAACAGACACATGGAAAAATGCTCTACATCAATTGCCATCAGGGAATAACAAATCAAAACCACAATGAGATACTACTTTACACCAGTTACAGTGGCCAAAATTAACCAGACAGGGAACAACAAATTTGGTGACATTGTGAGGAATGGGGAACCCTCTTACATTGCTGGGGGAAATGCAAGCTGGTACAGCCACTCTGGAAAACAGTATAAAATAAGAGCTACACTATAGTCCAGTAATTGCACTACTGGGTATTTACTCCCAAAGATAAAGATGTGGTGAAAAGAAAGGGCACCTGCACTCCAATGTTCAGAGCAGCTATGTCCACAATAGCCAAACTGTGGAAGGAGCTGAGATGCTCTTCAACAAAGGAATGGATAAAGAAGATGTGACTCATATATACAATGGAATATTACTCAGTTATCAGGAAGGATAACTGAGTTAGGATAAAACAATTTGCATCGAGGGGATTACACCAAGTGAAATAAGTCAAGCAGAGAAAGACAATTATTATATGGCTTTACTCATATGTGGAATATAAGGAATAGTGTGGAGGACCATAAGGGGAGGGAGGGAAAACTGAATGGGAAGAAATCAGAGAGGGAGACAAATCATGAGAGAGGCTGGATTCCAGGAAACAAACTGAGGGTTGCAGAAGGGAGGGAGGTGGATGACAGGGTAACTGGGTGATGGGCATTAAGGAGGATACGTGATGTGATGAACACTGGGTGTTATGTGCAACTGATGAATCTTCAAACATTATGTCAAAACTAATGATGTAGTATATGTTGGCTCATTGAATTTAAATTAAGAAAGGGATGTCATTAAGGAAAAAAAAAGGGAGTAAATGGAAAGGAAGGAAAGAAGGAAGGTAAGAAAGAAATCAAGAAATCAAGAAATAAATCAAGAAATAGATCCCTAAATATAGAGAACACACTGATGGTTACCAGAAGAGAGGGGGATGGCTTAAATAGGTGGTGGGGATTAAGGAGTGAAGTTGTGATGAGCTCAGGGTATTATATGGAAGTGTTGAATCACCATATTTTACAGCAGAATCTAATATTACACTGTATGCCAAGTGACTGGAATTAAAATGATTTTTTAAATATTTTATTTATTTGACAGAGAGAGAAGGGGGAGCACAAATGGGGGGGGCAGGCAAGAGAGAAGCAGGCTCCCCGCTGAGCAGGGAGCCAGATTCAGATTCAGGGCTTAATCGTAGGACCCCGAGATCATGAATGACCTGAGCTGAAGGCAGATTTTTTGTTTGTTTTTTTTTAATTTTTATTCACAGCACTCACCATAGCACATACCCTCCCCAATGTCCATCAGCCAGTCACCCTATCCCTCCCCTCCTTCCAGCAACCCTCAGTTTGTTTCCTGAGATTAAGAGTCTCTTACGCTTTCTCTCCCTCCCCATTCCCATCTTGTTTTATTTTTCCCTCCCTTCTTCCCACAAACCCCTGCCCTGCCTTTCAAATTCTTCATATCAGAAAGATCATATGATAATTGTTTTTCTCTGATTGATTTATTTCACTCAGCATAATACCCTGTAGTTCCATCCATGTCATTGCAAATGGCAAGATTTCATTTTTAATGGCTGCATAGTATCCCACTGTATATATACCACATCTTCTTTATCCATTCATCTGTTGATGGAGATCTAGGCTTTTTCCATAGTTTGGCTATTGTGGACATTGCTGCTATAAACATTTGGGTGCACGTGCCCCTTAGGATCACTACATTTGTATCTTTAGGGTAAATACCCAGTAGTGTGATTCCTGGGTCATAGGGTAGCTCTGTTTTCAACTTTTTGAGGAACTTTCATGCTGTTTTCCAGAGCGGCTGCACCTGCTTGCATTCCCACCAACAGTGTAGGAGGGTTCACCTTTCTTCGTATCCTTGCCAACACCTGTCATTTCCTGACTTGTTAATTTTAGTCATTCTGACTGGTGTGAGGTGGTATCTCACTGTGATTTTGATTTGTGTTTCCTTGATGCCGAGTAATGTGGAGCACTTTTTCATGTGTTTTTTTGGCCACTTGGATGTCTTCTTTGCAGAAATGTCTGTTCATATCTTCTGCTGATTTCTTGATAGGATTATTTGTTCTTTGGGTTTTGAGTTTGGTAAGTTCTTTATAGATTTTGGACACTAGCCATTTATCTGATATGTCATTTGCAAATATCTTTTCCCATTCTGTCAGTTGTCTTTGGTTTTGTTGACTGTTTCTTTTGCTATATAAAAGCTTTTAATCTTGATGAAGTACCAATAGTTCATTTTTGCTTTTGCTTCCCTTGCCTTTGGCAATATTTCTAGGAAGAAGTTGCTGTGGCTGAGGTCAAAGAGGTTGTTGCCTTTGTTCTTCTCAAGTATTTTGATGGATTCCTGGCTCACAGGGAGGTCTTCATCCAATCTGAGTGTATTTTTCTGTGTGGTATAAAGAAATGGTCCAGTTTCATTCTTCTGCATGTGGCTGTCCAATTTTTCCAGCACTATTAGTTGAAGAGACTGTCTTTTCCTTTAGACATTCTTTCCTGCTTTGTCAAAGATTAGTTGACCATAGAGTTGATGGTCCATTTCTGGGCTCTCTATTCTGGTCCATTAATCTATGTGTCTGTTTTTGTGCCAGTTGAAGGCAGATGCTTAACCCACTGAGCCACTCAGGCATCCCTAAAAAAAATTTTTTTTTTTTTTAAAGAACACACATTTATTAAGAATCCAAAAAGGATTTCATGGAACTAAAATCAAGGTGTCAGCTGGGCTGCCTCCCTTCTTGAAGCTCTAGGGGACAATCTGTTTCTTTGTCTTTTCAAGTTCCTACAGTCCCTGGACATTCCTTAGCTCATCGTCCTTTTCTCCATCTTCAGCCCTAACATAAGTAGGTAGAGTCCTCCTCATACAACATCATTCTGACCTCCCTTTCTGCCTCTTCCAGTTTTAAGGTCTGCATGTAATTCCAGGGAGCTGCCTGGGTAATCTGGGGTGATCTCCCCTTCTCAAGGTCTTTAACATAAACATCTATGCAGAGTCCCTTTTGTTGTGTGATGTAACATATTCGCAGGTTCCACACATTAGAATGGAGGAAACTTCTAGGGATGGGGCATTATTCTGCTCACACTATTCACTCAGGTGAAAACTGATGTCAATTGCCTCTCTAAATCTTTTCTATTTCAACAGTTTAGTAAAGGTAAACCACGAACTCAAGGCGCAATCAAGACAAAGGCAAATCAGAACCCTAGAGGGCTCCATCAATGACCATAAATTTGCCCAAGTACTAGTCTCTTCAGAGTAGTTGCTTTGCTTTGTTTTCCAGACTTGTCTTTTTTCCCTCAAAAGGTGGACTTTGCAGAAATCTCATCCAAGGGGAAGTGCCCAGTAGTGGAGGGAGGGAAGGTGGTGGGAGAGTGGAGTGCCTGGGACCCCACTAACACCCCTCCTCCCCCTCTGTGAACTCTGAGCTGGGTCTGAGTAAGTATAAAGGATGGTTTCCTTTGAACCTGCCCTTGCCTCTCAACACAGGGATCCCAGTGCACCTCCCCGGGCGGCCACGAGAGGGCGGAGCAGCCTTGCCTTAGGAAACCTTATGAAAAAGCAGGCACCTGGATGTTTTCAGCGTGTGGGATTTGGTTTACAGGGGTCAGCACCATTGCCCAGAGGTTACTGACTTTGGTCACACCCCAGGGTTGTCCAGGCCAGCGGGGTAGGTTGTGGGAGGACTGGCTTGGAGGCTGAATTCCTCAGGTGCAGCCATCGCACTCTGTCTTCTGCAAACCAGGTTCTGACCGGAGAGAGTGAAAGAGAGGAGAGATATATCTGCACTTCCCTGGCTGGTGGAAAATTGTCCCTCACATTCTCTCAGGCTGGCGCAGCCTTCCCTGTGCTGACAGCTGAGTGTGTGTGCGCAAAGGTGTGGAGGTGTCTGCCCTAGAGCTGCAGGGAGAGGGAGGAGGAGTGGTAACCAAATCAGGCGGGAGGGGAGAAGATGGAGAAGTCTGGGAGCGGGAGGAAGGAAGCCCAAGCAGGTGGAGGGCTGAGGAGGGAAGAGGAGGAGCATCAGAAATCCAAGGTGGGAGGGGAGCTTGGGGGCAGGGTTACCCGATTGGGGGTTGGTGAGGGAGTGAGGCGAGGCCCTTGACTTCTTGGGCGGGTCCTGTCTGATGTAAATCAGGCAATGTTTTGGTGCCTTTATGGATGGTAGAATTCCCAGGGCTGTGGAAATAGCATAGCTGTTGCTTCCATTGTGTTAGGAAGACTTGTGTAGAGGCTTAGGACACTTGAGACAGGACAGGGTGTAAAGGGTTTTGGGGTTTAGCAGCCTAGTGACTATGTTGGTATGGTGGAAGGTATTTGAGGCTCTGATGGGGCGGAGGCAGGGCAAGTCATATTGGGGGGTGAGAAATGTCTTGATTGTGAAAGTGCCTTCTTCAGAGTGAGGCTTATCCATTGCACTCCTGTTGTGCTGACCTTGGCAATTTCTCCAACTATGGGAAACTTGGTTGCATAATTTGTTGAAGAGGGGAACTGCATTTATGCTTTTTGGAAACTTCTTAGAAGCAGTATAGTAAGGTCCTTGAGACAGTCAGAATTTATGTTCCTTTCTCTTTTTAGTGCTTAGCTGGTCAGTGCTTTGGTAAAGTTGCTTTGTGTTTCTCTCTTCCCACTGAGGACAGAGGTAAGAGGGCTAGGTGTTACCCCTCAAACACTCCACAAAATCTCAGACAAAGCTTGGACTCTGAAGGTGTTTCTGACTTCATGCTTTCATCGGTGCTGTGGCTCTGTAAAAGTCTCTTTTCAGAATCTATATTGACACTTTCCAACTTTGATTTTCACTTAAGGGAGTCACACCAATGTGGACTCACAAGAACTGGTTTAATTTCTTGCCTGAACAACAAAACAGAACAGCAACAAAACCACACAAGATCTAGGAAATGCAGATTTCCAGATACTCGGTATCAGGCAAAGAAGACAGCCAACCTGGAGACTTGGAAACACACAAGTGAGCAGAGTTCTATAGTTGCTCCAAGGTACTGCTACCAGAGAGTTTCCAGACAAGGCCCAGGGAAGGTGAAATTGAAGATTAGCCCAGTAGACCTTGTAGAGTTGAGGACACTGAGCTGAGAGTCCATAGGACAGTGTATGGGCAAGGACAGAGCTGCAGAAAGTCAACTAGTGAGAGCTGTGGAAGGGGCCCTCCCCCACTGTAGCAGGGTCCTGCTCAGGGCCTCCGTGGGAAGCAAAGATAGCAAATCAGTAGACAATCCTTTGAACAGGGCCTGGTTCTCACACAGCTCTGGGAATAGAGCCTGTGCCCAACAGATAGACTGAGACAAAGGAACCCTCCTAATTCCCAAGGCATAATGTGGAGTACTCAGAGAGGTCTTGCCACAGTTCTGGAAACTCATCATTAACCCTCCAGGGAGCACTATTCTGGAGCATTGAACAAATCGTTAAAGCAACACCAGAAATGATCAAACTGTTTCCAGGTAACTTGAATACACCCTTGAACAAAGCTCAAAATTATAGAAAACAGAAGTATCTAGCAACTAACAAGGTAACATTCACACCATCTGGCATTCCATCCAAGAGTTTGAGGTATGCCATGAAGCAGGGGACATAACCCCTCATGAGAAGACAGATGAATCATCTGAAAATGACCCAGAGCTGACACAGATGTAAGAATCACCAGAGAAGTGACAATTAAGTTTTTATTATACTGTATTCCATCAATTCAAAACATTCAGCAGACCCACAACCATATGGTCAACTAACCTTTGACAAAGCAGAAAAGAATACCCAATGGAAAAAAGTCTCTCCAATAAATGGTGTTGGGAAGACTGGACAGCAACATGCAGAAGTGTGAAACTGGACCACTTTCTTATACCATACTCAAAAGTAAAATAAAAATGGATGAAGAACCTAAGTGTGAAACAAGAAACCATCAAAATCCTAGAGGAGAACACAGTCAGAAACCTCTTTGACCTCAGCTATAGCAACTTCTTACTAGACATGTCACTGGAAGCAAGGGAAACAAAAGCATAAATGAACCATTGGGACTTCATCAAGATAAAAATCTTCTGCACAATGAAGGAAAAAAAATCAACAAAACTAGAAGGCTGCCTACAGAATGGGAGAAGATATTTGCAAAGGACATATCTGATAAAGGTTTAGTATCCAAAATCTATAAAGAACTTATCAAATCCAACACCCAAATACTAAAAATTTTAAGAAATGGAGAGAAAACATGAATAGACACTTTTCCAAGAGGACATCCAGGTGGCTAACAGACAGATGAAAAGATGTTCCACATCACTCATTATCAGGGAAATACAGATCAAAACCATGATGAGTACCTTACGCCTGTCAGAATGGCTAAAATGTACAACACAGGAAACAATAGATGTTGGTGAGTTGCAGAAAAAAGGGGAACCCTCTTGCGCTGTTGGTGGGAATGTAAACTGGAGTAGTCACTCTGGAGAACACTATGGTAGATCTTCAAAAAGTTAAAAATAGAACTACCCTAGGATCCAGCAATTGTACTACTAAGTATTTACCCAAAGAATAAAAAAAATACAGATTTGAAGGGCCACATGCACCACAATGTTTATAGCAGCATTATCAACAATAGCCAAACTATGGAGAAAGCCCAAATGTCCATTGACTGATACCCGGATAAAGAAGATACAAACACATACACACACACATAATGGAATATTATTCAGCCATCAGAAAGAATGAAATCTTGCTATTTACAACAATGTAGATGGAGCTAGAGTGTATTATAGTAAGTAAAATAAGTCAGTCAAAGAAAGACAAATATCGTGCTCTCACTCATATGTGGAATTTAGGAAAGAAAATAGAAACACATATGGGAAAGGGGAAAAAAGAGAGAGGGGAAACAAAACATAAGAGACTCTTAATTATAGAGAACAAACTGAGAATTGATAGATGGATGTGGGTGGGGGATGGGCTAGATGGGTGATGGGTATTAAAGAGGGCGCTTGTTGTGATGAGTGCTGGGTGTGGTATATAAGTGAAGAATTACTGAATTCTACTCCAGAAACCAATATTACACTGTATGCAAACTAAAATTTAAATTTAAAAAATTATAATTGACATCATATTTTGAAATTGAGGTGTACATCAAAGTAATTTGAAAGGTTTTTTTAAAGATTTTATTTAAGAGAGTGAACAAGAGAGAGAGCATGAGTAGGGAGGAGCAGAGGGAGGAGAAGAGGGAGTGGGAGACGCAGGCTCCCAGTTGAGCAGGGAGCTCAACTTGGGGCTCAATCCCCGGATTTGGTGATCATGACCTGAGCTGAAGGCAGACACTTAATCAACTGAGCTACCCAGGTGCCAGTGATTTGATAGTTTTATACATTACAAGATGATTCTTAGGGTAAGTCTTTTTACCATCTATAACTGTACAAAGTTAGTACAATTATATTGACGTATTCCATATGTGTGCATTACATCCCCATGGCCTATTTATTTTATAACTAGAAGTATGTATCTCTATATCCCCCTCATCCATTTCACCCACCCTCTATCCACTTCCCCTTCTGGTAACCAACAGCTTGTTTCCTATAAGTCTATTTCTGTTTGGTTTTGTTTGTTTTGTTTTTTTTTTTAGATTCCATGGTGAGTGAACACATACTATATTTGTCTTTCACTGAGCATAATACCCTTAGATCCATCCATGTTTTGCAAATGTCACCAATGGCTAGTAATAGTGTGTATGTATGTGTGTGAGTGTGTATATATATATATATATATATACACATACACAATATATTATACATATATAAATGCATATACATATACATATATATGCTATATATACATATACATATACATATATACATTATATACATTAATAAAATATATACATATTATATATTATACATATAATATATGTACATATATATAACATATACATATACACATATACATATATATGCATATACATTATATGCATACATTATATAATATATACATATATACTATATAATATACATATACAATATATTTTAAATACATATATTATTTATGTGTGTGTATATATATATTATATCTTCCTTATTCATCTATTGATGGACATTTAAAGTAACATGCATGTCTTGGCTAGTGTAAATAATGTAAAAGTAAATAATGCTGCAATAAACACAGGGGTGCATGTATCTCTTTGGATTGGTGTTTTTGTTTTGTTTCAGATAAATATCCAGAAGTGGAATTGATGGGCCACAGGATATTTCTAGTTTTCATTTTCTTGAGGAACCACCATACTGTTTTCTGTGGTGGTTGCACCAGTTTATATTCCCACCAATAGTACATGAGGGTTTCATTTTCTCCACATCCTCACCAACAGTGGCTGTTTCTTGTGTTGTTGATTTTGGGTGTGAGGTGACATCTTATTGTGGTTTTGATTTGCATTTCCATCATACTGAGCATCATTTCATAAGCCTGTGTCTTATACCCATTTCTTTAATTGTGTTATTGGTTTGTTTTTTTACATTAGATTGGATAAGTTCTTTATAAATTTTGGATATTGAGCCCTCATTGGATGTAAGATTTGCAAATGTTTTCTCCCATTCACTGGGTTACCTTTTAATTTTTTTGATGGTTTTCTTTGCTGTGCAAAAGCTTTTCAGTTTGATGTTAACCCATTTGTTTATGTCAACTTCTGTTTCTCTTGCCCAACAAGACTGGTCCAAAATAATATTTCTAAGACCAAAGTCGAAGAGCTTTCTTCCATGTTTTCTTCTAGGAGTTTTATGGTTTCAGGTCTTACAGTCAAGTCTGTAGTTCATTTTGAATTTATTTTGGGGTATGATATAAGAAAGTGGTCCACATTATTTCTTAAAAAAAAAAAAAAAAAAAGTGGTCCAGTTTCATTCTTTCGCATATGGCTGTTCAGTTTCCCCAACACCATTTGTTGAAGAGACTATCTTTTCCACATTCTATATTCTTGCCTCCTTTGTTATAGATTAATTGACCATATATATGAGGGTTTTTCCTGGGCTCACCGTTCCATTGATTCATATGTCTGAGTGCCACACTGATTACTACAGCTTTTGTAGAAGAGTTTGAAACCAGGGAGTGCAATACCTCCATTGAGGCTGTGTGTGTGTGTGTGTGTGTGTGTGTGTGTGTGTGTGTGTGTGTTTAAAGATTATTTTAAAGTAATCTCAACATTCAATGTGGGGCTCAAACTCAGGGCCCTGAGATCAGGAGTCGCATGCTCCATCAGTTGAGACAACCAGGCACCCTGAGGTTGCAGTTTTAAACTGGCAATAATCAGTCTCCATTTGGACTGACTCCGGATGGGGTCCCAGGCTTGCCCAGCAATCAAGACTCCCGGGTCTGTTTACTGGAGGACACCCTGGCCAACCTGTCCAGCTCAGCTCTGGCAAGACAGATTTCTCTAACTGCCTTCAGGGGCAATCAATTTGTGTAATTAGGATTTGGAATTAGAAAGATAGCCTTGTATCTCCAAAAGCCTGCTCCAGGGACCTAGCCTCTCCAATTTCTCATCCTGTTCCTACACACACACTCATGTGCAATAAGCACCTCATCAGCCAGCCTTGGGTAGGTCTTTGCAGCTCAGGCTGCTTCCTAATCAGTTGCATAGCTTCCAGGGTAGAGGAATTCAATCCTCCCCCAAATTTTTCTGAGGCAGGTTTTAAATGGTGACAGTCTGTACCCTTTTGGACTGCTTGCCAGAGGGTGCCAACAGCTTTTCCAGCACTCAGTACTCTTCAGTGTCTCATATGGGGAGGGGTCAGTTTTGTCAGTTGCCTGGCCCCCTTCCTGACAAGGCAGTCCAGATACTTATGGTTTTAATTTTAGGGGCAAATATGAGCATTTGTGTAAGTTAGTGCTTGGAAGTTGGCATATGTCTAGCACACAAAAGATTGCATGGTGATTTTAGGTGCATGGGCCCCAGTGGAGACTATACAGGTGACCGGGCATGGGCCCCAGCTCCACAGGCCTGCAGGGCCCCAAGTTATTCAGGTCAGCTGAAAGGAGAGTACTGTGCATGCTCTATCTGAGCAGTGCAGAGTAGCCAGAAACCTAGAACAGGGCTACCATGGGGATAGGCTGGGTTGTAAGAGAGGGCTCTTGGAGGATAAGGTGTCTGCTAATCCCATGCCCTGACCTACCTAAAGTGCAGTAGTGCCCCTGAAAACAGAGCTCAAGAGTCCTTGGATGCCTTGCCGTGTAAGCCCTGAAAGCTGGTAAGGTACCATCTAATAATAGCCTGTAACTCTGTGTTGGAGAAGCATGAGGCCTTTCAATAAGCTGGTCTTGATAGGGAATGACTGGCATCAGTTTTTGTAACTGCTGTTTCAGAGTGATTTTATGTACATGGGTCCCCTCTGCACTGGATACTATGTAGGTGATTGAAGCCAGGTTTCATCTCTTTTGACCTGCAGGGACCCAGCTACACAAGGCCTAATGATGGGGTGTTAGTTGTGCATTCTGGGGCTGTGAAGGTCATGATAACCAGGGACCTGGAACAAGGCAAGTGTCAGGAGACACTGGGACACAGGAGCAGGATCCTGGGGAAATATACATCTCTATAATCCCAAACCATAACCTACACAGATGCACATATTTCTCCTGAGAGGAGAGAGAGAGGAAACTGGCCTCCCTTGCCAGGGCAGGGCTGGTGGGTTGGCTGTTCAAAGTTCCTGTAAGAGACACTTGGTGCCCTGGTTGCCAGAGAAGCCCAGAACACCATCAGGTGGCAAGTTCAAATGGGGGCTAACTGTTACCAACTTGCATTTACTACTTCAGGGTGATTTAAGTGTGTGAACCCCCTCAATTCTGGAGAATGTGCAAGTGGTTGGGTCCAGGTCGAGCTCCACAGGTACACAGGGCCCTTATATCCTTGATTGGCCAAATGGGTGCATACTGTGCATACACAGACTGAGAAGTGCAGTGTAGCCAATGATAGGGAACAGGCCAAGGATATGGGTCCCAGGACAAGGTGTCTGCCTGATCACAAGGTCTAACCTATCAAATGGGCAGCAATCCCCTTTTATGGCAAGGCTCAAGTTTACTCAACTGCCTTGCTGGAGAGGGTCCTGATGGCTGGTTGGAGGGTTATCTAATTAAGAGATGCCTGGGAGCCCTGGTTGCAGGAGCAGGGACTCTCCCTCTATAGTTGAGAAGTAGGTGTTTGGATGCTTAGAAGAAAATGCATCAAACTTCCTTGATACCTCCTACTGGTTGCCTCAGGAATGAAGAGGAAAACACATTATTCTGTTGGCTTACAACTGAACTGAAAGAAGACCCTATTCCACACATGGAATATGCTTTTTAAAATATATGGAGAATGCAAGAAAGCAGAGCATTTGGAGGCAGAAGGCTCTAGCAGAACATGACCTAAGAAATGTGAATGAAGTTATAATGTGGGTGGGTCCAATAAAGAAGGCTTCCAGGAAGAGGGTTTTAAAGAATTTTGGCTGGTGGGGGAAAGAGTTGGTAGTCTGGTTCCTGTCCAGAGAAGTTGACAGCTCACTTACCCAGGCTGAGGAGCCCCACCAAGGTGTGGTGTTGACCCAGCATTTATAGGCAGCTCTCAGCTCTCATGAGAAAACTGCTTGATGAGCCAGCAGTGAGCTAACTCTGACCTGAATTATCACTACCAGAATAGGGCTGGAGAGGGGCAGAAAATGGTCACAGAGCTCCTTTTGCCTTTTCATGAAATGTCCAGCCCTGGACCGAGAGCTGGTTTGGGGGGAAGCTGGTTGGTTAGCTCACATCTCCTCCATCTCAACCCTTAGCCCTCCCTGGGCAAGCCAGCAATCTGCCTGTCCTGGGGCACTGCTTGCTGTCCCCACTCCTGTTGAGGTTAGGCCTTCCAACTTGGGTGAACAAGTGGCTGGTGGAAGCTAAGGAACACTCAGGTACCTGGCTCACTCTGACTCTCACATGTGGACAACCCCGGAAAGATGGCTGAGCCCTCTTGTGCCTGTTTGGATCTGAGCTAAGTGTTCTTAGGAGGGAGGGCGAGGGACTGGTGTGGGAGTCCTGGCTTAATAGGGGGTGTGTTGGTGTTGGAAGGCCCCTCAGAGGTGGTCAGACCCCTTATATTGCAAATGAAGAAACTGATGTCTACAGATAGACCTGAGCAAGGCTATATGGTATGTTGGTGACAGAGCAGGAATTGGGCTCAAACATCTTTGTTTCTGGTTAAGGGCAATTCCAATTACACCTCCCTCAGGGCTGCTGGGTATCTACAGGTCATCAGAATTACTCTTCCTAAACATGTTCCCAATGTGGGAGCCATGCTCCCAAAGAACTTACAACCTAGAAGACAACTATATTTATGTAGCCTCTTGGTAGGCAGCACCTGTCCCTTCCCTGCCATGAAACTCCCCTGGCTCTCCATCACCCAGGGGAGAAACATGAGTTGCTTAGCACAGCACATATAGCCCTTTGGGAGGGGCCCATTTCACCTCCATCAGCCCTCTCCAGCCCTCACCTGGGGACACATGGGGCCCACCTGCCATTTGCCCTCCTGCCTCCTGCACATCCAGCCTTTTGTCTTTGGTGCTGTCACCCTGGACTGCCCTTCCCCACTACAGGGTGTGGTC
This sequence comes from Enhydra lutris kenyoni, assembly GCF_002288905.1. Taxonomy (NCBI): domain Eukaryota; kingdom Metazoa; phylum Chordata; class Mammalia; order Carnivora; family Mustelidae; genus Enhydra; species Enhydra lutris. Next base: position 238,402 of record NW_019154172.1, on the reverse strand, counting down.
CTACTCACCTTTGTGGCTCAATTCAAATGCCACCTCATCCAGGAACCTGCTCTGTTCTTCCTAACTGCAAACAATCCCTTCCTCCCAGAAGATTGCTTACAAACCATTTCTGGCTCTCAGCACTTTCTCTCCAGGAGTACAATTGTTTACATATTTTGCCTTTGTCTGACAGTTGCCTGTACATCCTCAACAGGCATTCTTATTCATTCTCATATCCTCTCAAGCACACAGCCCAGGGTTTGGCATATGGAAGACCTCACATTTGCTGAAGGATGTGTCCTATTGGCACCTGGGCCCTTGACCCAGGAATTACATATGGTGGTTTTACTATTGGTGCTTTCCTTTACCCCTCACTTCTTCCAAACTCTCCCCTTCCATCAGAGATGAGGGTCTCCTCTTCCACCTCTACCAGCCCTTCTGTCCAGTTTTCATGAAGCCTTCTCTGTCTGCCCCAGTCCCTCCTGACCACTCTGCCCTCTGAAAGCCCTAGGCAGTCCCTGTGTGTGCTACACCTTGGCCCCAAGCTTGTCCTACCTCTCTCTCTTAATCGCTATTCCATGTGCCATGGCATTGTTCCTAACAGGAAGGGACAGCCTGGACTTAGCGTCAGTCAAGGGCAGCCAGTGAGGAAATGAACCAGGTATTGCTGGACCTCCCAAAGTTTCAGGAAATCTGAATTCCATTTTTTTTTTTTTGTTTTTTATCTAAATTCAATTTAGTTAACATACAATGTCTTGTTAGTTTCATGGGTAGAATTTGGTGATTCATCCATTGCGTATAACACCCAAGTTACAACAAGTGCCTTCCCTAATGCTCAACACACAATTACCCCATGCCCCCACCTCCCCTCCAGCAAAACTTAGTTTATTTCCTAGAGTTAAGAGTCTCTTATGGTTTGTCTTCCTCTCTGCTTTTATCTTATTTCATCTTCCCTTCCCATATGTTTATCTGTTTTGTTTCTTTAATTCCACACATAAGTGAAATTGTATGGTATTTGTCTTTCTTTGATTGACTTATTTCGCTAAGCATAATACCCTCTAGTTCCATCCATGTCTTTGCAATTGACAAATTCCATGGTTTTTGATGGCTGAGCAACATCTCATTATATATATACACCACCTATTCTTTATCCATAAATCTGTCGATGGACATCTGGGTTCTTTCCATACTTCAGCTATTGTGGACATTGCTGTTACAAATATTGGGGTGCATGTGCTCCCAAATCACCGGATTTGTAGCTTTTGGATTAAAAACTTAGTAGTGCTCAACACACACAAAACAGATAATCATGTCAAAAAATGGGCAGAAGATATGAACAGACACTTCTCCAATGAAGACATACAAATGGCTATCAGACACATGAAAAAATGTTCATCATCACTAGCCATCAGGGAGATTCAAATTAAAACCACATTGAGATACCACCTTACACCAGTTAGAATGGCCAAAATTAGCAAGGCAGGAAACAACGTATGTTGGAGAGGATGTGGAGAAAGGGGAACCCTCTTACACTGTGGGTAGGAATGCAAGAACAGTGTGGAGATTCCTCAAGAAATTAAAAATAGAGCTTCCCTATGATCCTGCAATTGCGCTACTGGGCATTTACCCCAATTTTTCAGATGTAGTCAAAAGAAGGGCCATCTATACCCCAATGTTTATAGCAGCAATGGCCACAGTCACCAAACTGTGGAAAGAACCAAGATGCCCTTCAACAGATGAATGGATAAAGAAGATATGGTCCATATACACAATGGAGTATTATGCCTCCATTAGAAAGGTTGAATACCCAACTTTTGTAGCAACATGGATGGAACTGGAAGAGATTATGCTGAGTGAAGTAAATCAAACAGAGAGAGTCAATTATCATATGGTTTCACTTATTTGTGGAGCATAACAAATAACACAGAGGACATGGGGAGATGGAGAGGAGAAGGGAGTTGAGGGAAATTGGAGGGGGAGATGAACCATGAGAGACTATGGACTCTGAAAAACAATCTGGGGGTTTTGAAGGGGTGGGGAATGGGAGGTTGGGGGAGCCTTGTGGTGGGTATAATGGAGGGCTCGTATTGCATGGAGTGCTGGGTGTGGTGCATTAACAATGAATTCTGTTACACTGAAAAGAAATTAAATTTAAAAAAATTAAAAAATAATATGATTGACATAATGTGCATTTCATGCAATCTATAGTTAAAAATTCAAAAATATAAGTTTTACCTTCAAAAAAAAAAACTTAGTAGTGCAATTGCAGAGTTGTAGGGTAGTTCTAACAGGAAATCTGAAATTTTTTTAAATTTTTATTTATTTTTTTAAATTTCTTTTCAGTGTCAGTACCATGCTATCTTGATGATCACAGCTTTGTGATACAAAAAATAATTTTGTTTGTGATACCACAAAAAATTTGGTTATTATCTTCTCTTCTATATCTCTTTTGCCCCCTGTATTCTCAAATTCTGTTGATGTCATTCTTATTCTAGTCAATCTAATCAAGTTAGAAATCTTAGAATGATTTTTTATTCTTTCTTTTGTTTTGGCATTCATAGCCAATATACTATCAAATTCATTTGACTTTGATAATAATGAAATAGGCTATATTTCTTGAGGACTTCAAACTATAGTTTGAAATCAGGCACTGTGATGCTCTCAGCTTTGGTTTTCTTTTTCAACATTGGCCTGGCAGATCAACAGCCAGGGCTAGGGTTAGAGTTATGGTCCTAGAAATGTGAAGAGACTACCCAAATAGCAGCATGGAGCCCTGCCCTGCAGCCTGAACTGGGGGTGAGCCTTAGGGTGAAGCTCAAGGTTAGGGTGAGGTCTCAGAGACTAGGGCCATAATGGGATCGAAGTTCAGGTTTTCGCCAGAAACATGCCATCTGCTGTGGTTGCCCATGGCTTCCTTGGGTCAGTATTCCTGGAGCACTCATCCCACACCAGACCTCTGTCCCAAATCCCTCCAATCCTCTGACCTACCACTCAGGCCCTCAGAGGTCCAGAGCCAAGCAAAAGATAAAGGTAAGAATCTGGGAGGTGGGAGGTACCTAACTGATGGTGGTGCTGAGAAAGGCTCTGAGGGTTGGTTGAGGGCAAGCAATAGAGTGAGCGTCTGCCTCCTGATTTGAGTTCTGTCTATTGAATAAGTTGTATCTGGCCATCCCACCAACACTTCAAATAAAAGACACAACAAAAATTTTGGTTATTATCTTCTCTTCTATAGCTCTTTTGCCCCCCGCCCCCCGTAGTCTCAAATTCTGTTGATGTTATTCTTATTCTAGTCACTCTAGTCAGGTTAGAAATCTTAGAATTATTTTTTTATTCTTTCTTTTGTCTTGGCATTCATAGCCAGTATGCTATCAAATTCTTTTGGCTTTAATAATAATGAAATAGGCTATATTCCTGAGGACTTTCTATGAGCTAGGCTGTATGCTAAATACTTTGTATTATTTTGTTCTATCTCCATCTTCATACAAATCCATAAGTAGTGGCTATATTATCCTCATTGATAAAATGAGGTAAAGATCAGAGCAATTGAGTAACTTGTCCAAATCAGTGCAGCTAGTAAGGAGGGCAGCAGCAATATGAATTTATGCTCTTGCCAATGTACTGTAATCCACCTCCTTTCCATGTAGATGTATTCTTCTTTTTCAGTATTTATTGCGTTTTTATGTCTTCTAAACTTTCTTACACACTGTTGCCTTGCTGATCTTTCTCCAGTACTTTCTTACTATAAGATCATGAATATCTTTCCATCACTTAATAAAAGAACTCAAAATATATTCTTGAAGGATTCCTGAAGGGTCAAAACTTTCATACTCTGGATCCAGTTCACCTCTTCACCCTTATCTTCCCCCATTTCCAGACATATAACCAGTCCTCAAGTCAGTTTACAATGCTGGTTTTCCTCAGGAAGCCCATGCCAAAGCAGAAGCTGGGAAGTGTTGAGTGCTTGAGGAAAGGGTGAGTCATGCCTGCAGTGTATGAGGACTAAACTGAAAAGGTGGCTGTGGCCAAAATGCGGTATTTGAGTCTCATGCAAATAGACTCTGGCAAATAGACTCAATTTGACTTCTGGCCTGGAGTCAAATAAGTTTGACATTTGGTTCAGGCAGTGGTGGATACATAGGGTATGTGTGTGTTGAGGGGCACTGTTGTAACTTTTGCAATGTTTTGTTGGTACTGTATCTAAAAAGACAAGTTATCTTTGTTTATTTTTGGTCTGCACCAGCCTAATGAAGGGAATTAGAATGCACGGAAAGATCAGTAAGATTAGGTTGCTTCAAATAACTCAATGGTTAATGTGGACTGGAAGATATTCTTGAACCACAGTATTAGACTTTCTCAAGATTTTAAGAAGTATCAGGATGAGGGAAATGTCAAAAGAACTTTAACAAAACTAATAATATAAAATTATTTTCAAAAGATGAAAGTAATAAGTAGAAGTAGTTGTTTTGTTGAAATAATGTAGCCAAACAAACCTATTATGGGGTATTTAATATGATACTAAATATAGTAAATATTTCATTAATCAATGTGGAAATTCTTATCTTTCAAAAATATTTGTGATCAATTTGATCATGCCTTGGCTCAACTTTCTCAGAACTATCCAAACATAACATGCTCATCTTTGCACATTTTTGTTGTTTCATACAGTATGTGATATCAAACAAAAATAACAAAATATATCTATTAATCACTACCCAGCTTCACACTTTGTGCTCCAAATAATGACCCATGTGTATTTTTCTCTTAGTATTATAAAAATTGTTTATTAAAAAATTATTAACACAATGGTAGTTCTCATGAAAAGAACATTTCAAAGCACCAAATAGTTTCCATTGGGTGATTTAAAAAATAACTTACATACATTGTAGAACAGCATTCCCTATCTTGAATTCCATGCATGTGAGAAAGAGGTTGAAGCTCAGAAGTGCATATATTTAGAAGACTGAGATTTTGATGGGCATGAAATTTTCTAGCCAGACAAAAATACACATGTATATGTCTGCATGACTCATTCCACGAAACTCAAAATTGCTGGAGAGTAGGTGTAGCTATGAATATTACCATAAAATGAAGTTTTCAAAGAAAAAAAAATTGGCAGCTTCTAATCTTCCGGGATAATTTTAGATTAATTGAAATTTCAATCAGTAGAATGCCCAAATTAAAAATGCATCAAAGGCATGTCAAGTACTAGAGGACAAATGCGGGAGAGTGAATATGCAAAACCAAAGTGATAACTGTTCTATAAATGCACATGTTCCATCTGTCTGTCTGACTACATTTTAACAAAGTTAGGGCATGTCTCAACCAGTAAATTGAAATAAATGATTTTTTTCAATACTTCAATTCCATTGTTCATATCCAAATTTTAAAATCTGAATTGTCCTGATAGTTTGTTTCAATTTCAAATACCTCTTTGTAAAGTGGAACTTGAATATTGGTTGTGAGTGAGACAGGTTCTAGTAAATAATATAAATAATACAGACGTCTTTAAAGCTATCATTTTTTAATGTCTCCTTATGCTGGATTCTGTGGTAAGTGATTTTATATCCATTAGCTGTTTTAAACCTTAAAGAGGTACATATGAGCTTCTTAATCTTATCCTCCTCCTCCTCCTTCTTCTCCTTCTTCTTTTGTTTCAGGTAAAAAACCAAAATAGTATCTCATATTACACAAAGCTAGTAACTAACATAGTCAGGAGTCAGTCCCAGGTTTGTCTGATGCCAGATTTCATCTCTAAACTAGTGCACTATTCAGCGTGTCTAAGAAATAATTATTTCAATTTAACAAAGGTTCTGGGGCTCTAGGCATTCAAAATCAGTGTTCCCAAGATGTGCTATTTTGGCATGCAGATTTTTCAAACTGAAAACAATCAAGGTCTAAAAGATTTAGGAAGAACCTTTGCAAGTCCCCTTATCTGCCTAAAATAATTTAGATAGAGAACCTGCTCCAGGACAAGAACTATCATCTGAGATACCTAACATATGATATGAATAAAGAATGGTAGACAGGGAGGAAGTTAGCCAAAATTTTGTTTCCTTTCTATGCCCCACTGTTTCTGTATGACCCAGCAAACATTTGTTTACCAAACATTTACTCTTTTTCTTCTTCCTATGAATTGTTTCCTTCCCTTTGAAGTCCCAGACCTCTATCTCTTCTTGGTTCAGGATATGCCATATATATCTCATTTTGCCTGACTATATTTGGAAGCTCACATGTTTATATGGATTCCCTGTGCATATATAATGTAATTAAATTTGATTTTCTTCTGTTAATCTGTCCCATGTCAATTTGATTCTTAGATCAGCCAGAAGAATGTTTAAGGGTAGAGAAAAAAATTTCCCCTCCCAATGGGGGCCACTAATAAAAATTAAAATACAGGTGAGAGGAATGGAATAAAAGCATGTCCACAGGGGTTCGAACATGTATGTGATTATGAATCTATAAATAATCACATATTTGCATAATCAAAGTTTAATCATGGCATATTCCATTTTATATAAATTGTCCAAATAATTCACTCAACTCTAATGTGCAAAACCAGTATTACACCATTTTATTTTTTACACAAAGGCTCATACAAACATAGTAGTTACAGAAGTTGTGTAGGAAGCTTGTTGATGGAATATTTATAAATGAACTAAAATTTATCCGTAACAGAGCTGAGTGCACAGATTTTTATCTTTGTAAATCACTTCATAGAAATTTTTGAAAATTGGGTGGTTAATAAAGTTAAGTCTAGCCAGACCAATAATGAATGAACCCACTTCATGAAGACGTGGCTGCATCATGCTATGTGAGGGAGAGAAAATAAGATAATGTATAGAAAACAACCTCTGTGGTTCATTTCTGTGCATCTTATTAGTCAGTATCAGTCACTGCAGCTTTTGCTACTGCTATTGAGTATATAAATTGGCATAGTGAACCATAAAAGCTTTGCTTGCTGCCTTGCCATCCATTTTATTAACTTTGGCATAAGTGAGCTTCAAACAGCAGATATTTGGATTGGGCACGTTGAGCAAAGCAAAAAGCAAACAAGAAAACAGCATTTTACTTTTCTCTAATATTTTTTGTGCTCTTCTAACCTAGACTTATAGACTTCATTCACAAATTCACAACTGTGTGTGTGTTTGCGACCTGCAAAATAGTGCACATTGACCTCACCTCCCTGATTTCATATAGCCCAATTTATCTAAATTATACATGTGATCTTTACTATTAGTCAGATTTGAGTTTCACAGTTGTATCCCAGTTGTTCTTTTCTCAGATGGTGAATATTCCCCAGATGGTAAATATTAGCTCATTAAAGTCAGGATGTGTCAGATTAATTCATTTACTCATTCATGTGGTCATTATTTCATTCATTCAGAAAGGATTTATTACCATGATATTATTCAGCACTACCATAGCTTTTTCCTATTTTAAATTAGAAAAAGTCTCTTAGCCACCCTGAGCTTCAGTTTTCTCATGCCTCATATGTGACCTATCAAAGTAAATTATAATTGTAGTGAAAATTAAATGAGAAAATTTCTGGAAGAGGCCTAAAACATGGCCTGGAAGTTTCTTAGCTCAAGGAGGTTTCTGCATTTCCTTGGGTAAGACCTTGGCAAATGTTGAACTGCAGGTTAACAACTGGTTAGTTCTATAAAAATGTTCAAATAATTTATCTATTTACAAGTCTAGTAGCCATTCATTTCTCTAACTCCTTAATAAAATTAGAATTTAGGGGTGTCTAGGTGGCTCAGTTGGTTAAGTGTCAACCCTCCACTCAGGCCATGATCTCAGGGCCCTGGGATCAAGCCCCACATCGGGCTTCTTGCTCAGTGGGAAGTCTGCCTCTCCCTTTCTCTCTGACCCTCCCCCATGCTCATGCTCTCTCTCTCTCAAATAAATAAATATTTTTTTAAAACAATTTAGAGCTTATTCTGCACAGCAAAGGAAACAGTCAACAAAACAAAGAGCCAACCCAAGGAATGGGAGAAGATATTTGCAAATGATAGTACAGACAAAAGGTTGATATCCAGGATCTATAAAGAACTCCTCAAACTCAACACACACAAAACAGATAATCATATAAAAAAAATGGGCAGAAGATATGAACAGACACTTCTCCAATGAAGACATACAAATGGCTATCAGACACATGAAAAAATGTTCATCATCACTAGCCATCAGGGAGATTCAAATTAAAACCACATTGAGATACCACTTTACACCAGTTAGAATGGCCAAAATTAACAAGACAGGAAACAACGTATGTTGGAGAGGATGTGGAGAAAGGGGAACCCTCTTACACTGTGGGTGGGAATGCAAGTTGGTGCAGCCAATTTGGAGAACAGTGTGGACATTCCTCAAGAAATCAAAAATAGAGCTTCCCTATGACCCTGCAATTGCACTACTCGGTATTTACCCCAGTGGTACAGATGTAGTGAAAAAAAGGGCCATCTGTACCCCAATGTTTATAGCAGCAATGGCCATGGTCGCCAAACTGTGGAAAGAACCAAGATGCCCTTCAACGGATGAATGGATAAGGAAGATGTGGTCCATATACACTATGGAGTATTATGCCTCCATCAGAAAGGATGAATACCCAACTTTTGTAGCAACATGGATGGGACTGGAAGAGATTATGCTGAGTGAAATAAGTCAAGCAGAGAGAGTAAATTATCATATGGTTTCATTTATTTGTGGAGCATAACAAATAACATGGAGGACAGGGGGAGATGGAGAGGAGAAGGGAGTTGAGGGAAATTGGTAGGTGAACCATGAGAGACTATGGACTCTGAAAAACAATCTGAGGGTTTTGAAGGGGCGGGGGATGGGAGGTTGGGAGAGCCAGGTGGTGGGTATTAAGGAGGGCACGTATTGCATGGAGTGCTGGGTGTGGTGCAAAAACAATGAATTCTGTTATGCTGAAAAGAAATTAAAAAAAAAAAAAGACATAGGATTGAGCTCCACTCTGCTTTTTCCTTTCCCTCAGCTCCTCCCTTGCCCCCTCCCCCTGTTCATGTGCTCATGCATGCTCTGTCAAATAAATAAATTTTTAAAAAAATAAAATAAAAAAAATTAGAGCTTAAAAATGGAAATGAATTTTGTTCACCTCCTATATTCATGAAAATATATCAAATGCATTGTAGGAGGTACTTTTGGAAAGGGAGAGGGGAAGTAAATGAGGATCTCAGATGGAGGGAGTGTAAAAGAAGACAGGGACCTTGCACTGACCAAGGATGACAGTGTGCCTGGGCCTTAGAATTAAATTAACTTCTGCTCCTGAGAAACTGGAGAAGGAGTAAGAAAAGCAACAAACAATAACAAAATCAAAAGTCCATCTTGTTTACAGGCACCAAGAAAAAAAAAATATTACATATCTGTATGTGAGTAAAGTTAGTAAATACATGTGTTTATACAGTTTGTATAGTCTCTCTGTTTAGGTTTAGATGTTTAGGTTGTCTAGCTAACTAGCGCTACCTAGCTGCTTAACTAGACAACCTAGCTGTTCATGCTACTATTGGGGTTAGTGACAACATGGAATTCAAATGACGATCTTCTTTAACTTGGACAGCCTCTTCAGGCTTGAAGATTACCTTCCACCATTCCCACAAATGGCATGTATCCAAACCCTTACTTCAGCCTCCTCTGAACAATGGTGTACATCAATTTTACTGAGGAAATAATGATGTCTTCTAAGCATGGACTTTAAACTACGGAATGAAATGTATAGATTTCATCACAAAAGAGAATTTCTACATATATAAAATATTTTTAAAACCTACCATGACTTGGGACGCCTGGGTGGCTCAGTTGGTTAAGCAGCTGCCTTCGGCTCAGGTCATGATCCCAGCATCCTGGGATCGAGTCCCACATCCGGCTCCTTGCTCATCAGGGAGCCTGCTTCTCCCTCTGCCTCTGCCTGCCATTCTGTCTGCCTGTGCTTGCTCTCTCTCCCTCTCTCTCTCTGACAAATAAATAAAAAAAATCTTTAAAAAAAAAAAAAGAAAAACAACCTACCATGACTTTAAGCTGGAAATACTTTCTTTTAAGGACTTAAGTCATAAGATTTAGTGGAATTTAATTATTTATCATGGGGAAAGCAAACTATCATGACAATCAGAGTGGCGTGGGCATGGAATTAAGATTATTTTGAACCAAAAAAGAATGAATTTTATGTAAAATGTAATAATGATGTTATTTCATATCTTTATGACATTTTTAAAGCCAAACATCCATGATCTACACTCTCCTATTGATAAAAATTGCCTCATTTATCATCTTTATTAAAAAAAAAAAAACTTCCTAAAAGAATAGATGAAACAAGATGGGATCAGGAGGGAGACAAACCATAAGAGACTCTTAATCTCACAAAACAAACTGAGGGTTGCTGGGGGGACAGGGGTAGGGAGAGGGTGGTGGGGTTGTGGACTTTGGGGAGGGTATGTGCTATGGTGACTGCTGTGAAGTGTGTAAACCTGGTGATTCACAGACCTGTACCCCTGGGGCTAATAATACATTATATGTTAATAAAAATAAACAAATAAATAAAAATAAAAATAATAAACTTCCTAGATTTCTACTCTACTTAAAATTATTTAAGATTTACCCTTCAGCAGAAAAGGAGTGTATATACAAGGACAGTAGTAGAATATTTCTGAGAAGAATTTCCATTGTAGCTTTTTTCTATGATGCCCTTTTAACACAGAGGATCTAGGAGACAAGACACTGAGAACCCAGAGTGATGCTTATTAGTTCTCACATGTTAGTCAATATGAAATCTTAAGTACCCTCTTTCAGAGTGTAGAGAGGTCACTCACACTCCACAGAACACACCTTGAATAATATCACTCTAAAATATTTTTAAAATTTTGCAACTTGATACTGTGCCAAAAATTTTGGGGGGAATTAAAACAATGTCTGGATAAATATGTAAAGTCCAAGGCATTAAGACAAAGTTACATATGCTTTAATCCTTAGATTATTGTCTTACTTTTACTATCTTCTTTCTTAAAAAAATATTAACCATGCCTTGTGTAATTTTAGTGAGATAACACACTAATACAGAGAATAGATTTTATATAGTGAATATAGGCATTTGCTTAAGCATAAAAATAATAAATTATTTTATCTCAAGTATCATAGTAAGACACATTTAATTATGATTTATAATTACAGAATTCTGTTCTTAAGAAGAGTTTCCTATTATTATTTGACAATAAGTTGTATGGGAAATTTTGTATCAGTGTGTCCATGGAGTAGTAAGTTTTAATGTAGTTGCAATAAAAAATAATTTGCTAACATCGGAGTATTACCAAGAGAGGCCTGATGCCTGTGGTAAGAAAACTAGCAAGGGGCCTTGACTCAGTGGTCTAGGGACAATGTTCCTTCTCATGTGCATGAGAATATACACACACATGCCTGGGATTCTTGCATGAAGACTCCCATTGACCAGACCTAAAAGCCAGACCCTTGCTCAGATGATTCTTCTGTAGGTTGTCTTTTGACCACTTTGACACTTTGAGAAACACTGCTTTAGAGTCTGACTTTCATCCTAACAGACTCAGAAAGCTGGACAATTTTTCAGTACATCAAGTATGGGTGTATCTGTCTGGAGCAGACTCACGTGAACAGAAAGCAATATATAGTAGACCCTGGAACAATGCAGTTTGAAAGGAGCAGGTCCACTCATATGCAAACTCTTTTCAATACAGTCCAGTACTGTAAATGTATTTTTCTCCCTTTTGATTTTCTTAATAACATACTCTTTTCTCTATCATACTTCATTGAAAGAACATAGTATATATTATATTAACATATAAAATATGTACTTTATTGACTATGTTATCAGTAAGGTTTTTGGTTAACAGTAGGGTATCAGCAGTTAAGTTTTTGGGGAGTCAAAAGTTACATGCAGATTTCGACAGCATGGGGAATCAGCACCCTTAATCACCATGTTGTTCAATTATATAACAAAATGCTAAAGTATTAACTAAAGTAAAAACTATAACTCATGCAAAGCAGTACACTTAGGTCACTAAGGGAGGCAATTATAATCAGAAAGTTGCCTACAAAATATAGACTCAAATAAAAATAATTTATAGGATTCAAATGAAGTGACATCAAGGTAGAAATTGATCTCACAAAAAAATCTTGTTAATTATGCAGAATTGTTAGCTATCTTCATTTTTAGAAGAAATATTAACATATAGAAAGTTACAAAGAGCACAATACTCCTTCATATATCCATCACTCAGAATTAGCAAATGCTAGAACTTCAATATATCTCATTCTTAAATGCATGAATCCCTTGATACTTAAATTTACATAATTTGTATTACCCATAGGTTATATGCATATATTGTCCCTTAGCTTATAAAACATTATAGATGAAGTACCTGTTAAAATCTGCTTAGTTCCTTCTTCTTTTATAGTGTATTGCAAGGCCTTCTCTTGTGTCATGCATAAGCTGTCAGGAATGATGTTCACTTATATGAAAGCACTGAATGTCTGTTGCCATCCTGTCATTGTCAGCTGTTCACTCACCATGCTGCTACATCTAAAATGTATCCAGGGATGTTCATCTACATCTAAAATGTATTCAGGGATGTTTAAGGGGGCTTCCTCAGTTTAGTAGCCAGAAGGCTATTTTACATTTGTAGATATCAACAACAAATATAGGAGGGAAATATCATTAAAAATTACAATTTGCCACTCATTTTAGAGGCATAAACAGTAAGGGTTAAGCAAAAAAATTTCACACTTCAAAAAGAAGCTTACACTGCAACCACGAAGACAAGATTGATATCTAAGAGGATATAATTCTTAGATGGAGGCATAAAAACTTGCATATCTACTATGGCTCTAAAATAAAGCATAATAGCCTAAAATGGAGATCATTAAGAAAGGCTTTTTGGGACAGGGGGATTTTGACCTAAATCATAGCAGTCTGGCAATAACTAGTGGAAAGGAAAAGAAAGATGATCTTAGCTGGGAATGATTCCACAGAAGTGGAAATGAGCAAACCTTGTATAGACCATGTCACAAGAACACCTAGATTATGGCTCTTGACAATTACTGAGATTTTTTAAATGGGAGAGTTGATAGTCAGATTTTAACAATAGGTTTTCTCAAAATGATTTTCACAGATTACTTTTCCTTTAATGGTGTTTTGAAAAATGCTGGCATTCTGTTGGATACTAATGCTATTTCTTTTCCCCTCCAGAATAATAACATATTCTATTTGGGAACTGCTCTATACCCTCTATATCCTATACCCAGACTCTATACCCCACTGGCCATTTACAGTGAGGATCTGCATACTGTAGTAGTTTCTATGGAGTTGAGTAGGAAAGAAACATCTTTACATTTGTTTACTTTAGTGCTTAAAAGATTTCAAAAGAGTAACAATATAAGGGTTTGGCAACATTTGCAAGAGATAGTGGGAATGTGTACAGATTCTTGAACAATTTTGCAGCACGGTGAATATCCTTCAGAGGCAAGGGCCTGGTCAAAGAAATGTGTGGAGCTAGGGAGGGAAAAGAGGCTGGTGTCAGGAAATACGCAGGGTGACAAAGGCCTTAACAGCAGGTGTGAGGTAGTGAGGGTGAGACATGCATGGTGCAGAGGAAATAAGGAGCAGTGAAATCTGAGAGACAATGAGGTCAATGAAAAGAACGTATTAGTTGCTTGGATATAAAGGAATGAACAAAAGGGAGGGATAAAAACAGCTATGAGTTAGTAAAAGCTACTTACTAGTTTTTTCTCTTCTTTGCTTTTAAAAGGCAGAAAAGCCTTAAAGAAGTCAGTGGGGGCAAAAATGAAGTTCTAGGAGTGAGTATCTAGATGCTATGCAGAATAAAAGTAGAAGTAATGAATCCAAAGAAAATGCAATATTGTCAATGAGTAAATTAATCAAGAAAATGACCTATAAGATTTAGGTCATCCATGGGATTCATATTCATATATCTACACTATTTCTTTCTATATAAACCCACCTTATCAATATTACATATTGATATATACATATAAATATTATATAAGGGTCTTTTTGTTTTTAAATTGTAAGGTCTGGAACTCAAAGCAGATTTTAATATTGAGTTCAGAGGATGTATGAACTGAGGAATATATATCTCCAATAAATATTGAAAACATATACTAAAATTTATAATTTATGTATTAGTGTTCATAGTAGAAAAAATAGCATTGAGAATAATTTTTCTTGAAGACTGTGATGTCACAAAATGAAGGAAAAATGGCAGTTCCTTCTCTATCCACTGCCAATACTGGCTTCCTGTTGAATGACAGTAAGAAAAGTCAGGCAATAGTAAAATCAATCACCTCAAGACTGACTTATTTTCCATTGCAAGTTCAGTCTAGTGAAAGGTGTTATAATGGTAGCTTGAGATCTCTAAAGTAAAGTAGAACATGAGAAGCAATAATTTAAACTGTTTTACACATAGGCCTCTATCTTGACCTAAAAATTGCTATGAGCATTTAATTATTTGACTCCTCTTTTGTTTATACTAACACTATTTAACTAGAATCTTGTTTGTAGAGTATAATTTCTATGTAATTTCTATCCATGCCTTCAATAGACAAAATGTTGAGAGAATTATCCTTCAGTTACAATAATGTTACACTAAACTATTGTCACTATGGCGCCAAGGATATGTGAGGCATTTATGTAGATGAAACTCCGGACAATGGGTACAGCCTTTTATTACTTTAAGAGTACTTCCATATTATTATCTCATTTGATATTTAGCATTAACATTATGTTTAAAGTTGTGAAAATTGATGGAGCGCTTTCTCATGACTGTGCCAAACACTGTTTCACGATACACTTTAAACTAGGATTTCGTTCATCTTGGATCTGTAGCACCTTGTGTGTCTGTGAATTTATACATAACTATTTTTTTTATTTTCTATTTCATTTTGTTAACAAAAAATATGAACTTATCCTAAATTATCTGAGTGATCATCATATAATTAAACATTAATAAATTTCCATTCCTGCTTTGGAATTTGGATTTGCAATCACCTGTTATTTACCCAAGAGAAACCCTAAAATAATTACATTTAACATTAAATGCAGTCCTTCTCAAACTGGAGTTCAAAGGTTGAGACATCTGAAGGTATATTCTTGGAATGCTGAATACTTGTTATCCAGGTTTCAGTTTCAGAGAACAGAATCCACTGAAACTAGTTTAAGCAAAAAAACAATTTAGTACAAAGAATTATTAAATAGTTTGCAGAATCACTTGGAGGTCAAAAGAAATATATTTCAGCAAGAATAATTCCCCAAGATGATACAGATGTAGAAGCCAAAGGAGCTGCTGCTGCTATACCATACAGGTGCTGCCCATGGGGTTGGTACCACAACTAGGGCTCTAGAACCATCCACCCTCAGCTACAATACACACCAGCACTATGTAATTCATCTTTGTGTGTCCATTAGACACGGTGTTTAGCTTGAGGAACATATTCAATGAATATTTACTGGTGAGATGAACAGATACTCTTTCTTCTCTATTATACACTCAAAGTTTATTTGTGCAAATGGCTAAAGGAATTAAAAGACTTAACTATGACCATGAAGGAAAGCTGGAGAGCAATACTGTTAGACGTATTTTTGTAGACTACTGTATTATTTACTGCCATTAGTCACTAAGATAAAACAGAATCCATAAAATTTTAGTGAGAGAAGAGTAGTTCATCATTTACAGTGAGCTGAACTGTCTAGGCAGTGGGAAAAAATGGGGGCCAGCTTGCTTCACATTTCATTCACAGACCAAATGGTTTGGGAACAAGGTATTAAAGATAGCTAAGCCTTCTGCCTTGGTTAACATTCAGCTGGCATTGGGAAGGGTAAATGTGTTTATGGTTTAGGCCTAGAAATGCTGCACCTAATATTTATTTGCCTTACACAGACAGCATAGTCATATGGCTCCAGTGGACTATAGTGAAATCAGGGAATACAGTAAAGTTGTTTATTTTATCCACAGGAAGAATAGGAAGAGGTGTTGGAAGAGAAACTGTAACATCTGATTTATAAAAATCATTATGGTAAATTTTATTGTGAAGGTGGTTTTTGAGATATTCACAGAGCATAGACAAAAACATATTATCCATCAATGTAATAATGATAGGACTTTAAATATTCACCAAGTTGGGTTTTAGTATTTCCTTGGATTGATCAATAACAGCTTCTGAGATTTCTCTTTTTCCACATAATAGACCAAGGTCATTTGCACTGCACTAAGCATCCAAACATTTTCCAAGGAGAGCAGGTCACAGTCGACACCTCTCCCCAAATGAGGTATTTTCTTGCTTCTAGGCATGGAATGCACACCTCTTCCACCGACTGTATTTCATGGGAGTGTCATTCAATTGACACTAATAATAATTTTTTATCCTTATGTATAGAGCCTTTGAAAAAGAAGATTGATGTTGAATGTAAGTGGATGTATGCAAAAAAAAAAATAGTAGATGAGAATTACTAGCTGAAAGAAATGTAAAAGCACGTGAAAGATAAAAATGTTTAGAGAAAGGGCAAGATTCTGTCGCTGCCCTACATCTATGGCATTTGCTTCTTTGTACACATTTTTATTTTTCTGAATGTCCAAGTCCAGTACACTAATTTTTGACAATAGCTAGTTTTATATATTTTGAAAGATGTTATATGAATACATATTATAGGAAAAAACAGAGGAATCAGAGATGACATTCCCACGACTAGAACATGAAGAAGAGGATCAAGTCTTCATCCTTAAGAATAACAGATTATAAGAAACTTCCTTTTTCATTAAGCCATGAAGTTTTGTCTGTCCTCCTCTAACAGTAAAGAAAATCCAGAAATCCCATAGGCAAAAGATTAAGTTGCAAAAATTTAGTTTCATTTTGACCTCCCAGGATATCTAAATTTCTCCCATCAGCACTTAAGACTTGGGGATATGATTCTGCTATTATAATATCTTATTATAGTATCTATAGTATCTATATAGTATCTATTATAATATCTTAAATTTATATTGATGATGCATTTTATCTTTATAATATTTCATTTTTACAACCTGATTACACAAATATCTCTCCTTCATTTTCTTTGTTTCTTAAACATGGTAACACTTCTTATTTTATCTTTTCACAAATAAGCTATCTAATAAATATATCCTGTTGGTGTTGGTTAGGTAAATATTCATACATTCATTCATATTGTCAGAAAAATAAAGCATTATTAGTGGACCTATGATTTTTCAAAAGCATTCTTCTTAATTGTTTTCCCTAAATTTGCTTACAGTTGCATATTTTCCTTCAATCAGCAATATTATCATGTCAGATACAAGAACCATTGGCTTTTTTCATCACTGGCACAGTTAAATTCAAAATTAAGTTGTCAGCAGATGATTAACACAAGGGATTTTGCTGACTAGAGAGGCTTTCCCCAGAAGGAATTTGGCTTTCCCTTGGGATTCTTCAAGATGTCAATGTGCATATAACATTACACATTAACAGTATAATTGAAACAACTATTACTCATTCAGTCTTTCTATATCCTTTGCTATTGTCCAATGTTCTAAGGTAGAACAGTGATGGAAGACTGATAAGGAGTCTGCATTTATGGACTTTTAGTTCACAGACAATAAGAATATAATAAAACAAGTGAAATAAAGCAGAGAGTGGTATGCGCATAGAGGGAAAAAAATCAGGAAAATGTGATCAAGACTGACTGTGATAATGTACATTACACAGAGGAGTCAGAAAAGATCTCTCATGAGGTGACATTTGTGCTAAGCTCTGAATGACAAAAGTTGTCAGCCATGTGAAAATTAGAGGAAGGGCTCTCCAGGGAGATGCCAGTGTAGAGGCCACAGTGACAGAATGAGTTGGGTTTATTTGCAGAGAGAGAAAGGGAGTGTGGCTAGAGCCTGGAATGAGGGGGAGAAGACTGGGACAGGATACTGGAAAGGAAGCCAGCCCTCTCTTTGGTAATGATTCCTTCACCTCTTGTGCTAGGCTGGAGGCCTCCAGAGAGAAGGCAGCTATTTCCACCTACTCATGTAAGAATATTCTTAATGATTCTACTATGAAGTACTTTAATTTTTATGAAGTTTTCCAATTTTCCCTAAATATGGCCATAATATCTATTCACTGTGGAAATTTTAAGGAATAGAAGCATTAGAAACTAAAAATATACCTAAAATCCCAAACATTCAAGTAAGTACTATTTTCCTAAGTATTTAGGGCAGTGGATCAGCAAACCCTTTCTGTAAAGGCCTAAATAGTAAACATTTTAGACTCTGTGGGTTGCATGATCTCTGTAGTGACCTCATCTCTTCAGCTAAATCTGAAATCAGTCAAAAACAAATGTAAATGAAGGTTCATGACTGTGTTACCTAAAAAAATTTTATTTATGGACACTGAAATTGAATTGTAGATAATTTTCACTATCATCAAATATTATTCAACCATTTAATTATATTCAAGACCATTCTTGGCTGGTTGGTTGTATAAAAACAGGTAGCCAAGCCAGATTTGACAGGACCATATTGAGCTGACCCTTGACTTAGGCATATAGGTATGTAGATAGAGCTATATCCATTTATAGACATATAAATGCTGTTGTAAACAATAAAAAAATGAGAACAACACCATATAGTTGTTTTAGAAAATGTTATCTCACTAATTTTCTCATTCTATGGCAGGTGAAAAGAAAATCTGATGTGTGATTAGACACATGAACATATATATATATGTCAAAAGGAAAAATGAAGAATGAGGAATGTACAAAAACATTGCTTTTTTATGCATACAACCAATTGAGAAGATTTTGATTGCTTATCCATAAAGGCGGTAGGAAAGGAAAGAATAACAGCAACAACAAACAGTCTTTACAAAAAATAGCTAGAAACTTGGAAAAGCATAGGATTGAGGGTGTTTATTTGCATGCCCAGCTACCCCTCTGTAACAAAGTCAGTAAAAATGTGACAGAGTTGATAGGATTAGTGTGTAAGTAGGAATTTAGCTGGTAAAATATGAAAGAAATTCCCTATCATGAAGAAATGATAGGAAGAAAGTTCTTCCTATCATGGATAGGAAGAAAGTTCTTCCTATCATGGATAGGAAGAAAGAAGAAAGAAGTTCTTCCCATCATGCTAAAGGAAAAATGTTATTCGGCAGAAGTGTGATTTGGAAAGAGGCCAGAAAGGAAGTTTCTTGAGATAACAAAGGATATCACTAAAGCACATACTAATTATCAGTGCCCAGTTATTTTTAGGGGACATTTCCCCTGGATGCTCCCTAGAGATATCTGGCAATCAGAAGGGAAACAAAGAGAGCAATCCAGCCTTTGGGAGGTTCCCATTCTTACATTTTTTAGATTATATACATTCTCTTATGTTGCTAGGTTGTTTATCTGAATATATAATTTTTAATATCACTCATTCTTTTGTTAGTTCATTTATTCAACAAGCACTGATTTAGCACTATTCCATGGCAAATATTGTGCTACATATCTTGGAACTGTGTCTGTTACTAATAATAATAATATAAAATTATATAGTAATATATATTATATACAATAACATATAATTACATATAATTATCTATAATAATTAGTAAGAACTATTATTATAGTAAACTTCATAGCAAACTTTACAGAGTACTCAACTATGAGTCAGGCTGGAAATTTTTCCAAGCATTTGATTATGAGAAACACAAAATGACAAGATAGTATAATAAAACCCCTGATTTATGGGTGAGTACATGAGGCACAGAGAGGTGGGTAACTCTCCTAAGTCGGTAAGTCAGTAAATGTCATAGTTAGCATGGCTTTAGTCTGTACCTCTAGCCACCATGTTGAAGACGCCTCTGAGATAAGTGTGTGCTCTTAGAAAACTTAGATACTGGCATAAGGAACAAGTAATTATAATAAAGCATGACAAAAGCTACACTGGGATGTATTTAAGGTGTTATGAGAATACATAAGAGGACTCACTAACCCAAAGGAATGAGAACAGAAAAGACCCAACTAAACTGAAGCCTGATACATAAAATGTAATGACTGGATGTTGGGATGAGAGGTCAAAATGTTCCAGGAAGAGGAAACAGCATGAAGGCCTTAAGGTAAGGGAGGATAAGATTTGAGGAATGACATAAAGTTCACCGGACCTGAAGGGGAGAGATAATGAGGATGAGCCCTAAGATTTAAGATAACAAAGTCCAGATGCTAAAGCTGCAGACCCTGTTCTTCTCTTACAGGTCTGTCCAAAGAGGTAATGTCTGACTCACCTTCCAAAGCCCCACTTGTAGTAAAAAGTGCATGAGTAGACAAACCATAAGTGACTCGTAATCTCACAAAACAAACTGAGGGTTGCTGGGGGGAGGGGGGTTGGGAGAGGGGGGTGGGATTATGGACATTGGGGAGGGTATGTGCTAAGGTGAGTGCTATGAAGTGTGTAAACCTGGTGATTCACAGACCTGTAACCCTGGGGATAAAAATATATTATATGTTTATAAAAAATAAAAATTAAAAAAAAAAGTGCATGAGTATCTGAATGGCCTAAAACCTTTCCAGGCAGAACCATTCCAACCAGATTTTATGGGAAACCTGCCTCTCTTCCTCAGTCCTTTGCCTTTTTTTATAATCAATAGCAGATAATCTTTCCTTTGAAAAAAGTTTATAAAGGTTTTTGTAGGATAGTTTTAGAGCTAAAAGAATTAATCTATGATGGTAAACAGAGGATGAGTTGCTAGAACAGGAAGAACTTCTAGGAGGATTGATTAAGAGAGTGAAGGTTGGATGGCCCTTTTAAGATGTCAGAGAGTGAGTGAAAAAGTTAAAAGTGATATGAAGGAAGATTTTAAAAGGTGCTGAGTAAAGATAAGGCTTTCAAGAAGAAAGTCAATAATCTATAAGACTGCAAAAACATTTGATGGAGAGAGCAAGAACAGAACAGCAAAGGAGAAAAAATAGGTTAAAGCTAACTTAGCAAAAATCTAAATACAAGTGAGAGAGTCTGTCTATACCATCAAGGTAGAAAGTATAAAGAAAATGCCAGACAAATATAAAATGTCACACAGGAAACATGGAATTCGCAAAGCAGAGGAAATTAGGATTGATTTTTAACATATTAAAAACAGGCAATAAGATGGTACAGAAAGAGAAATGAAAAATCAAGAAGATGTTCTTTAAGAAAGAAAATGATACATAAGTAAAAAATGTCACATAAAATAGAAGTAATGTGTACCAATGTCAAGGAATTAATCAAGGAGTTAAGAATTATTCTATGACAAATATATCAACTCAAAAATTGCACAGAGTTGGGGGTGCCTGGGTGGCTCAGTGGGTTAAGCCTCTGCCTTCAGCTCAGGTCATGATCCCAGGGTCCTGGGATCAAGCCCTGCATAGGTTCCCTGCTCAGCAGGGGGCCTGCTTCCCTCTCTCTCTGCCTGCCTCTCTGCCTACTTGTGGTCTCTTTCCCTCTGTCAAATAAATAAAATCTTTTTTAAAAAATTGCACAGAATGATTAAGTTAGAGTTTGATGTTTCTCTTGGGTTTGATATTTGATAGTTCTCTGCTGAGTCTTTCAGCTCTTAAAACAAGAGGAATTCTAAAAAGCTTTTGAAAGGTGTATGAATAGAAGGTCAAAAAGTCAGCACAAGAAAAACTAACAATAATAATTATAAGGGAGAGAAGAAAAGCATTAAAACCCAGAGACCAGGAGCATAACTGAATACTGATCACAAAACTTACATAGACATCTCACTGCAAAAGCTGGCAAGCTTAGCAGAAGGCATGACACACAGGGCAAATGATATGTCAGAGATCCAAAAATAGCTGATTGTGAAATTCAGAGGAAATCTGAAACAGGTCAAAATTGAGAGGTGAAAAAATTATTAATTCATTTATTCAAAAATATGGATTTGATGTTTCGCTACAGTAATTCTTTCTTTAAATCTGGATCCAAAATAGTGTTTCCCAGATAAGCTGCTAAAATAAGTGAGGATGTTAGATATCAAAGTGACCCAAATCTCAGTGGGTGGGGAAGAAATAACGTGACAAGGAGCGTGAGGCAAGTGTACCCTCACAGTCCTTTATTTTAGTGTGTGCTCTGTAGACTCTCTCAAAAGAAAATAAATAACAAATTGGAAAGAAGACAAATGGAAATGTTGTAAAAAAGAGATGCTATTGGAGGTAGTTAATAAACCTAGATGGCTTATGCAAATAACATCATTTTGACACTAGCAGACAAACCAAAGATGAGAATATTTAAAATCTATAAAGGTTTCTCCAGGAAGCCATAGCAAGAGGAACAGTGCTATCAAATGTGACGGAAAGAGGTGATATTGAAAACCTCAAAGTGCAGGCCAGGCCACTGGCAATGCTTGACTTGCTTTGGAGAGGAGGAAGACTCAGAATGGCATTCATGCAGTGAAAATAAGAGAACAGAAGATGAAAATCACCAGAAGGGATTTGAACATTATTGGGAAGCAGGATACATATAAGTAAGCATTGCCAAGTGCCAATCCATGTTTGCACATGACAACTCCCACCATTGCATGCATCTCCTTCATTAAGGAATCATATGAAAGTCCTCATGACACAACAGGGGCAAGAAAACTTAATGGGAAGGTTCGTATTTCTCCTGAGAGGGTGATCAATGTCAAGACATTTCATCAGTCAGTGTTTTCATCTTTCAAGGATACGAAGGCAGAAGGTGGCAAAAACTGGGCCAGGTGATGATGCACAGTAGGGTGAAAAAGCACCCACTTTAGCAGGCACAGAGCCCCTCTGAAATCAGGTTCTACCATTTCAGCTGCAGGGCTGAGCCATGACCACCCCACTGGAGTCTCTGTTTTCTTATGTCTACATCCTAAAGTGGCAGTGAGAATTAGGGTGATAGATCCAAAGTGCTCAATACATCTGTAAACTTTAGTGGAGGTAGAATTTTTAAATCTAAAGACTCATAAGGGAGGATGGGAAGACAACATTGAAATAATAAAACAAAATTGAAGAATTTAAACTTGAAAGGTTTAGATATATTCTAGACAGCTACTAGAAATCACTGTGATATGGAATGTTTCACAAAATGCAAAAACACAGAAAGCACCTCTCAAGCATGAGAAATGTGAGGAGACAACAGACAACAGAGAGCTTCTGAAGACACTCCTCTACAGGTTGTGGGTTGGGGGATGACTCAACTACAATCACAGCATTGGGGCATCATTCAAAGAGAATAGCACAGAGAGCAAACACAGGTGGGAAATGCTCTCCAGGGACTGGGAGAAAGGGTAAAGCATTATTCATTCATTCATTCATTCATTCATCCATCCATCCATCCATTCATTCATTCCCTCACAGGTTTTACAAGTATTTACTGTGCTAGGCATAGTGAAATAGTTAAAAAAAAGTGAACAGAAAAAGAAAACACATAGAAAAAGAGATGAAGAGCACCACACACATTTGCTTTTATTAATTTAATTAGGATAGGCCAGATGGTGATCATAGGAGGGTAAGAATCAATATCCAGAAATTTAAGGGGCCCCTGGCTGGTTCTGTTGGTATAACATGTAACTCTTGATCTCAGGGTCTCTCAGTTCAAGGCCTGCACTGGGTATAAAGTTTACTTTTAAAAAGAAAAGGTATTCATGCCTTCATTAAAAAGAAGAAGAAGAAATTTAGAGAACTACATATATGACATAGCCTCATGTGAAATTCCTGGTCTGATTTTCATAAACTTGAGAGAAGGTTTTAGTTGGTCTGACTCAACCTGCCATTCGCACTTGGGGAATAAGGAAGGGGGCATGCTTCACAGAGGTTTTTTGATTTGCCTTTGAGCTACTTTGAGCATCCATAGTTCATAGCCTTGATGGAAGAGGAGGAGCAGAGATGTATGAATTTAACAAAGGTTAGCACTCCTTCTGAACAATGTCTAATAGGCCAGCTAGTTATGAATGATGCATAAATAAACCATAAGTTATTCACTTCATTTTTGATGTAAAAGATCTTTGAAAGATATAAATCATAAAAATTATAAGAGAATATTATTTGCTATTGGTCTATGAACTACACAAGGGCTGGGAATTTTTCATATTTATCTATACCTATAGAGCTAGCACCCAGTACAGTGCCCTGCACAGAAATGGCATTTAGTATTTGTGGAACTTAATTAAGGACCTGTTAGTCTTTCAGTGACCCTGTTTACTTATGCCTTTACCAATCGCTTTGTAAATGTATTTCACAGATAGGCTTAGACTAATAAATTAAATCCCAGAGCCTTCATCCAGACATATTAATAGCTAACAAGAGGAGGCTGAAGTCATATTGTCTCCAGTTTTTCTCAAATAGAAACATTAAGTAATTCTCAAGATTAAAAAAGAAAAAAACAAGAAGTAATTCTCAAAATTAAAAAAGAAAATAGGCAAATTAGTGACTTGTCAGTCAGGCAGCATAGTTGAGTTAATCCAGTAAGTACCTCTTTAAGGATTTCTTCCCACTACAACAAAACTAAACAAATGAAATAAAGTAAAATAAAACAAGTATTACTGCATTTAAGAAATACTTATAATGTTAAAATGACAGTTTCTGTTTTTATAATGTTGCTATCACTTAGCAAGTGATGAATAAGTTAGAAATAGACCACAATATTATAAAAAGAACACAATAAAAAAGATTGCCAAGATACTGAGCTTTTATCATTTCTAACACTTGTTCTCCTGGTTACTTTTGTTCTGTCTACCCTACATGACAAGGTTTGTTGCTATAGTTAAATCCAGTTTTCATTTTTAGTGCTGTTGCATGCTGCTGAGATGCACAAAAGGCTAAACAACACTGTGTCTTCAGGCAAAATTCCTGTTAGGGTGCAACCTAAGCTTAATCCCCAGAGTAATTTTTAAAAGTCTAACTGGAATCAAAAATGCTAAGTTTATGCCCAGTTTTTTTCAGGCAAAAATATTTTCTCACTTATCTGTGTTATGGGGTAAAGAATTCTCCTTTCCACCCTTATGTATTATTTCTATATGATATATCATATGCAATGCTGACTGCATATTGAAATTTTGCCTGATAAGAATGAATACTTAATGGATTTCATCTTCATAAAGACTTTATCTTTGATCATGGGTTTAACAACCTTGAATAAATTCAGTTGACATATTCAAAGAATATGTAGCTTAAAGGATGGACCCAGACAAATAAAAAGCAATAGTTATTGCTGGGAAGTCGAATCTGTAGGGAAGAAGGGAAAAATTTTACGATATATATAAATAACTTATATAAATACATATAGTGACATAAATATATACATATATTTAGGTATTTAATTCAGTGATATAAATATATATGCCTATAAATAGCTATATATAGAATTCAGATCAAAGGTGTTTTTCTATACTTTCAAAACTTTCTCTACTAAGTTGCTTTTTTGTTTCAGAAAAACAGTGATATATGTTGAAAAAAATACAGTTTGAAAACTGGCATAATCAGGGTCTAAGGTGCTTTGGAGACAAACTCCCCAGTATTGAAAAAAGAGGTACAAGGCTTGGAAATAGGATTAGCAAAAGGTGTGTAGACAAAGAAGAAAGCAAAGCAGTGAGTAACGATAAATCAGTTTTTAGCTGACATATTACTTTCTTTAATTCCCTTCTCCATGCCTTTCTGTATTCCATCCTACCATTAGAAAATATTCATGCGGAGGGAGACAAGATGGCAGGGAAGTAGGAGGAGGAGCCATTTCAACCTGTACCCTAAAGTGAGCTGATTACCTACCAAAGAACTCTGATCACCCATGAAATCAGCCTGAGATTAGAATTATACACTTCTGGATCTCTATGGGGGCAGAAGATGCCAGTGGGCAGGTAAAGCGGAGTGGGAACATTGGACTGATATTGGAAGATAAACAAAAGTGGGAGGGAGCCACCAGAAGTGACCCATTGGAAAGTAATACCCCAATACGAGAGTGCCCTGCGACTGGGGACCATCATTAACTTGGAGTCTGGTTGAAAGCACTCAAAAAGAGCGAAGGATAATGGGGGGAAATTGTGGGAATCAGAGTGGTTAGGGACAGGGGCTTAAGTCCCCAGACCAGGACAGCCACCCCTGGCACTGAGCCAGAGAGAGTGTAGCGAAAAAAACAGGTCTTGGTCCCTGAGGCACAAGCGTGTCTGAGAATGCGTGTGGGGCAGCTCCTGTGAGTGGCTTGGAAGCCTCGCCATCCAGCTGAACCACAGCCTTTTTGCAGTCCCCACATGTGCACCACACCATGCTACCAGAGTCTGAGTCACGCCCAACACCCTCCCCTAAGAGAGGCTCATGCAGGCGCCAGCCCGGTGCACTCAGACCTGGAAAGTCTAGGCACTCCCAGCCCGGGGCCAGTGGGAAAATCTCAGTGTGCTATCACTGCTTGGGCACTGGTGGTCTGGAGCTGCCCAGACAGCCACCACTCCCCTGGTTTTGGGTACAAGCAGGAGTTCCTGCTTGCCCAGGGACTGTGACTCAGAATGTGCTCTGTCAGTGGCCAAGGGGGAATTTATGTGCTCTGGAGCACCCAGAGGGGAACAGACTGAGGATTCTCTTTGAGAAGGAGGTCTGGGTACAGTTTGCTTTCCTCTAAACCTCCAAAAACCATCAAAAGCTATCAAGGCAAAAGAAAAGAAGTGAATAAACATAAAAACCTCCAGAGAACAAAAGCCGGAAAAACTGGTTTCCTCAGAGCCCACCCCCTTGAGGGGGGGTGGGAGGACTTAACTCAGGGAACACTGCCTGAAAATCCATGTGGCAGGCCCCTGACCCAGAAAGCAAACTGGAAAAAAAAAAATCACAAGAAAACAACCACCACTACTTCATAGATTCAACTTTTATTTTTAATTCGTTCCCACTATTCTGGTTCTTCTTCTTTTTATTTTTTATATAGATAATGTTTTAGCCTATTTACCATCACAGTGAGATGTCCAGTACATCAAATTCCATAATAACATTTTAACCTGAACTTTTTGATACATATACCCGTGTTTCTCTTTTCCTTTTCTATTTTTAATATTTTTTAAATTTTAGTTTAGTTTAGTTTAGTTTATTCTTTTTTTATTAATATTTTTTAATATTTATATAGAGTTAAACTTCAAGGTAATCCCCTTTCCCCAATCAATACTATTCCTAGAGGTAAACCAATTTTTAATCCCCCTTTATCTTAGGAAAGTTGAGTACATTAACAAAGATATCAAGATACATCCAAGAAGAATCAAAATAACTTTCCTCGCCCATACTAAGAATTTATAACCACTCTCCCATCTTTTTCTTACACCAGTGTTTCTGTGTATTTGTGTTTGTCCTGATAGTATATAAACCTTATACTTGGGGTTCTTTTTGACGAGGTTTAATATATATATTTTTTTCTCTTGTCATATACTTTTATCAGTCCTTTTGTTTGTCTGTTTTTGTTTGTTTACTTCATAAATCTTACCTTGGGACCCATGTGGCCTGAGCCTTCTCTTTTATCTTTCTTTTTTTTTCCCTGTCTCTCTCTCTCTCTCTTTTCATTTTTCTCTCTTTCTTTTTACTTTTGTTTGGGTGCGGACTCTTGATTGCTCAGAAGTGTTCCAGGGTGCACCTTGACTGCACCATGGTTGATACATCCAGCTACATCCGTTCAGCCATCTCTCACCAAAATGACTAAGAGGAGGAATGCCCAACAGAAGAAAAATTCAGAGTATGGGCCTTCTGCAACAGAGCTAATGGCTATCTACATAGACAACATGTCGGAAAGGGAATTCAGGCTAACAATTATGAAGGCAATAGGTAGGTTGGAGAAGCCATGGATGACAAAACAGAATTGATTAGAACAGAACTGAAAGCCACCAGGGATGATGTTCACAATGTTAGGGCAGAACTGAAAGCCACCAGGGATGTTGTTCACAATGTTCTCAATGAATTCCAATCCAATTTAAATTCTCTAAAAGCTAGGGTAACTGAGACAGAATATATAATTAATGATCTGGAGGACAAACAGATAGAGAAAAAGGATCAGGAGAAAGCCTGGAGCAAACAGCTTAGAAGCCACGAAAACAGAATCAGGGAAATAAATGATGCCATGAAATGTTCCAACGTCAGAATTATTGGAATCCCTGAAGGGGAGGAGAAAGAAAGAAGTCTAGAAGATATAGTGGAACAAGTTCTTCATGAAAATTTTCCCAATCTCTCGAATGGAACCAGCGTTCATGTATTAGAGGCCAAATGTTCTCCACCCAAGATTATAGATTCCAGAAAAACATCAAGGCACCTGATAGTCAAATTGAGGAATCATAATTGTAGGTATAATCTCTTGAAAGCTGCTAGGACAAAGAGGCTCCTTACTTACAGAGGAAAGCCCATCAGAATAACGTCAGACCTGTCCACAGAGACCTGGCAAGCCAGAAAGGGCTGGCAAGATATATTGAGGGCACTAAATGAGAAGAACATGCAGCCAAGAATACTTTGTCCAGCAAGACTAACATTTAAAATGGATGGAGAGATAAAGAGTTTCCAAGACCGGCAAGGCTTAAAAGACTATGCAACCACCAAGCCAACACTGCAGGAAATATTAAGGGGGGTTCTATAAAAGAGGAAAAATCCTAAGAATAGCATTGAACAGAAATATAGAGATAATCTACAGAAAGAAAGACTTCAAAGGTAACACGATGTCAATAAAAACGTATCTATCAATAATCACTCTCAATGTGAATGGCCTAAATGCACCCATAAAATGGCACAGGGTTGCAGATTGGATAAAATGACAGGACCCATCCATATGCTGTCTACAAGAGACCCATTTTGAACCTAAAGATACACCCAGACTGAAAGTGAAGGGATGGAGAAGCGTCTTTCATGCCAATGGGCCTCAAAAGAAGGCTGGGGTAGCGATTCTTATATCAGATAAACTAGATTTTAAAGTAAAGACTATAGTCAGAGATACAGAAGGACATACATCATTCTTAAAGGGACTATCCACCAAGATGATCTAACAATTGTAAATATCTATGCCCCCAATATGGGAGCAGCCAATTACATAAGAAAACTGTTAATCAAGATCAAGAGACATATTGATATGAATACATTAATAGTAGGAGATCTTAACACGTCTCTCTCAGAAATAGATCATTGAAGCAGAAAATCAATAAAGAAACAAGAGCATTGAATGACACATTGCACCAGATGGACCTCATAGATATATACAGAACATTTTACCCTAAAACAACAGAATACTCATCCTTCTCAAGTACACATGGAAGCTTCTCAAGAATAGACCACATACTGGGTCACAAATCAGGACTCAACCGATACCAAAAGACTGAGATTATTCCCTGCATATTCTCAGACCACAATGCTTTGAAACTGGAGCTCAATCACAAGGAGAAGTTCAGAAGGAACTCAAACACCTGGAAGCTAAGAATGAAACCTTGCTTAAGAATACTTAGATAGGGGCACCTGGGTGGCTCAGTGGGTTAAGCCTCTGCCTTCAGCTCAGATCATGATCTCAGGAGCCTGGGATCGAGCCCCGCATCGGGCTCTCTGCTCAGCAGGGAGCCTGCTTCCCCTTCTCTCTCTGCCTGCCTCTCTGCCTACTTGTGATCTCTCTCTCTGTCAAATAAATGAATAAAATCTTAAAAAAAAATACTTAGATCAACCAGGAGATCAAAGAAGAACTGAAGCAATTCATGGAAACCAATGAGAATGAAGACACTTCAGTCCAAAACCTATGGGATACAGCAAAGGCCGTCCTTAGAGGGAAATACATAGCCGTCCAAGCCTCCCTCAAAAAACCTGAAAAGTCCAGAATACACCAGCAGTCTCTACATCTTAAACAACTGGAGAATCAACAACAAATTAAGCCAACTCCATACACGAGAAGGGAAATAATTAAGATTAGAGCAGAGATCAATGAGATAGAAACTAGAGATACAGTAGAACATATCAATGAAACTAGAAACTGTTTTTTGAAAGAACCAATAAGATTGATAAACCATTGGCCAAACTAATCTAAAAGAAAAGAGAGAAAGCTCAAATTAATAAAATTATGAATGAAAATGGAGAGATCACAACTAACACCAAGGAAGTAGAAACAATCATCAGAAGTAATTATCAACAGTTATATGCCAATAAGTTAAGCAACCTAGATGAAATGGATACATTCCCAGAAAACTATAATCTCCCAAAATTAAACCAGGAAGAAATTGACAACCTGAATAGACCGCTATCTAGTAACAAGATTGAAGCAGTGATCAAAAACCTCCCAAAATACAAGAGTCCAGGACCTGATGGATTCCCTAGGGAATTCTACCAAACTTTCAAAGAAGAAATAATACCTATTCTCTTAAAGCTGTTTCAAAAAATTGAAGCAGAAGGAAAACTTCCAGACTCTTTCTATGAAGCCAGCATTACCTGATCCCCAAACCAGGCAAAGACAACACCAAAGAGGAGAATTTCAGACCAATATCACTGATGAATATGGATGCTAAGATTCTCAACAGGATCCTAGCAAACAGGATCCAACAGCACATTAAAAAGATTATCCACCATGACCAGGTGGGATTCATCCCTGGGTTACAAGGATGGTTCAACATCCACAAATCAATTAATGTGATAGTACAAATCAATAAGAGAAGAGAGAAGAATCACATGGTCCTCTCCATTGATGCAGAAAAAGCATTTGACAAAATCCAACATCCATTCCTGATTAAAACGCTTCAAAGTATAGGAATAGAGGGAACATTCCTGAACTTCATAAAATCTATCTATGAAAGACCCACAGCAAATATCATACTTAATGGGAAAAAGCTCACAGCCTTCCCGTTGAGATCAGGAACACAACAGGGATACCCACTCTCACCACTCTTGTTCAACATAGTATTAGAAGTCCTAGCAATAGCAATCAGACAACAAAGAGAAATAAAAGGTATCCAAATTGGCAATGAAGAAGTCAAACTCTCTCTCTTCACAGATGACATGATTCTTTATATGGAAAACCCAAAAGACTCCACCCCCAAACTACTAGAACTCATACAGCAATTCAGCAACGTGGCAGGAAACAAAGTCAATGTATAGAAATCAGTGGCTTTCTTATACACGAACAATGAAAATACAGAAAGGGAAATTAGACAATTGATTCCATTTACTATAGCACCATTAATCATAAGATACCTGGGAATAAACCTAACGAAAGAGGTAAAGGAACTGTACTCGAGGAACTACAGAACACTAATGAAAGAAACTGAAGAAGACACAAAAAGGTGGAAGACCATTCCATGTTCTTGGATTGGAAGAATAAACATTGTTAAAATGTCTATACTGCCTAGAGCAATCTATACTTTTAATGCCATTCTGATCAAAATTCCACCAATATTTTTCAAAGAGCTGGAGCAAACTATCCAAAAATTTGTATGGAATCAGAAGAGACCCCAAATCACTAAGAAAATGTTGAAAAAGAAAAATAAAACTGGGGGCATCACGTTACCTGATTTCAAGCTTTACTACTAAGCTGTGATCACCAAGACAGCATGGTACTGGCATAAAATCAGACACATAGACCAGTGGAACAGAGGAGAGAGCTCAGATATGGACCCTCGACTCTATAGTCAAATAATCTTTGACAAAACTGGCAAAAATATACAGTGGAAAAAAGACGGTCTCTTCAATAAATGGTGATGGGAAAACTGGACAGTTATATGTAGAAGAATGAAACTCGGCCATTCTCTTACATCATACACAAAGATAAACTCAACATGGATAAAAGACCTCAACGTGAGACAGGAATCCATCAGTATCCTAGAGGAGAGCATAGGCAGTAATCTCTTTGATATCAGCCACAGCAACTTCTTTCAAGATTTGTCCCCAAAGGCAAAGGAAACAAAACTGAAAATAAACTTTTGGGCCATCATCAAAATCAAAACCTTCTGCACAACAAAGGAAACAGTCAAGAAAACAAAGAGGCAACACACAGAATGGGAGAAGATATTTGCAAAAACAGTACAGACAAAAGGTTGATATCCAGGATCTATAAAGAACTCCTCAAACACAACACACACAAAACATATAATCAAATCAAAAAATGGGTAGAAGATATGAACAGACACTTCTCCAATGAAGACATACAAAGGGCTATCAGACACATGAAAAAATGTTCATCATCACTAGCCATCAGGGAGATTCAAATTAAAACCCCATTGAGATATCACCTTATACCAGTTAGAATGACCAAAATTAGCAAGACAAGGGGCATCTGGGTGGCTCAGTGGGTTAAAGCCTCTGCCTTTGGCTCAGGTCATGGTCTCAGGGTGCTGGGATCAAGCCCTGCATCGGGTTCTCTCTGCTCAGCAGGGAGCCTGTTTCCCCTTCTCTCTCTGCCTGCCTCTGTACTTGTGATCTCCTGTGTCAAATAAATAAAATCTTTAAAAAAAATTAGCAAGACAGGAAACAATATGTGTTGGAGGGGATGTGGAGAAAGGGGAACCCTCTTACACTGTTGGTGGGAATGCAAGTTGGTGCAGCCAATTTGGAGAACAATGTGGAGATTCCTCAAGAAATTAAAAATAGAGCTTCCCTATGACCCTGCAATTGCACTACTTGGTATTTGCCCCAATGATACAGATGTAGTGAAAAAAAGGGCCATCTGTACCCCAATGTTTATAGCAGCAATGGCCACGGTCGTCAAACTGTGGAAAGAACCAAGATGCCCTTCAACGGACAAATGGATAAGGAAGATGTGGTCCATATACACTACGGGGTATTATGCCTCCATCAGAAATGATGAATACCCAACTTTTGTAGCAACATGGACGGGACTGGAAGAGATTATGCTGAGTGAAATAAGTCAAGCAGAGAGAGTCAATTATCATATGGTTTCACTTATTTGTGGAGCATAACAAATAGCATGGAGGACAAGGGGAGTTAGAGAGGAGAAGGGAGTTGGAGGAAATTGGAAGGGGAGGTGAACCATGAGAGACTATGGACTCTGAAAAACAATCTGAGGGATGTGGGAGGTTGGGGGAACCAGGTGGTGGGTATTACAGAGGGCACAGATTGAATGGAGCACTGGGTGTGGTGCAAAAACAATGAATACTGTTTTGCTGAAAATAAATATAAAACAACAACAACAAAATACATCATATGTTTATGAAAAATAAAAATATTAAAAAACAAACAAAAAATGCCTATACTGCCTAGAGCAATCTATACTTTTAATGCCATTCCAATCAAAATTCCACCGGTATTTTTCAAAGAGCTGGAGCAAATATTCCAAAAATTTGTATGGAATCAGAAGAGACCACAAATCACTAAGGAAATGTTGAAAAAGAAAAATAAAACTGGGGGCATCGCGTTACTGATTTCAAGCTTTACTACTAAGCTGTGATCACCAAGACAGCATGGTACTGGCATAAAATCAGACACATAGACCAGTGGAACAGAGGAGAGAGCCCAGATATGGACCCTCAACTCTATGGGCAAATAATCTTCGACAAAACAGGAAAAAATATACAGTGGAAAAAAGATGGTCTCTTCAATAAATGGTGATGGGAAAACTGGACAGCTATATGTAGAAGAATGAAACTCGACCATTCTCTTACACCATACACAAAGATAAACTCAAAATGGATAAAACACCTCAATGTGAGACTAGAATCCATCAGAATCCTAGAGGAGAACATAAGCAGTAATCTCTTCGATATCAGCCACAGCAACTTCTTTCAAGATATGTCTCCAAAGGCAAAGGAAACAAAAGCCAAAATAAACTTTTGGGACTTCATCAAAATCAAAAGCTTCTGCACAACAAAGGAAACAGTCAAGAAAACAAAGAGGCAACACACAGAATGGGAGAAGATATTTGCAAATGGCAGTACAGACAAAAGGTTGATATCCAGGATCTATAAAGATCTTTATAAAGATCTTTATAGATCTTTATAGATCCAGGATCTATAAAGAACTTCTCAAACTCAACACACACAAAAC